>NW_027185798.1:57139838-57514166 GCF_028583685.1 Petaurus breviceps papuanus | reverse complement strand
AAAAAAAAAGAATAGTGTCATGACACCTACCCAGCAAAACTGAGCATCATGTTTCAGAGGAAAATATGATCATTCAGTGGAATAGAGGACTTTCAAGCATTCTTGTTGAAAAAACCAGAGTTGAATAGAAAATTTCACATTCAGATACAAGAAGCAAGAGAAGCATGAGAAGGTAAACAGGGAAAAGGAATCATAAGGAACTTATCAAAGTTGAACTATTAACATTCCTACATGGAATATGTGTATATATGTTTACAGGTATACATAGATAGAGGGCACAGGACCAATTTAACAGGAAGCAATGATACTTAAAAGGTGAAATTAAGAGGTGAGAGGAATATAATGAGAGGAGATAGGGAGAGACAGATTGGGGTAAACTATCTCATATAGAAGAGGCAAGGGAAAATGGTTACAATGGAGGGGAAGAATAGGAAGGCAAAAGGGAATGGGTAAACCTTATTCTCATTGAATTTGGCTTGAGGAGGGAGTGAAATACACACTAAATAGGGTATCTCACCCTCCAGGAGAATAGGGGGGAAGGGGATGAGAGGGGGGATGATAGAAGGGAGGGTAGGCTGGCGGGGGGAGGGAGGTTGGAAGCACTCACTTTTGAAAATAGACGAGATCAAAGTGGAGAGTGGGAGGTGGGATGGGAGGGAGGGAAGTGTAGTCAGTCTTTTACAATGTATCTACTATGTTATTGTTTTGCATTAGCCACACATGTGCAACCTATACTGAACTGCGTATCTTCCCAGTAGGGTGGGTGAGGAAGGAGGGGAATGAATCTGGAATTGAAAGTTTTGAAATCAAATATCCAAATATGTATGTGTGTATATGTATATGTATGTATATGTGTGTATATATATATATATACACTATTATCAATACCATCTTACATGTAATTGGGAAATGGGATGTGCAGTAACTGAGGCATAGAGATCCACTGGAAAAGTGGAAAGGGGTATGGGGGAAAATGTGGGAGAGAGCAGATTGGAGGAGGGGATATCCTGTGGGACTGCTATTTTGGGGCGGTGGGTGGGGGAGAAATGGGGAGAAAATTTGTAACTCAAAATCTGGCGGAAATGGATGATGTAAATCAGAAGTTAATAAAACATTAAAAAAAAAAGAAGTGTCATGAAAACCTACAGAGTAAAGAGTACCAAGGAAAATTAGGTAATGCACACCTGGCAAAATTTGAGCATGCTAGTGTGAAATGTGGGTCCTTTGATGACCATAGAGCTTGAGCTATGGTAATTTCACCACTAGCATCTACTAGTAGCATTCTTCCTGGAACGAGTTTTTTGATTAATTTTGACCTTTTCTCTATGAGTCAATTTGATATAGTAATTGGAGAGAACTAGTTTCAGAATCAAGTTTTGCCTCTGATGCATACTGGGCAAGTCATTTAGCCTTTTGTAAGGTATATGTGTTCATGGGATTTTCTTCTGTAACATGATTGCTTTGGCCTTACTCTCTCAGGGTCAGGCTATTCTATCAGCTGGAACCCCCAATACTTATATTTGTACATGCATTTGCTACATGGGGAGCCAGTGACTAGCTCTCAGTTCAATTTAACTACTTAACATCATTAGCTTTTACAAAGTGATATTTACTTCAAAGATTTAGCAATAAAAAACTCACAATCACTTTTCCCAATAACTCCAATGTCCCCTCACTGACCCTGAGGTTGGGTCTACATGCCATAGGTATTGATTATAAAGAATTTGATCAAATGGGAAGTTATTTTTTAATGAATAAAGTGGGTCTATTTTTGGAGCATGGAAGTGTATACTGTCACCTACACTACCTATCTCTGAGGTAGTATGCTTAGAAGTATTTCATTTTCTACATAGCATTGGTCCTATCAAGTTTATATTCAAAGGCAGATGCTGAGGGATGAATCCTCATCTCAGCCACTTCTGGCCTGGGGTCCTGAACATCACTCTAAATGATTGCTTCTTGCTCCTTAGAGTTTCATTCCTAGACTGGCTTTGTGACCTAGACCTTGGAATTCCAGGACACTAGAGTACCTTCCTAATACCTTTTCAAAATCACTAGGTCTCAAGTCTCCACCTCTTTCACCTAGAAAAGGACAAATGAGAAACCCAAGGACAGAGGCCTGTTCCTTTGGGCCACATGGCCTCAGAGGGGGAGAAACCCTAAGGCCTCTCCCCTTAAAGCCTGGTCTCTTTCCAAATGCTATGAATAAAGAGAGTCATCAAATAAAGGCATAAAAGTGAATAAAGCCAGAAAGAGGTAGGTGATGATGACAGGTCTTTTAGAATGTCTCCAAAACAATCAAAGAACAGCCTTCTCAACACCCAGTCAACTGGAACTAGTTATAGAATGTGTATTCAGGTTCTACAGTATTTCTAAGAAACTTCCAACATATTCAATCACTATTCTTCCAGAAGTAAGCTCCCTAGTGATCTTCACATAGAGAGGTTACATCTGCTCAGCAAGCTTATGTGGTCAGACACCCATTTCACTTCATTGGGATTTTTCAATTTCAGAGAAACCACAGGTCCAGACCTTACCTTAATCTCTAATCCTCCCACTCCCCAAACTCTAAAAAAACACATGTACATAATTGAGAGAGTGGGATGGATGGAATAGTGTCAAGTAAGTCTCTAAGAATGGTCTCCTGGGAGAATCTGGAAAAAGCTTAGAGATCATAGGATTTATAGTTCTATATAGATTTATAGATCTATATTAAAGATCTAAAATGAAACTTAGAGGTCACTTAGTTCAACCCTCTTGTGGAACAAATAAGGAACTGAGGCCCAGAGATGTGGAATGATTTGTTTAAGGTCATACTGATCACGAGTAGCAAAGTCAGGATTCACATTCAGGCCTTTCACTTCCAAGTTCATTGTGCTTCCCATTGCCTCCCAGTCATCACAAACTGTATGAGAACTTGTCAGGGATTCTGTAGAGGTTATTCCATTTCAGCCTTAGTTGGGATGAGATGACCTCCAAAATCCATTCTGTCTGAGATTCTTCCCTCTTCTGGAGGCATTGGCAGAGTGGACTTATTTGCCTGCAGAACTTGGAAAGGGTTACCAAGCCCATTATTATTTACTGGAACAAAATCACCCAGAATTCTCTCTGTGCTGATGGAATTTTCTAATTTTAAGAAGGGGTTAGTAGAGTGAGTACCCACTTCTTATGTTTTGCAAGGAAGGCATATTCAACCATCACTAGGCTACAAGAGCTACAATCCAATAAAGAGCATGAATTAAAGAAGAAATCCCCTTGGGTCACAATCAAATTTCCACTTAATTGTACAGTTGAAATGCATGCTAGATTTCTATCGATTTTCTCAATGGATTTGGTAGTGTCTATCAAAGCTATTTTAGCTCAATGAAACTCCCATTTAACTTGCTCCCGTGCAGCAAGGGCAGTGTAAATGAAAGTCCACATAGATATTGGCTTCAGGCCTAATTTCATATGGAGCTAGGAGAGCTACACACCAGGAAATCGAGGGTGACCTATGGTCAGGGCATGAACAAAGCAGTTATTTGCAGTATCTCTACTCTACAATTTTCTTAAAATTCAAAAATGCATAATTATAGTCTAATTTTTCTGTCAATGACAAAATATCAAGATGCTGGAGCCAGAGGGAAACTGGAATATATTGCTCTAAATCGTGTGAAATGATCCAGTTAGCTGTGGTTAGTAACCAAAATTCCTGTCTTGCTCTGGTTCATACAGACCCCTCACTGACCTCTGAGGCTATATCTATAGGACACAGTTGTTATGGATAAGGAATTCGATCAAGTTACCAGTTATTTACTCATTTGTTTTTAAATTGGTAAGGTGGTCTATTCTTAGAATATAAAAGGGGCTTCTCAGAAGAATTAGGTGGATTTGGGGCATGTTCAAACCTCAAACAAGGGGAAACATGTCTGGGGCATCAGAGGAATCTGAGGCATCACATGGGAAAGGAAGAATGATAAAGGAAGGACACAAGTGGAATGGTCAGGGACATTTTTAGAACATGGTGGTGTAGTGGACAGAGCTCTGAACTTGAAATAAAAAAGACCTAAATTCAAATCCTGACAGACACTTATAAGCTGTGTGACTCTGGGCAAGTCACTTAATTGCTTTCTGCCTCAGTTTCCACATCTGTGAAATGGGGATAATAATAGCACCTACCCCACAAAGGTTCAAATGTAAAGCTTTTTGAAAACCTTTAAGTACTAGCTATCATTATTATCATTGATTGTGGTTATTATTGTCCAAAGAGGAAGAGGTTGGAAACACTAAGTCTACAAATCAGGAGGAAAGGTACAGAGGTTTCATGGGGATAGGTTTTCACTTAGGTTTTTCTTATTCACTTCCTATCTCATATCAACCAAAAAGAACCAAATCTCTCCCAGTGCCTTTTTTCCCTTTCATTTCCCTCTCTGTGACTATTGAAGACAGTAGGATTTGGAAGGGACACTTGCATCTTCACTCCTTATAATATAGACATTTGGCCATCATTTAGCTCTTCCAGTAACTCAAATGTTTGTACTTTTCAAAGTTTCTCTTGTCACTTGTGTTTATATTATAAAAAGATCCTACATAGCTCTGGTCTTTCTTTTTAGATTAGAAATGCATGAAAATTCTCTATTCTCAAAGTTGACTCTGTTGATGTCACTTCCTCATTGCTTGAATATGAAACAACCATGATGAGCTCCAGAGGTGATAAGAGGTTTGACTGGTAGATCACAATGGACCCTTGGAGAAAGTTTCACTCAGATGAATCAAGTGATGTGAATCCACCTCAATGTGTATCCACCTCAATAAACTTCTGTGGCTCCCTATTGCCTCCAGGATTGTTGTGAATAATTTTTCAATAATTGAGGAAACAAAGTCTGAGCTATGTAATTTATTAGCAAAACATGCAATTGCAGAACAGATTGGGTCCAAGGTCCCTCAGCAGGCAAAAGGACCCTGAAGAGAGACTTACAAGGGTTTTATATAGTAAAATACAGCTAGTATTTTTAGAATTACTATTTTTAGATTTAGGAACTTTCCAGAGTTTAGGGGCTTTGGTTGCATACATCTGCATCCTATAAAACGATTAATGCTACAATAATAAATGACTTCCCAAAAATTATGTGACTTACAGGGAAACTAAACTCATAACAAGTTTAATAACAAGACAATTCCAGCAGCTGTAGAAAATTTCGGCAAGGATACAAAATGGAATTTGTTTGGTTCCCTCAGGATCAAATATAAAATCCTTGGTTTGGCTTTTAAAGCCCTTAGAAACCTGGTCCTTTGCTATCATGCCAGGAATCTTACACCTTACTCCTCCCCAGGTGCAATCCAGTGACACTGGCCTCCTTGGCTTCCTTCAAGTGCCAGATAAAATCATATTTTCTCTAAGAAGTCTTTCCTAATCCCTCTCAATGCTAATGCCTTCCCTCTGTTGATTATCTACAAGTCATCCTGTACATCTTGTTTGTACATAATTGCTTTCATGTTGACTCCTCTATTAGACTGTGAGCTTTTTGAAAGCAAAGGATGCCCCTTGCCTTTCTTTGTATTTTTAGAGCTTAGTTCAGTGCCCATTGCCCAGTAAGTGGATGGCAAATGCTTGTTGACTATTTCATTGTATCCTGTTCTCTTCCTGTCCTTTCCCATCATGGTGTCTTTGCCATCCACTATGTCTGGAATGGATCCCCATGTCATTTTTGCCCGTTAAGTCCCTCTTCTCCTATAAGGTCCACCTTAGGTACCACCTACTTAATAAAGACTTCCTTTATCCCACGAGGTGAAGTAATATCTCCCTCCTCATTTCTGCCTCCTTTCTTCTCTGGCTTCTTTCAAGTCTCAGCTAAACTCCCATCTTCTACAAGAAGCCTTTTCCAGTCCTTCTTAATCTAAGGTGTCTTCCCTCTGAGGTTATCTCCAACTTAGCCTGCATGTATTTTGTTTGTACATAGTTATTTGTATGTTATATCCCCATAAGACTGTGAACTCCTCGAGACCAGGGATTCTTTTTTTGCTTCTTTTTATAACCCTGGGACTCACCTAGGAGTTTCCTACATCAGTGAAATTATTGGCTCTCTCCCCATACCTAAATGGTTAGGAAGCTCTTCCTTCATCGAGCTGAACTTGACCTCTTTGTAAGTCTTCAATTCTTTCCACTTGGACAAAGTGGCATGATTCTAATTCCTCATTTACATGATAGGTCCTCAAAAATTCCAAGACAGCTTTCATGCTTTCCCTGATCCTTTTCTTCTCTGGGATTTGTGGAAAGAAGGGAAGGCATGGAACTTGGAAGCCACAGCTGCATGATTTAGTAACTGCTTAAATGAAGTGAGAGCTATCAGGCCTAAAGTCAAGGCTTTGAACTGAAATGACCCTGCTCCTGGTGCTCATAGCCCACAGAGTTTTGTTAAGATTTGGAATGAGCAGGGCCAAGGGCCAGAGCAGAAGGGGTTCTTCACCAGTTAACTCTGAAATGATAATGAGGAAAGCTGGATGTTAAGTGTATAAAGTGGCAAACTTAGGAATAAAAGAGAATAAATGGAAAAGGGAAAATATTTTCAGTCTCAGGCTTTTCTTTTAAATATAGTTCATAGTGAGATGAAAAGTCAATGGATCATACAACTCAGAATTTTTTCCTAGGCAAGCCCAACGTGCAGCAGCCGCAGCGATATCGCTGATGGACAATCTGACAATCCCACACTCAAAAGACAGGCAAGAATATGGATCATGCCTGGAATACAAGTTGCCTTATTAATGAAGAATTGCTTAGCTGTTTTGTGTGGAGATAGTGATACATAACTGGAAATATTCACAGTAGATTTTGATATTAAATAGTCAGTCAGTCACTTAGCATTCCCACTAGACTCTGGGGATACAAAGTCATTTCTTTCAAAGATCTTACATCTAATGGGCGAGACAACATGAAAACAACTATGTACAAATATATAAAGGCTAAATGGTGGGTTATCTCAGAAGGAAGGCATTGCCATTAAGAGAGATAGGGAAAATCTTAGAGGAAGTGGGATTTCAGCTGAGATTCAAAGGAAATAAGGGAAGCCAGGAGGCAGAGATGAGGAGGGAGAGCATTCCAGGCACAGGGCTCAACTAGTGAAGGTGCTCAGGGTTGGCAGATGGAGTGTTTTGGGGTAGAAGCATCAAGGAAGCCAGTGTCACTGGTTCACAGGGTACACAGAGGAGAATAAAGGGCTTTGAAAGTAAATGGAAGATTTTATATCTGATCCTGGGCATAATAGGGAAGGAGGTGATATGTTTTGACCTGCATTTTTGGAAGATCAACTTGACAGCTGAATAGAGGATGAATTGGTATGGGGAGAGCCTTGGGGCAGGGAATACAACCACCAGGCTATCCTAATAGTCCTGTATAAGGTAATGAGGGCCTGCATTATAGTGGATGCAGTGTCAGAAGGGAGAAGGAAGGATATAGTGGAGATTTTAGGAAGGTAGAAATGACAGGGCCACTCATTGGATATGGTGAGCAGGTGATTGCATGAATTGACAATGAGACCTAGCTTTCAAGCCTGGGTGACTACTGGTAGGGTGGTAGTACCCTCAACATAGCAGGGAAGTTTGGAAGAAGGGAGGGTTTGGAGAAAAGATAATAAGTTTGGTTTGGGACATGTTGAATTTAAGACATCAGTGGGACAGAGTTTGAGATGCCTAAAAGGCAGTTAGAGATGTGAGACTAGAGTCTGGGAGAGAGGTTAGGGTTGGATAAATAATAACCTCAGTGAAAATTACTTCTGCTTTTGATCAAGATAATATTTGGTTTTTCTTTTTCTTAGGATAGTACTACACAGTGAAATATAGAGGGTGTTAGGGAGTGCATAAAATGCTGGGCTTGGAATCAGTAAGACCTAGGCTCAAATTCCTCCTCTGACTCGAATTAGCCATGTGACTTTGGGAAACTCTCTTAACCTCTCTGATCATCAGTCAGGTCTCTAGGACTTGAGTTTGAAGTGGGTAGGCATCTCCAATCATCCTGATCTATATCTTGCTACTGTACCCAGATAGTTCTGAAGGAGAAAGTGAAGCTGGTGACTTTGCACAGACTTCCCTCACTTCAATGCAATTCACCTGCAAGTCATGACATCACCTTCCTGATGTCATGGTCCTCTTTGAGAACAAAAGATAGACACCAACAGCAAACAAGTTTGTTAGCACAGGTTAGCACAGTAGAAAGCGTACTGGATTTGGAGCTATCAGCTCTGCCATTTAACTATCCATGTGACCTTGGGCTAGTCATATGACTTACCTGGGTCTCAATTCCCTCATCTAAAAAATGAAGGGATTGGGAGGGATGGCCTTGAAATCCCTTCTAGCTCTAAATTTAGGAGACTTTTGAGCATGTAACTATTCTATACACACACACACAATACCTTTACAGGGAACCTCTTCTGGTCCCCTCAGCTGCTAAACTCTTTCCTTCTAAGGTTGTGATTCATCTATTCTTTATGCATCTTATGTGTCCTTATTTGTTTATATGTTATGTCCTCCACTAGCCTGTAATCCGCTTGAGGGTAGGTAAATTTTTTGCCTTTCTTTATCATGCCAGCACTTAATCCAGGGTCTGGCATATGGTAGTTGTTTAATAAAATGTTTGTTGCTATGCTCCCCTCTTCCTCTGCAATTACCTTTTCTCACCCAAGAAAAAAGTACAAGTTATTTTTAGGCAGAAGGATGAAGGTTCTTTTGGCTACAATTCTTTATTATAAGAGGAACCAAATCTATAGCCTATTAAGTGTTACAATGACAACAAGAAAGATTCATTTTGAGTGCAATGATGGTGTTCTTTGTGCATCCATTATGTCACTGCTTCTATTTTTAACTCTGCAACCTGTTTCTGACTCTGCAGCTAGGTGGTACAGTGGACAGAGTGCTGGGAGTGGAATCAGGAAGACTTGAGTTCAAATCCAGTCTCAGATTCTTGGTATGACCCTGGGGAAGTCTTCTTAACCCTGTTTGACTCAGTTTCCTCATCTGTAAAATGAGTTGGAGAAGGAAATGGCAAACCACTTTTGTGTCTTTGCCAAGAAAACCCCAAAAGGGGTCACAAAGAGTCCGACATGACTGAAAATGACTAAATGACAAACCTGAAATTAGCCACAGCAAGACCTAATGGATAGAAAGCTGACCTTGGGATCTAAATCTCTCCTCTGATACATACTAGGTTGTGATCCCTGGGCAAGCTGCATAAACTCTCAGCACCCCCAAGCTAACTCTTTAGGACTATGAGTTGCAGAACATTTGTTAGTCTATATGGGAAGAAGGGATTGTCAGGTCTCAACAATCCCTCTTTGGTTTCCTCACACCCTAAACAAGCAAAGAAACAGATACCGACCACCAGTAGGATCATCCAAGGATAAAATCCAATTGTGTCTTTGTTTTTAAGGCAGAAAAAACCTAGAATAGGCCTGACTTCATTCCTAGCAACCTGGAGTTCGGTGCATAAAATATGTATCATTAATTAACTGAAGACTGATGGCAAAAGAGTCTATTTATATTGATAGTGTTTGAAATGTCTGAATATTGCTAGATGGGGCACTTGAGCCGTTGCTTGTCTCTGCATCCTCTGATGGGAATCCTTTATTGAATGCATGAAACTGTTTTTATAGCAGGTCATGAAATTCAGGAAAGAAAAACAAAGTCTTTTTTTTTTGTCTTGAGATGCTTTGTGTGAATAACTACGTGCAGTTTCATAGATAGAGTCTAATCCCCTGCAGCCTTCTATTGCTTTGTCTGAGAGTTTTACTTAACTGTGATCTTGGTGGGAAATTAGAAAAGGGCATTTAAATAAGTCTCTTATCTATTATTATTGGAAGATCAGCACCATATTAAAAATTAAATTGGTATAGAAATGAATCTATTTTTCTATTTCAGATAATTTTGTAACTATTCATCCTTATATAGTTTAGTGACTGGATAACACTTTCAGCATATGTTAAAAAAAGTATTTGAATAGTAACAGTAATTCACATTTACATAGCAATTTATCATCTAATCAGTGCTTCCCTCATGACCACAGTGTAAGATAAGTTATGAGCAGTAAGAATAGGAAATATTTATTTCTTCAAGGTATAATTATAGCAATGAGGCTCATGGATAGGATATCTGTGCCAAATGGTTATAGTACACATTGTGTGTCAGGGGGGAAGGGGGAGAGAAAGAGAGAGACAGAGACAGAGAGAGAGAGACAGAGACAGAGAGACAGAGAGAGAGACACAGAGAGAGAGAGAGAGAGACACAGAGAGAGAGAGACAGAGACAGACAGAAAGACAGAGAGACAGAGACAGACAGAGAGACAGAGAGATAGAGACAGACAGAGACAGAGAGAGACAGAGAGATAGAGACAGAGAGACAGAGACAGATTGACAGAGACAGACAGAGACAAAGACAGAGAGACAGACACAGAGTAAGAGAAGCAGAGAGACACAGAGATACAAAGAAAGACAGCAAGAGACACACAGAGACAGAGACACATACAGAAAAAGAGAGACAGAGACAAACACAGAGACAGAGACAGAGACAGACACAGAGTCAGAGAAGCAGAGAGACAGAGATACAAAGAAAGACAGCATGAGACAGAGACAGAGAGACAGAGATCTGACAAATGTAGTTTAGATACCTAAACCAGGGAAAGCAAAAACAGAAAGAAAACTACAGAGCAATTCCCCTAATAAATATTGATTCTGAAATTTAAAATACAATACTAGCAAGGAGATTACAGCAATATATCACCAAGATCATATACTATGACCAGGTGGGATTTATACCAGGAATGCAGGACAGGTTCAATATCAGAAAAACTATCAGCATAATTGACTATATCAATATCAAAAATAACAAAAATCATATGATTAGATGCAGAAAAAGCTTTTGACAAAACAACACCCATTCATATTGAAACATTAGAAGACATGGGAATAAATGGAGCTTTTCTTAAAATTATAAGTAAGTGTCTATGTAAAATGAAGAGCAAGCATTATCTGTAATGGGGATAAACTTGAAGCTTTCCCGATAAGATCAGAGGTGAAGCAAGGATATCCATTATCACCACTATTACTCAATATTGTACTAGAAATTCTAGCTACAGCAATAAGAAAAATAAATTGAAGGAATAAGGATAGGTAATGAGGAAATAAAACTATTGGTTCTTATAGATGACATGATGGTATACTTTGAGAACCCAAGGGGATCAACTTAAAAAAAACTAGTTGAAACAATGAACAACTTTAGCAAGATAAAAAATAAACCCAGCATTTCTATATATTAACAATGAAACCCAGCTGCGTGAGATAGAATTTTGCCTGCCAAGACAAATCCAGGAACCATATGAACACAATTACAAAATGCTTTTCATGTAAATAAAGAGAGATCTAAACAACAGGAGAAATATTAATTTCTCATGGGTAGGCTGAGCCAATTTGATAAAAACAACAATTCTACTTAAATATATTATATTCAGTTCCATACTAACAAAACCACTAAAGAATAATTTTATACATGTAGAAAAACAATAACAAAATTCATCTGGAAGAACAAAAGGTCAAGAATGTCAAGGGAAATGACCAAAAAATGTGAAGGAAGGCATCCTAGCAATATCAGATTTCAAACTTTAATACAATGTGATAATAATAAAAGCAATCTCATCCTGGCTAAGAAATAGAGTAGTGGCTCCGTGGAATAGATTAAGCACACAATGGTTGTCCGATCATGTTCAATTCTTCATGACCCTGTGGTCCATACTGTCCATGGGATTTTCTTGACAAAGATACTGGAGTGGTTTGCTATTTCCTTTCTGGTGGATTAAGGCAAACAGAAGTTAAATGACTTGACTGGAGTCATAGCTTGTCTTGACCACATTTTCTTGTTTAGAACATTAATGAACCAATGAGGAGAATTTTTTTTTTCTTAACTTATTCTGACCAACAAAGAGAGATAGTGTGGAGAAACATCATAGGATAATGGAAAGACACTGTACTTTTGAGGCAGTCTACTGAATCTAGTCAAATGCTTGTTCTGCCTATGTGATTTTGTCCTTGCTTCAATTTCCTTGTCTATAAAATTAAGATTAAGTCCAAATGACCATTTAGTTCCCTTAGAGTCCTCGGTCTATGATCATAATATTTAATCAATAAAATGAAAGGAATGGGAACTTTGGGGAAAAGTGACCCTGTCATCTGGGAATTTATTCTTACTGAAAAAGACAGTGTAAGGCAGTTAGGGAGAATGTGGAGACAAAAAATAGAACCATTCCCAATGCTTTAGGAAACCACATTTTAAAATGTTAATTTCAAGTGAAAGTGACTTTCCAATGACAAGATATGTATGATCATATGGTAAAGGATTATGACAAGAAGGTTAATCCCTCAAATTTCTATTAAAACCTAAAAGTAAAACAAATACAATCAGAAATGATACTATAAGAAAGGAAAACCATTTAAAGAAGTGACTATAACTACCGTGTTTCCCCGATAATAAGACCTATCCCGAAAATAAGCCCTCCCCTTACTGTATAAGATTCCTCTAAAATAAGCCCTCCCCTGAAAATAAGCCCTCTGGTGTTTTTCTGTCCAAAAAAAAAATAATAAGACAGTGTCTTATTATCGGGGAAACACGGTACATAAAGAATTCTCTGATGAGCTCAGTTTGTTAATGGACAAGCACAAAATACAAAAGGTTTTCAACCAAGGTTGAATACAGAAGTGTTAGGGACTTAGAAGGATACCGATAGGAAAAACTAAGGTCCAGAATGGATGGAGTCTTATAAAAAATTTTCTAAGGATATAACAGCAACAATGTGCGATGGCTAACTTTGATAGATTTAGCTCTTCTCAGCAATGCAATAATCTAAGACAATTCCAGAAGACTCGTGATGAGAATATGTTCTCCACATCCAGAGAAAGAACAATGGAGTCTGAATGCAGATCAAAGCATACTATTTTTCCTTTTTTCTCCTTTGGTTCTAATTCTTCTTTACAATATGTCTAATGTGGAAATAGGTTTAATATGATTGTATATGTATGGCCTATATCAGATTGTATGCCATCTTGGGTAGGGGGGAAGAGAAAGAGGAGGGAGAAAATTTAAAACTTAAAATCTTGTAAAGGTGAATGTTGAAAACTAAAAATAAATAATTTTTAAACATTTCTAAGGCTAACAAAAAGGGATTTTAAGGAAAGTGTGAAAAGACAAGACCAAGATGAGGCTACACCTATTTCACAGGGCAAGAGGTATAATATTAACAGATAAAAAAGAGAAGGTCAAGAAAACTGACTTTCACATCAGAAAGGACAAAACAACCACAGTTGAAGGGGAATTTAAAAATGACCATAAAGGACAACAAGAAAACTTCTAATTTAAATGAATTAGTCTCTTTGCCCAGAAATATTGCATCACAAGGTACTGAAAGAATCTATTAAATGTAATCTTCTAAGCAGAATGGAGACTTGGAGAGATACAGGAAGACTAATAGGCATATGTCCTGACATTCAAAAGTGGAAGAAAGTTGATGCTACAAAATTTTATTGTTGAATCCCAGAAAGTAATTGATGTGATAATTAAGATAATGGAACATGATCACACAGAAAGGGAAATAGTCATTGTAAAGAGTCAACTTGGGTTCACTAAGAATATATTTCAAGCTACCCTCATTTTCTTTGTTGATAGTATTACTAGACTCCCAGAAGTCAGAGGAATGATAAAAGTGTACTATATGTCAGCAAAACATTTGAAAAAGTCTTTCGTGATATTTATTCTTGTAGTCAGAATAGTGGCTGGTTAATAGCACAATTAGGTGGAGTTGAAGCTAGTTGAACCATTCTGCTCAAAGAATAGGAACCAAAGAATAGGAATCCATAGATCATTATCAACCTGGAGGGAGGTTTCATTTACATACTCCTGGTCTTTGTCCTTGATCCTATTCCATCAAATTTTATCATTGACTTGGATGAATACAGGGAAGGACCATATTTGTTGAGGACAGGAAGCTGACAGGGATAGCTAGTAACATGTGACAAAAACAAGATTTACAAAGCTCTGGACAGGTTAGAACTAAGAACTGAATATAATAAAATGATATAGAATAGGCAGAAAAGTAAAGGTACATTTAGGTTAAAAAAATCAATAAATATTTATTTATTTAAAATACTGCATTAAATGTAGTAAATCTTTAGGAGCACATTTCAGACACAATGAAAATACTGATGTGGTATTTTCAAGTACTTGAAACATGAAATCCACTATACTTTTAATTTTTAATTTTTATAATTCACATTATTGATCTTGGCAAAAGTCTAGTAGAACCCACTGGTAATAAACTTGCTCATTAAGCAGATAAAGGGATGAAGGGATGAGTTTGTAATTTAATACTGTCTCTGTCAATGATTCTCATCAAGAAATATTTTTCACTTTAGTTCATAGTCTGCACTACTTTTCATTTAAAATTAAAAAGGAAATTTGAAGGGAAAATATAATTGTCTGGATTTTAAAAGTTTATAGGTTCTTAGGTTTTGAAGACAGTTATAGGCATTAGAGATCATCTTATCTGGGTATTCTTAACCTAGGGTCCATGAACTTGTCTTAAAAAATATTTTGATAGCTATTTCCATATAATTAGTTTCCATTATAATTCTATGTATTTTATTTTATGCCTTTGAAGACATTATTTTGAGAAGGGGGTTAGCTGGTTTCACTAGATTACAAGGGACCCATAACACAAAAACAGTTGAGAGTTCCTGATATAATCTAACTCTTCTGTCACATGTGTGAAAAAACTTGAAGATGTTCATTCATTAGTTCAAGCTCACACTAGGTTAGTAAATCTGGGATTAGAACCCCAGTCCTCTGACTTCAAATTCAACACTCTTTCCATTATAGTATATGAGTATGTATATTGCTAAGGCCATGAATATATTCATTTGGGAATATGTCAATCAGATAATACTTAGTTGTGCATCTTGGTCACAAAAATAAGAATTGTCAAGGATTTCAGAAAAGAACAATACATTAATAAAAGGTTAGGTATTTTCTTTATAATAAAATTCAGTTCCATAAGCATTTGTAACAGGCACCATACTAGGTGCTAGAAATGGAAAGGCAAAAATGAAAACATTCATTGTCCTGGGATGTAAATAATGTGCACATGTATATGCAAAGTGAATACAATGTTAATTTGGGGCATGGGAAAGCACTAACAATTAGGGACTTCAGAAAAAGGAGAAACATTCAAGTTGAGCTTAGATTGGAATTCAAGAATTAGAGCTCCAAAGGAGGTAGAGGAAAGGAGGGAAAGTATTCCAGTCTTGGATAAAGATTTAAAAGAATGAAATGTTACTGGCAGAAACAAAACACAGGGAGAGGCAATCATGGGAAGTTTGCTTTACCTTTAGTGAGGGCTCATAATTGTCTCAAGGATCTTCTAAGCTCTTTGGGTTTAGAGAAATAGAAAACGTGATTCTTCTTCTTGGGGATCTTGCAGTTCAGGGGAAGAGGCAAAGAACACAAATAAAAAACCTTTTGGTCATGACCACATTGTTGTTCTTCTGGTGTTTTCGAACCAATGCCATCATGGGGTGATGTCTTGACTTGCATGTAAATTGGGTTTAAATGAGGCAACATTGTGTGAAGTTGTCAGCCTCTCTCTGTCTTCCTGATTCTTTGAAGTCCACTGGTAAGACAAAAGTCAAGACAACTGCTAACACCCCCAGGATGTAGTGAATGACCTTGGCATCAAGATGGGTTTGAGGACTGTTGGTCCCTCAACCTGGTTGAGCCCATCTGCCAAGATGGTTTTCTGGGGTGTGGTTGCTGTGAACGCTATATATTTTGGAGTTACAGGTGAGAGTTAGATGATAGGTAAACACCAAAGGTTGATGAGCAGCCCTAAAAAGGACTACTTAAGCTCTCATACCAGAGATACTAGTTTTCTCTGAATACCCCATACACCTAGTAATGAACATAAATCAACATGTTATTACATTATCTTATATTGAATGCTCATAACTCCTCTATAAAATCCCTCTGGACCAGATCCAACTGATTTGACTGCAACAGGGCTTTGACACATGCTCAGAGTAGCTTGGATGGCTCTGGAAGCAGGCTCCCCGATATTTCCACCAGGGCCCCCATTATATCAGTTGCTTCTTGCCTGGACTACTGTAATTTACTTTAGCCAGCATTTATTGAGTTCCTATTATACTAGAGGAATTGTGCTAGGCACTGGGGATAAAAAGGCCCTGCTGAGTGATTTCTCAGCCTCCAGTCTCCCCTTTCCAAACCATTTTTCACATATCTTTCAAGTTAATCTTCCTTGTGTGTATTTCAGCCTGAGTCATTCCTCTGTTCAAAAAATTTCTGTGACTTCCTTTTGCCTTAATGTAACCAGAAGGTGGTACTATTGGACCAAGCATGGAGGTTTGAGGTGAGGGAGTACTCCTCCCCTTTTTGAATTTTTTTTATGTTTGTCCCAAGGTGTGGCTACTCTTCCCAGGTGGAGTTTTCTCTTTGGGGAATGACCTTTCTTGGTTCCCATCTTCAATCTGCTGGTCCCTACAGAGACTGGGGCTTTGATGAGATTCACGCCCCTCCAAACCACCTGAATCTGGCTTACCCATTGCTACCTCAGCCTAGTGGTGAATCATTGGAGTTTTATGGTTTACCTATCTGTCTGAAACTGGGGAGTTTTTAAGAGATACTAATAAAAACCAAAATTGTAAGATGCTTTCCCATGATGGGGCCTGAGAAGAAACTAGTTTTTTTTTCTTTTCCCCTTGCTACTCTGTTTTGTATTTTCTATCTTCACAACTTCTCTCTTATGTTTCCTTCTCTCCACCTACAGTTAGCTTCCTTGCAAATTTTTATCACCTCATCACTGGGATGTTGCAATAGCCTTCTAAATGGTCTCCTTGCCTCAGGGTTATTCCTGTTCCCATCCGTCCTCCACACAGCTGCAAATGTGGAACAAAGGTCTGATGATGTCACCTCCCACCCCCAAGAAACAAAACAAAACTCTAGTTACCTCCTTATTTCCTGGATAAAATTTTAATGGCTCTGTTGGCATTTAATGCCCTTTACCACCTAGCCTCTTACTTTCTCGCTCCTTCTATATACTATGTATGTTTGCATATATACACACACATACACATATACATATACACATACATATACGTGTGTACACACACACTTGCGCGCGTGCACACACACACACACACACAAACCATAGTTGTTTCTGTCTTGTCTCTCCCATTAGAATGTGAGTTTCTTGTTGACAGGGCCTAGATTTTTGCCTTTCTCTGTATCTTTGGTATTTAGAATAGTGCCTGGCACATAGCAAATGTTTCATAAATGCTTGTTGACTGATTGCTACCCCAACAATCAAACGTAGTTTTCTCCTCATTTTCTTAATGAAACTTTTTTTTTAATGCAAGAATGGAAGGTGTCTAGCATTACCAGAACTTAGACTATATTACAAAGCATTGTGTATCAAAATTAATTAGAAATAGTTAATAAAATTCCAACAGAAGCTATGATATTGTGTGTGATAGTGTATTTTGCACAATGGCTGCAATAGGTCGACTTGATCAGCAGAATTTTGTAGCTGCAATTATCTCTCTTTTAAAAGCATCATGATTTCTTCCTACTAGTGAAGTAGTTTTTGTTCCTTTCACAACATGAATGTGTTGTTGCATGGATAATTTACCACTGAAGGTAAGAGATATGGGGATATTGGAGAAGGACCATAGCTCCAGGAGTAAGCCCCACATTCCTCACCCAGAAAGGAGGCAGGATGTTGGCTCAATTCAGGTGTTACCTTTTACTCATGCCTTTCCTGACTTCCTCCCTATTCTTCTCTCAACTGTTAGTATAATACAAAATCAATTTGTATTTACTTATCCATGTACACATTATATTTTATCCTCAGTATATAGTATGCTCCCTGAAAGCAGGGATTGTTTCATTTTTGTCTTTGTATTTTCAGTCCTCAGCACAGTGCTTGACTTATTGAAGGTACAACATAAAAACTTGAATTTTTTTCCATAGGCTGTGAAGGAATGGAATGATCATATTCTCATTGATTCATTATTAAGCTAGCATTTATATAGTGCTTTAAGGTTTGTAAAACACTTAAAATATTTCATTCTATTTAAGATTAGAAAACTGAGCCGCTATTAGATGACTTGCCCAGGGTCACATCATCACTTTCCCATGTTTGAAATCAGGTCTTCCTGACTCTGGGTCTGGTGCTCTACCCACTGTACCTCTGGCAGGTACTGGGGAGAAACAAAGTTTAGATAACACATTATACCCTTGGTAGCCTGTAAAGTCCTTGAGTACAGGAACTATTTCATTTATTGCCAACACAAAGCATAATGCCTTGCACATAGTAGGTGCTTTTTTTTGGGGGGGGTATTGTACTGAATAGGATAAAACTGGTCCTTTTTCTCCTTAAACTTATAGGCAAGTATCTTAGTAAAATTTGAATCTCCCCATTGGAGGGGTATAGTGTTTCATGCTTAAGAACAGGAGGTGCTTAATCCCTCAGGATGAAACTAGGTACTATTTTCTCTCAGTACCATGAGGCTGCCTGAGGAAAAGGTTTTTTTTTTTATAATAGTTGATGATTCAGCAGTGTGAGAAAAAAAAATAACCTTTAAAAGAACTGGTTTTCTGAATTACACAGGGCTTCCTTATTTTGGCCTGAGAATGAGTTCCCAAGACATGAGTCTTCTCAGAAATTTGGTAGCATGATAGCCACCTTATAAGAACATTTGCTTGTCAAGAAAGAGAGCAGATTTTAAAATAGATTGAATAAGAAAGTGCTGAAATTTTAGAAAATGCACCATGAACTGAGGAAGACCGATAGACAAAAGGAACCCCAGCAAGAAGCTCAGAGGGAGCATGAGAAAAGACTGGCAGTTTGTATCATGCTGAAGGATTTCTGTTAATTTCCACACAGCCCTACTGGCATTTTTTGCTTTACTATTACTCAGTCTATTTTTTGCTTTACTATTACTCAGTCTATTTTTTGCTTTTAGATTGTAAGATCCTTGAGGACACAGATGATGTATTTCCTTTACAAAGTCCTTTAGCAATATCAAAGAAGTTCAGAATCAGAGTAAGAATGAATTTCAGTTGGCCATCTAGACTAACCTCTTAGCCAATGAAAAAATCCCAATTTGATTAAAAACGTACTTATTAGGTTTATGTTATGGGCTAGACACTGTGTCAGGCCTTGGCCTTGAGGTTATATTCTATAGGGAAGGGCAGAAAGTGAGGAATTATAATATGGACATAGATGACAAGTCCCTGCCCTCATGAAGCTTATAGTCTAGTAGAGACTATATGTCATTATATAATAAAAATAGGGAGTATTGGGGGCAAAGACAAAATACTGTCAGAACGTTTTAAGAGGGAGGGAATAGTATCAATCTGGGAAGGGAATCAGAGAAGGCAATCAGGGGTTCTTAACTTGGAATTCATGAAGCCCCCCGCCCCCCCAAGGGATCTGTAAACTTAGCTGGGAAAATAATTGTATCTTTATTTTCATTTACCTCTAACTGAAATGTAGTATTTCCTTTGTAAAAATTACCAAACAAACAAATTAAAAAACCCAAACCCCACATAATTCTGAGGTTTTTCCAGACTTGCTAAAATGGTCTACGACACAAAAAAAGTTGAGTTCCTATACTAAGTGGGAGAGATAGAGAGACTTTGAGCTGAGCCTTGAAGGAAGAAATGGAATCTGAAAGGAAATTATGTAAAGGGAATACATTTGAAGTGTGAAAATTAGACTGTACAAATGCACAAAGGTAGTAAATGACTCCTCAAGTCCTTAGCAACTGGAGCATAGAGTATGTGAAAGGGAGACTTTTCCTTCGAGGCTATTATACTCTATTGGACTTGGGAGAAAAGGATATGTCATATCTACAGATAAATATAATAAAAAGTAGGGAATATTATAGATAAAGGAGAAATCAGACAAAATGCTCTAGGAATACTTAAGGAGGAATAGAACTGCCTTTTTAAAGTGAGGAGTCTGTTTCAGAATGCTAGGGGTACCATAATGTCTATGTTTCTCCAGGTTTTCTGGGAGGAAGCCACCCAGAAGTAAAAAGGATGAGAAAAAAAAAAAACTCTTAAATTTCAAGAGGACCTTCTGTGTTATGAGAGAGTGTAATAAGACATAGTGATTATATATAATTTGCAGAACTACATTTTTTTCCTCCATTTTGACAACCAGGACAACATATTCTAGCTCGTCTTCTAGAAGCTTCCTGGGTCGCCATGATTCTCAAATGTTACTGAAAGAAGTACATTGATATTTTCAACAAGACCTTTTACTTTTCCGGGTCTGAAAACTCATTTATGGTAGTTATGTCCCCTTTTGTGATCTCCTCATTTGTTATGGTCTTCAAATCCCTTTTACACATCTTCAGCTTCTCTTTATGGGAAGACTACCATTCTCTTCTTCATGGGGAAAATACAAACAAAATAGGAGGCAAGTCTCTATATGCAGCTAGTGCTTCTGGTATTCTCATCATAAATGGCTTTGAAGGTTGCATCTATCTGTGTAGAGTTCATCTGTAATTTTTGATCTTATCAATTATTCATTCCTAGATTGACTGTTGGTTGGTCTTTAAAGTGTCTGACAAAAAACCAAAAATGGTTTATTATTTCATGATAGGCTTTTTCTGCTTGTGGATATATGGTCTAAGACAGAGGTGGGGAACCTATGGCCTCGAGACCATACGTGACCTTCTAGGTCCTTAGGTGTGGCTTTTTGATTGAGTCTGAGTTTTATAGAATAATCCTTTTATTAAGGAGATTTGTTCTGTGAAGTTTGGATTCAGTCAAAGGGCTGCACTTGAAGACCCAGAGGGCCACATGTGACTTCAAGGCCACAGATTTCCACTCTTGGCTAAGATCATAGCAGAAGACTTCTGCTGATTGGCAATTCAATAGAACACTTTTAAGCACTAGGGCAAGGGTTCATAATCCAGAGCCCATGAACATGTTTAATATTTTGGTGATAATTGATTTAAATTTAAATTGTTTCCATTGTAATCCTCCATATCTTATTTTAAAATTTAAGAACATTGTGGTAAAGGGCCTCTGGGCTTCACCCTGCTTCTAAAGAGGTCTACTACATAAAAGAATAAATAATTCCTTCTCTAGGGTATGTGGTCAGTTTTATATCAATGGAGAGTTATGCTTTATCAGAGAACTGTTAAAAGTCCAATATGAAGTGAAGGGAGACAAGGTAGTTTAGTGGTTAGCAATCAGGAGCCAAAGGAGAGAAAGATCAGTAATAGAAATGGAGAGACCAAAGCACTTGTTTATTTCTTTGGAAAACTGAAAAGTGCTAGAGAAATTAATCTTGTGCCTTCCCTCCGTTAAATATCTCCAAATTTATCCTGTCTATAGCTTGTTTGTACATAGTTATTTTCATATTGTCTTTCACATTAAAGTGAGCCTTTTGAAAGCAGGGATTTTCCTTTTCTATCCCCAGCACTTAGCATAGTGCCCAATGCATAGTAAGCACTTGATAAACATTTATTGACAGATTGACTGAACCGGAGACTGGTGTTCAGAGAATAAGGTACAGGTACAGTACATTGTGATGTATAACTTTAGGTAACTATTAGGCCCCTCTGTACGGGACAGATATGGAAAATATGGCGTGCTTTTGCAGTAACTCTGAGCTTGTTAAGTGTTATGAAATGGTTCGTGCTTATGTAAAACTCTAACAGTGGGCCTTGTTCCAAGAAAAGTTACTCTTAATTGTGAGGTGCTGGGCTCTTCTTTCCAGCTCCAGCCTTGTCTTACCTTATTCCTGGTCTTTGGATGTCTCTGGCTTCTTGTCTCCAAGAAGAACTCACCCCCACAGAACACCCAAGGACACGGAGGTTGCCAAGCGAGGCTGCTCTTTATTCAGTTACATCTTAACAGTGTGGCCAAAGCAGAATGGAACCGTGGGACAGAGAGAGCGGGACAGAGAGAGAGAGAGGGAGCCTCCCCTTGCTTTTTCCCTAATATCCTTATCATACTTCTTACTGTCACATGCCATGTGGGAGCCAATCGTGCACTCTCCTGAGTGCAGGGCAAAGGAGTATGTGTTAAGAGGAGTCTGTGTTGATAAGGCATGTTCAATGCCACGTCGGCCTTTCCCAACCTGGCAAAGTCGGCTCCCACGGCCCTGTGCTCAATGCCATGTCAGCCCTTTTGGCTCGGCAGAGTAGGCCTCCACATCTCCAAGCTCCTGCCTCTCAGAGGTCACGTGCACCCCCTCTGACATCTTGTGACTGCCGCAGTGTCTCTCACACTCACGGCTCCATCAGTGCGGCTCCCAGAGCTGTCCTGTTCCCTCATGACTTGAACAAAGGGTCACCAGTTAATGTAAGGACAGGATCAACTACAGGTATTTAGGAGACATGATTAAATCTGTCAGTTGTGTGCTTTCTCTTCCTTATCCTTACCTCATTCTCTCTGCAGACTTAAAAAATTTCCCAATGTACAAGAGGTATCTTCTGCCTTCCCCTCTGAGGGTTGATCTTGTTAGTTTTCTCTATTCCCAAGCTGGGAAAAACTACAACTCCAAGAATCTTTGTGGTCAATTAACACTTTGCCAGAAGTTGTTACAGATGTGATAAATTAATCCATTTTGAGCCAAGAGAGCAGGGTCTAGAAACCATAAGCCAACGAGCCTTACTTTGATTCCTGGTAAAATTCTAGAATGCACTATTAAAGGGATAATTAGTGAAATTTTAGAAATGGAAGCTGTAAGAACCAGCATGATTTCAGGAAGAACAGGACATGATAGACTTTTCTCATTACTTTTTGTTTTTAACAAGCTTGTTAGATTGATAAGTCACAGAATGGTGTAGATATAGCTTACTTAGGTTTTTGCAAAGCATTTGCCAATCTCTTTCCTTACAGACAACATAGAGAGGTGTGGGCTTGGCAATAGCACAGTTGTTGGTTATGGAACTGGCTCAGTGATCAAACTCAAGGATCAGCCACTAAGGGTTTGATGCTACTTGGAAATAAATCTCTAGTGCAGTTTCCCTTGGAATCTCTGTTATATATTTACCTAGATAAAAGCTTAAATGATATGTTTATTCAATTTGCAGATGACAAAACGCTAATGGGGTCATCTAACACATTGAATGACAGAGTAAGGATTCAAAGTCAGAACAGGGGGGCAAACCAAATAAGGTCAAATTTAATAATGAAATATTCCAAATCTTGCCATTTGGGCTTAAAGAATCATCTTTTTGGTTGTGAGATGAGATGTGAGACTAGACAGCTTTTTCCCTGAAAAAGATCCAGAGGTATGAGTAGACTGCAAGTTCAATATGAGTAAACCAAATGGTATGGTAATGAAAAGCCTTACTTTAATCTTGAGCTACATTTAAAAAGGTGTGGTATCTAGGACTAGGGAGGTGACTGTCAAAGTGTACCCTGAAATTACATCTGGAGTATTAAGTTCAGTTCTGGGTGCTACAATGCAAGAAGGATATTGATAAACTGGACATTATCCAGAGGATGGCTGTCAGTCTGGTGAAGGACATAACATACAAATTGAAGGAAATGGAGAACTTTAGCCTGGAAGAAAGAAGTTGTAGGGAATTACATGAGAGAGATTTTCAAGTATTTGAAGCACTGTCTGTGGAAGATGGATTAAACTTGCTCTATTTGATCCCAAAGGGTAGAACTAGGAGCAATGGGTAAACATCGAAGGGGGCAGATTTAGGCCCAGTACACAGAAAAAACTCTAATAGTGCCATCCAAAGCAGAATGTGCTCCCTCAGGAGATCATGAATTGACCCCTCATTGGACATCTTGAAGCAAAGGCTGGATGATCAAGCTTAAATAGGATCACAGAGCCAGAACTGAAAAGACCTCAGAGGTCAGCTAGTCCAACCCCTTTATTTTTCAAATGAAGGACCTGTATCTCATAGAGGCAGTACACATCAGAGGTTAGATTTGAACCTAGGTCCTCTGACCCAGGAGCCTGTACTGTTCCCACTTTACCATCCTTGGAGTGACTTTTCTGGTATGTTATAGAGAGGATTCTTATTTTGGCACAGGTTGGACTCCTTGGCTCTCAGGGGCCTCCCAACCCTGACATTCTGTGATTCTAAGCTCCCAAAAGCTAGTCTGTCACACAGCTGTTTTTCATACTGTTTCTATCTAGATGAAATCTTTTATCATTCATGAGTTAATTTGGCAGAATAACAAATGCTTCTTCTGACCATGAAAGAGGGTAAACATTCCACAGTAAATGGACCTTAATAGGTCAAGCAATGTATATTGGATTCCTCTAAGGTTTAACCTAAAGACCTTCTCCTTCCCAGCCAAACATATAAATCCTTTCTTGGTGATGTGCAATAGTCCATTCCTATGTTCCCGGAGGAAACCTTTCACATTATATTCAAAAATGACAGTCTTATTGAGCTAAGCAGATGTGGAACAAGACCAAAAGGATCATTGCCCTTCTTAGAGGACCTCAGTGGCCAAGGACAGAATGACAAAGGGCCAGAGGCAAAATCCTCTGGTCTTTCCATCATAGCACTAAAGCACCAATCAATTGCAAAGGCAGCACAGCTAGCTGGGTAGAGAGGTTTGTGGGGGAAGTTTGCCTTGGAGTTTTCTAAGCCATGCTTGTGACTGTAAAGTCAAATAACTGCATACCCTCCAGTCTCCAGGGTTGTTCTTTGTGTGAGCAGGATATTATTCTCTTCAAGAAAAAAAAAAAAGAGTGGAAATTTTCAATAGGCAGAGGAAAAACAGGATGCTGTTTTCATCCAGTCTCTCAAAGTTTGCTTTTCGGGGGGCAAAAGCAATGTCTGTTTTCTGGGCCCAGCTTAATCAAGGGGAGTCCCTAGCTGCCTTCCTTATGGTTTTCCATGAGAGTTTTTGATTCACTTTGTAACCCATTATATTTTATGGTATTAGCAGGGATTTGAAGTACGAGATTTAATCAATAGTCATTTCTCCCATATCAGCACTTTTTCTGGTGCTCCATATTTTAAACACTTTTTTTTAGCACTTTTTTTAAACACATATTTTTAGTACTTTATCTGACCTTTTCCTCCTAATACTGCACTTCCTAATTATAACTCCTCTTGTTTTGCTATGATATATAGCCAAGGTCAAGGGCTGTTAATAGCACCTGTGATTTTTCCCTAAAGGATCACACACGTTGGCAGAAAATAGTCTCTTTTATATAAACTAGGATTGTACATGCCTTTGGGTCTGAGAGTCCCGGACTGATGGTTCGGAGGGCTTGGGTCCAATCCAAGACCTGACATGGTTAGATTGCTTGACCTGAGGAAAATCTTTTCATTTCTCCTCATGTCTGTGTTTCTCCAGCTGGAAAATTGGGCTGATTATCTTTGCTTTTTATCTCCTTTGCAAAAAATTGATTTAGCAGTAGAAGCTTAAATTCTGGGTCCTCAGGCCAAGATTTTAAAAAGGGCTCATTACCCTGTACGCATTTTAAAAAATTCACAACTCGTGTGTGTCGCACACACACACACACACACACACACACACATGCGTGCATGGGATGGGGTGTCATTCTCGTTGTAAATCTTGGGCTACTTGGGCAGTATCTACACCTCAGAACTGTGGAGCTCTTGGGTTAATACTATATGCTATTCTGAAGGAAGATCTATGAGATCATTGGATCACCTTTTTTATAGGCTTTGATCCAGATGGAAATAAAACTCTGGGCATGGGCTAAAAGATGAGGCATTTGACCCCAGTTGTCTATTCCTCTAGCAGATTCTCAGTTTGAATAATCCCCCAGGTGCTTCTCAGTTCACATCACTTTTAGTGGCTCTGGAGCAAATTACTAAGATCTTTCCTGATTCATGATGTTTGCACATCACATTTTGCCTGTGAGTGAATATCATTTGGAGAAAAGTAACAACTTAGATGATGGAAATGTGACACTTATTCCAGTTCAGGAAAACAGGAAGAAGCAGGTAGTTGAAACTGAATTACCTCTATACCCTCAGGAACCAGAGGAAAGTGGAAAAGGGCAAAACTAATCTTAGTTACTGCTTAGAAAAAAGAGATGCAGGCAGACTTCAATTTACAAAGGATTCTTCCCTTAAATACCATTTGCAAATCAGTTGGGTGGAACTGGAATACATTTCCCTATACAAACAATATTATAGCTAATGGTCAAGGCCAGAGAGCCCTATTTAATTCAACATATACTTATTTAGCACATACCACATGCAAGGAAGGCACTGTGTAAGCATGGGGAGTAGATGATTAAAAAAAAAAAGTCACTACCCTCAGCCAGTTACATTTCACTGGGGCATACAAGATGTAAACACTGAAATACATACAAGAAAATTTGAGGAGAGGGAGAATATTAACAATTAGAGGAAACAGGAAACCTTTCTTGTAGAAAGTATTACCTAAACTATACTTTTGAAGGAAGCTAAGCATTCTAAGAGGTGGAAATGAGGCATCTATTCCAGGCATAGAGGACATTTTTTACAAAGGTATGGAGGTAAGAGATGGAATTAAAGTTTGGGGAACTGCAGTTGTCTAGTTTGGCTAAAAAGCAGAGTATGGTAAGGGGAGAAATATGAGGTAAATCTGCAAAGGACCACATTATGAAGGTTTTAAATGACAGTAGAAGCAACTGTAATTTATCCAGTGACAACAGAGAGTCACTATTTTTTGAGGGGAGGGCTGGGGTGTGGCACTGTCCTACATGTGCTTTAGGAAGATTATTTTGACATACATTATGAAAGGAGAGATCTCAATTAGGAGACTTTTGCAATGCTCCAGATGAGAATAAGGAAGTTCTTGATCTAGGGTGGTGATAATAAGTAAAGAGGGAGACTGATCCAAGGGATGTAATTGAGGTAGAACTCACAACTAATGGCAATTGATTGGAAACGAAGGTTGAAGAAGAGTCTAGGGTTATTCAGAGGCTTGGAATCTGCAACAAGTAGTAGAAATTTTCTGCAATTGAATGGAAAAAATATTAGCCAATAATACTGTTGCAATGCCAGCAATTAAGAAAAACAGAAAAATGTCATTGAATGATGAAGAGGACTTAAAAAAAACCCTTTCCTTATTTCAAGTATAGAATTTGGGGAAAACTGATTCTAAGTAGAGGACAGGGAGAACATAGATGGAGACTAGGTGAACATTGTGAGGAGAATATGAGAGATAGCATGGTGTGGCAGAAAGGGCACAGGATGAGGATGCAGAAGACCTGAACTCATAGCCCAGTACTTGTTGAGTAAATTTGGATGTCACTTTCCTCTCATTGGGCCTCTGTTTCTCTATCTGTAGAACTGCCTTGGAGCTCTTGTGAGGAACAATCAATCAATCAACATTTATTAAGCATCTACTATATGCCAAACACGTGACTAAGCATTGAAACACATGGGATAATGGGTATGAAAAAATATAGTAACCATAAAACCCTAGGAAAATTGAAGTTATTAATAAGGGAATGTTGAGGTCTATTTCAAAAGCCTTAGAATTTGGCAGGGGTGCCATAAGTTCTTTATAATGCCTCATTTTATTTTATTTTTATTTATTTATTTTTTTAAAGCAATCAGGGTTAAGTAACTTGCTCAGGGTTACATGGCCAGTTATTTCTGGGTGTGGTGCTAAGTATCTGAGCTCTGATTTGATCCCCAGGTCATCCCAACACTGGGGCCAATGCTCTTACTCACTGAGCCACCTGGCCACCCCTAAACAATTGAGGTTAAGTAACTTGCTCAAGGTTACATGGCCAGGTGTTTCTGGGTGGGTGCTAAGTGTCTGAGCCTGGATTCGATCCCCAGGTCATCCCGACACTGGAGCCAGTGTCTTACTTGCTGTGCTACCTAGCCTCCCCGCCTCATTTTATTTTAAACTTACAACTTGGTTTCCCCTTGATACAGTTGTATTAGTAACCATACATTTGCATTTATGTGGAAAAAGGGAATTTTATGGTTCACAAGTAGAAGAGGAAAGGGCCATGTCCAAAGGAGGGTGATCAGAATGGGGAGTGATTCACGTCCATATCCAAGGACATTATTATTCAAAAGTTAATATAAGCTCAAAAATGACTGTACTCAAAAATCTATAGTATTTCTGTATAATAATGACAAATCCCAAGAAGCAAAGATAGAAAGAGAAAATTCTGTTTCAAATAATTGCAAAATGAATAAAATATCTATGAACTGACCTGCCAAAACATACAAAAGACTTACATAGATTAAATTATGAAGTGCTCCTTAAAAAATAAAAAGGATGATTTAAATGGCTGGATGAATATTCCTCATGGCTCACTATTTCTCAGTGTTTGTGGATAGGCAGTGCTAATATAATAAAAATAACCATACTACCAAAGTGTATTTACACTTTTAATGCTATACCAAATTAGCAATGGGATACTTTATAGAATTTGATATAATAATAACAAAATTCACTTGAACAAACAAATGATCTAGACTATTAAGTAAAATGATAAAAAGAAGTAAGGATGAAGAAGAAATAGTATTCCCCAACCTCAAACTACATTATAAAGTGGCAGCCATCAAAATCATTTGGCACTGTATTGGTTAAAAAAGAGTGGGATAGATCAGTGGGACAGACTAGAACAGGGAGCATTAGAAACAAAGGAACTCAATAACTAAGTGTAATGGAAAACACAAATTGCCTTGGGAAAATTCTATATTTGATAAAAATTGCTAAGGAAAAACCTCTGGAAAGCAGTCTGGAAGAAATTTGACTTAGAACAACACCTCACACTATATTCCACAATAAATTTAAAAATTAACATAGTAGCAGATCATATACCTCTCATAGCTGTGGACAGGAGATGTATTCTTACCAACCAAGAGACAAGCAATTACAAAAGTATAACTTTGATTACAAAAGACAACTTGATCATTTGACAAAAAACTTCTACACAGACAAAATTAATGCAGCTAGAATAAAAAGGGAAATGATTGAATGAGAAAAAAACAATCTTGTATCAAATTTCTCCAAGAAGGATTTGGTATCCAAGATACATACATGCATACATACATACACACATATGTTTAATCACCTTTCCCCAATAGGTGATCAAAAAATTTAAATTGTTTTCAAAAAATTATAAATTATTCACAATCAACATGAAATAATGTTCTACATCAGTAATAATAAAAGGAATAAAAATCAAAACAATCTTATGGTTTTATACCCTGAAAATTGGCAAAAATCACAAAAATGACAATAGTCAATGTTGAAGGGGTTGTAGAATGATAGACACAACAATACTTTTTGTTCAGGGGCTGTTAAATGGCACAACCACTTAATTTGGCATTATGCAAATACAGTAACTAAAATATTGATATCCTTTGAACAGTATGGGATTATATTTCAAAAGAGTCATCAATAAGGAGAAAGTCCCTCCCTATATACGTCAAAATATTTATAGCAGCACTTTTTGTGGTAGCAAAGAATTGGAAATAGAGTAGATGTTCATTGATTAGGGAATAGCTGAACAAATTATGGTACATGGATGTAATGGAATATTGCTGTGTTGTAAGAAATGATGTGTTATAAATATAAAAAAGCATAGAAAGATCTATATGAACTAATGTAGAATGGAGTAAGCAGAGCCAAGAAAACATATGCAGTAACTATAAGAATGGAAATGGAAATAGCAACCACATTAAAAAAAAAGTAATAAAAATCAAACAGGATTTGAATGAACAGAGATGAGAAGGCATCCCAAAGCAGTCCTTTTGTGGTGATGTGAGGTACTCAGGTGTTACATATTGCACATTTTCAGACTTTTAAAATGTATTGATTAGTTGTACTGTCTTTTTTTTTCTCTTTAAAAATGCAATTTGTTATATGGGATGACTCTCTTGCAGGGGAAGGGATACTTGAAATGACTATAAGGATGTAAGAAACAGAAGGCATTAATAAAAGCTTTTTTTTTTTTTAAAGAATGGCTGTACTCATATTTTCCCATAGTAAACTTCCAGAATCCATGTTATTCTGTAATGAGAAATGCTCAACTCATCCCCCATTTCCCCTAGAGGTTCAGACCTCTTGCTTTCAAACAAAATACAGGAGGAAATTCATCAGTTATTGGAACCCAACTGCTCAAAGTGTGGGTCAGTCATTTTCCATTGTCTGGATTTCAAGGAGAAAACCATTTGGTGAGGGTCAGGAAGGAGTCACCAAGTGATGATGAAGGGATAAATTATGGGTTGTGGGATTAATTTTCACCTCTATCAGTGGTCCTTTGTGTGACCCTAGGAAGGGCTTTCTACCCCTTGGTGACTCAGATCCCTCAACAGCAAATCGGTGTGGACTCTGCTGCAGGCTTTAAAGAATACTGTGAGGTGGAAGGAGCTAATATGGAAGGAATGAAAGGCACAGGAGGTCAGAGAGATATTATTATAGCACACATTTTGTATTCATAAGGTTACAGCTTGAGGTGGCACTCTGTCAGGTTGGTTAGATTTTTTTTCAAGTCTCTGAGCAAGTAATGAATAAAAAAGTAATAATGTATTGTGTCCCACCTGCTGTTCTTTAAACTATAGTTAAATTTCCCCTGCTGATTTCTTTTCCATTAATCCTCATTTCTGTGTAAGACTATCTTTGGGAAATTGCTGATATAGCAGTTAAAAATATTTTCTTGGCAACTCCTTCTGAAGTGTAATTGAATTAAAGTGCCCTTTTCTTATCTTATGCCTTTAAAATAATTGCATTTTTTGAGGAGGGGTTTTCCTGGTCTAAGAGAGAGAAATGAAATAAATGACTTGTCCTTTCCCTCAACACATCATCATTTCAGAACAGTGTGTGCGTGTGCGCGCGCGCGCGCGTGTGTGTGTGTATGTATGTGTGTGTGTGGGGGGGGTCAGGAGAGGGAAGTAGAAGTCTGAAGACGAGATTTTTAGCATTAAATCAAGAGTGTGTCAAAAATATTAGTGGAACAACATGGTGTCCATGTGAATGTGGTTGGTTCTATTATCTTTTCTATTATCTATTTTTAATTTTATCTATTTTATTATCTATTCTATTATCTGTTATCTTATCTCATCGGGCATAGAGGAGCTGTTGAGAAAAAAACTTCAGAAAGAGGAGTCCTTCATTTTCTCTAAATTGAAGTGAGCCAATGGGTTGTTCAATAAGCTATGAATTCTGGGCACTTGACTACAAAATGCCAGTTCACCTATGCATGGCTAACTCCAACTTGTCAGGAATAAGATGTTACCCATTAAATATCTTGTGGGTTAGAGTGCTTCAAAATGGATTTTTATTTGGCACTTATTTGTGACTTTCTCCCTCCTTTTGACACTTGAGGGTTCTAAAAAAGGAAATTTTTCCTAGCATATCCTGGGACTGATTTAGAAGAGAATGGACACTCTTTTTGCTCATGACTCTAGGGACTTTTTCTTGTATCCAGAACTCATTTTATTCCATTCTTTGACTTTCTCTACATAGTACACAGAAGTGAGAATCAGATAAACAGAGCATTTTAGAGTTGAAAATTGCTTCAATATATTTGTGAGGCATCTCTGGAGCAATCAGTAAGTACGGTATTTATTAAATGCCTACTATGTGCCAGGTTATTATATGCCAGGCACCATGCTACATGATGGGGATACAAGGGCAAAAACAAAACAGTCCCTGTACTCAGGGAGCTTGTATTCTAATTTGGAAGACACATACACATAAAAATATGTACAGAAAAATATAAAGAAGAAATTCAAAATGATTACAAGGTGATTAAGGAGGAAGGGCACTAGCAGTTTGGGATCAGGAAAAACTGTGTGTCGAAGGTGGTACTTGAATTGTTTCAGATTAAAGCTTCATGAATGGGATGAAAGGAAAGACTAGAATGTTTTTCTCTAGGCATCTCTAATTCAGTATTAGGAAGTGAGAGCATATTTTTCACATATGACCTCCAATTTGCCCTTAAATCAAAAGTCTGACAAAGCATGCGCTCAGAGAAAGCCTGGGGAGAATCCACCAGAGCTTGTGTTGGTTGCACTTAGTCTCCTTTTTCTCCCTCTCCACTGACTCAGAGTTATCACCAGTTTATAATATTTAAAACTCCTTGTCCTGATGAAAAGACCAGAGCTAAATAGAAAATTTGACATTCAAAGACAAGACTCAAGAAAAGTATAAAAAAGTAAACATGAAAGAATAATCATAAGGGACTCAATAAAGTTAAATTGTTTATACACCTATATGGAAAGATGATACATCTCATGCTTAAGAATTTTATCATTATTAGTACAGTTAAAAGGAGTATACATAGACATTGGGCATAAATGTGAATTGATTATGTTGGAATGATCTCCAAAACAAATGAAGGGGTGAGAAAGAGGGATGTCCTGGGAGAAGGGGGAAGGGAGAAGTAAAATGGGGAATATTTTCTCACATAAAAAAGTGTGCAAGGAAAAGTTTTTACAATAGAGGGAAAAATGAGGGGTGGGGTGGGCAATGCTTTAACTTCACTTTCATCAGAATTGGTTCAAAGAGGGAAGAATGAACACACACACACACACACAGAGTTGTGTTTAGAAATGTAACTTACCTAATAGGGAAATAGGAGGGAAATGGGATAAAAGAAGAGGGGGAAAATGGTAAAAGGGAGAGTAGATTAAGGTAGGAAGTAGTTAGAAACAAAATAGACTTTTGAGGAGGGATGGGACTAAAGAGAGAAAAAGAAGAAGAGGAAGAAGAAGAAGAAGAAGAAGAAGAAGAAGAAGAAGAAGAAGAAGAAGAAGAAGAAGAAGAAGAAGAAGAAGAAGAAGAAGAAAGAGAAGGAGGAGGAGGAGGAGGGGAGGAGGAGGAGGAGGAGGAGGAGGAGAATAAGAAAATGGGATGGAGGCAAAATACACAGTAATCATAACTGTGAATGGATGAGCTCACCCATAATACAGAAACAGCAGAATAGATTAGAAACCACAATACAACAATATGTTATTTACAAGAGCCATACTTGAAACAGAATGACACACACACAGAGTTAAAATAAAGGACTGGAACAGAATCTATCATGCTTCAGCTTAAGTAAAAAAAGGCAGGGGTGGAAATCATGATGTCAGACAAAGCAAAAGCAAAATAGACTTAATTAAAAGAGATTGTCAAGAAAACTATGCACACTAAAAGGTACCATAGCCAATGAAATAACAACACAAATTTTTAAAGTGAGTTTCTCTAATAAAGTCCTCATTTCTCAAATATATACTAAGTATATAAGTCACTTATGTAAAAATAGTAGCCATTCCCCAATTGATAAATGGTCAAAGGATATAAACAGGCAGTTTTCAGAAAAAAGAAATCAAAGCTATCTATAGACATATGAAAAAATGCTCTAAATCACTATTGATTAGAGAAAGGCAAATTAAAACAACTCTGAGGTACCACCTCACACCTATCAGAAATGACAAGAACTGGAGGAAATGAGGAAAAAATAAGTACACTCATGAAATGTTGGTGGAGTAGTGAACTGGTCCAACCATTCTGGAGAACAATTTGGAACTATTCCCATAGGGCTGTAAAACTGTACATACCCTTTGATTCAACAATACCACTACTAGGTTTGTATCCCAAAGAGATCAAAGAAAAAGAAAAAGGACTTATATGTACAAAAATATTGATAGCATCTCTTTTTGTAGTGGCAAGGAAATTAGAAATCAAGGGGATGCTCATCAATTGGGATGGATGAACAAATTATACCTTATGATTATGATGGAATACTACTGTGCTGTAGAATATGATGAGGGGGGTGACTTCAGGGAAAAAAAAACATGGCAAGACCTTTATGAACCAATGCAAAGTGAAGTGAGAAGAACTGGGAGATCATTGTGCACAGTAACAATAATGTTGTGATGATGATCAACTGTGAAATAGTTGACTACTCTGATCAATGCAACGAACCAAGACAATTCCAAACTCATGATGGAAAAATACCATCCACCTCCAGAGAGAGAACTGATTAACTCTGAGTACAAATCTAAATATATTTTCTCATTTTCTTCTTTTTTATTGTTGCTTTTTTGTGACACGGATAATGTGGAAATATGTTTTGCATGATTTCACATGTATAATTAATAGCATATTTCTTGCCTTCCCAATAAAGTGGGGGAGAATGTGGGAAGTGGGGAGAGAATTTGAGAACTCAGAAAAGAATGTTTAAAAAATAAACAATATATTAGAATGAAAGAATATCCTTTACTATCAATTACTCATTTTGGGGGGAAATTTTAATCTCTAAACCATGGTGCCATGGAATGAGTGATGGACCCAGAGTCATAGGGTGATAGATCTCGAGTTGGAAGGGACCTGAGATGTCATTTATTCTTCTCCCTTCATTTTACAGTTGAGGAATTGAAGCCAGACAGGTGAAGTGATTTGCCCAGGGTCACACAGGGAGTATGTAGCAGAGTCTGAATTTGAGATGAAGTCCTCTGCCTCCAAATCCAGTGCTCTCTACTGTACCACTAGAGGACTTTGAATTCCAAATTTGCTAAATATTATCTACTTGTGTTGCCTTGGATTTTTCTTGGATTCTTGGATTCAGTTTCCTTATCCATAAACTGAGAAGCTTGAACTCAATACCCTCTGAGGTACTTTCCCATTCTAATTCTATGATCCCTCACTTTAATGTGTATGCTTCCCAATTGCCTTTGTTAGAAATGGCACTAACATCTTCTCAAGCTAGTTCCGAAAAATAACAAATAATTTATTTAACCATTTTCTTAGTGAAAAATCAGTGAGTAACCTTCTTCAATCTCAGGCTGTCCATTTTTAAGGGGAGTAATGAGGTATTTACCCCAAATCTGACCAAGTCCAATATTGCCTTCTTCGTCACTTATTTTTTTTTTTTGAAATTGCAACTTCCTCCTCAGACTATCGGTTGTCTCCTGACAACAGCTACAACTAACTCTTAGTTAGGCTCATCCATCCATCCATCTGTCTGTCTGTCCATCTGTCTATTCATTCATATGTCCATTTGCTTCCTTGTATAATTTATTTTCCCTATTGCATAAAATAGAGCTCCTCATGAATTTCCTAATAGTTCTTTCCTTAACTCACCCAAATTAGAGGACTTCCTATGAGCTGAAATAAAACAATTCTTTACATGAGCCTCTAGTCTCAAGGGCATAATCAGACAATTCTAAGCAACAGAGTTGAGGAGATTGTTTAGTTATTCCAAGGGATTATTTAAGATAGTGTATATTTAAGGGCTGCTGCTGTGTGCCTTTGGAGTTTGAGACATCAGATTGTGGGACCCCATGCTATGATTCTTTGGGTTCTTCAGGCATCGTGTAATATGCCTTATTTTACTACGTAGCACTTCTGCTATCCAGTCTAATCACCTGATCACGGCATTGTTCACAGCAGCATAGAATTTCAGAGCTGAAAGGGATTTTGATGTCTATAGAATTCTGCAGTCCAGAGGTTCTGTAGTTAGAGAAGTTAAGTTAGGATGCTAAGTTAGTCTTACTTCCCATATGATCCTGGACCACTCCTTTACCTCCTAAAGGCTCACTTTCCTCATCTGTAAAATGAGAACTTGTATTTGTCCTTCATTCTCAAAGAGGACCATGACATCAGGAAAATAATGACATGACTTGCAGTTGACTTTGATTTGAGTGAGGGAGGTCTGTGTAAGCCAGTTTCACTTTCTCCTCCAGAGCCATCTGGGTCCAGTGACCACACATTCATCAAGATAACTGGAGATGACCCAGGATGATCATTTTAGGCTAAGGTTTTTTCACGTATCACTTAGAATGAGGTAATGGCCATTCAGGGAATAGACCTTTTTTAAGAAGTGAGTTAAGGGATGGCTCCTTTAATAAAAAAAAAAAATGAGGACTATATGATGTTTGAGATCTCTTCTGCTCTAGATCTAAGATTCAATGACCTTGTAATGCAGATAAACATGCAATGTAGATGAATCAGAACAGGAATCATCTCTACAATATCTCCAGTAAGTGACCATTCAGTACCTAATTGGAGACCTCCAGTAGTCTTCACTCCATTAGCTACAAAGCAAGACCCCTTTTAGAAAACTTTAAATTTTAGCAATTTCTATCCTAACAACAATCCTAAATCTGCCTTTCTTCAACTTTTAGTCATTGTTTCTAGGCCTGTTCTTTGGGGCTAAATGGAATCCTTCTTGCTTATCAGAGCCCTTCAAATATTCAAAAGCAGCTACCACATTCCTTCCAAGACTTATCTCTAGTGCTTCCTCTTCAAGAATGAAGGACAACAATCATCTCCTGTGCTTAACATCTCCAGGTCCTTCAACCTAGTCATGTGTCATCTTCCTTAATCCTTAAAAGACAGCACATGTAAGGGAGTGTTATTCGAGGAGGGACATTTTGGACTGGGAAATCACAGAGATTATGAGTGGATTGATTGACATATCCTTTCCAGGAATGGTAGTGTTGATTTGTTTATTTTTCCCAGAGCTTGGAAGTAGAGAGGGTGAAGGAAGGTTACTTGGCACACAACATACTCTTAAGATGGTCAGAGAGCAGTGGCATGGTGGGCCTGGGTCAGCGTAGTTGGAGAACTGTCCTGAGGGTATGGAGAACTCTCACCAATCAGAAGTGCAAAACTGTAGGACAGGAATTGGAGAACTGGGCCACAGTCCAGGAAGCATCAAGATGACTAAAGAACAGCTTCAGATGTTTTCCTTAAAATATGGAGCCTGGAGCTGAAGGAGGCTCTCTAGATATTATACCCTTGCTTACTGAGTGACCTAGTGACTTTGCACCCAACTGTGCAGAATGCATTCAGTGGTAGATGTCAAGGAGCCAAGAATTTAGTAATGCAAAAATGTTAAGGAACAATGGATAACCTGAGAGCTACTTATCACAGACATTCCTTTCTTTTGATGCCTGTTAATTTGTGCTAAAACGTTGTGTGAGTGCCAGTGGAATACTCTATTAGCATCTGACTATTATGCCTCCATGGGATGTGGAGGTGACCTTAGATCCTGAGGGGCTATACCAGTAAAATTCAGGAACTGGAAGCTTTTGCCAATGCTTCAAGTATAGCTCTGATGATGACTGTAAATTTGGAGAGGCTTATCAACAGGTAAGGGTATCTGGGCAGTATAACAGATAGAGGGCCAGGTCTAGAATCTGAAAGACTCACCTTCCCGAGTTCAAATCTGGTCTCAGATACTTACTGGATCTGTGAACCTGGGCAAGTCACTTAAGCCTGTTTGCCTCAGTTTCTTCATCTGTAAAATGAGTTGGAAAAGGAAATGGCAAGCTATTCCAGTATCTTTGCAAAGAAGACCCCAAATGGGGTCACAAAGGGTTGAACAGGACTGAAAAATAACTGAACAACTTGAATAGGTTGTTTTCAGAGTGATAACTTTTAAATATTTTTTTATCATACAACTCTCTGAAGCAAGAGAATTTTGACATGTATTGGAAATATTCACCCTGACAAAATCACAAATTCTTGAAGTATCAAAATATACAGGAAGATGGATTAAGCGTTTATATTGCATCTACTAGGTGCTAAGCACTTTACAAATATCCCATTTGATCCTCATAATAACCCTTCTAAGGTGCTGCTTTTATCCTTATTTTATAGTTGAAGAAACTGAGATAGATTAAATGAATTGCTCAGAGTCACAAACTAGTTAAATGTCCAAGGTCAGATTTGAACTGAGCTGTTCTTGACTCTAGGTTCTGTACTCTATCCACTATGCCACCTAGTGTGCTAATAAAATATATTCTCTTTATCTTGGCAAGTTCTGGTTTATAGAGAAATTTTATATATACCATCCATGACTAACTTCCAAAGAACTAGATAAAATGTACTTGGTGCTAACAGTTCATTAAGCAGAATTTAATTTTCATTGGATGATTTAGAAGTGAATTCTGACTTGTATGAGTTGTGATGGACATCAATTAATATACAAATCAAGTGTAGTAATAGAGATTTCCCATTAGTAAATACACATGGGATCATAGGATTAAAGATGTGGAACTGAAAGGAAACTTGGAAACCATTGATTCCAACCTCCTCATTTTATAAAAGAGGAAATTGAGGCCTAAAGAAATCAAGTGACTTGTCTATAAACAACAAAGGTTGGAAAGCAGGATCTGAATCCAAAGAAATAGAAAAAAAATTCCTTTTATATATGCATTGAACTGGATGATTGTGAAGTCCATTTCAACTCTCAAATCCTTTGATTCTTTGAAAATGTTGCATCATAAAGAGAATTCTGTCTTGAGGGATAATTGGATTGGAGGTGATGGTGTTGAGTCCCAAATCTAAGAATAAAAATTCAGAGACTATGAGGCATTACTTGGTCCCAAGGAAATCCAGACCCAGGTAAGAGAATTCCAATGGGAATCAGTGAGACAGGTCTGGATTTCTAATCAGGATATCAACATAATGGGAAACCGGGATCTGGGCCAAGAAATCAGACCCTAGGGAGTCATTCATATCAGAGCTTAGGATACAGACATTGGTAATTCTGATCACCAATTTACATGACTAACATTTGTATCAGTCCCACACACCAACATCTTTGTCATTTTCTATGCCTGCTGATATGGGTAGAGGTTGGATAGAGGGGACTCATGGAAGGTAGAAATGAAAAAATCTGAAAAACATTGAAAAATGGGGATTGACACAAAAATTGTAAGGGGAATAAATTTGTGCATGTAATGAATTTTGAAAATTATTTGCAGAGTTGGGTCACACAAATTAAATTAGGCTCCCAACTGAAGCTTAATTTATGTTAATATTGTACAAAAGGTGAAATGCTTAACAAATACCAGTCACCTATGGATAATTCTAAAACACCAATTAATTTTATATTTCCCTCACTTTATCATGCTTTCTGTTACATTTTTTAATAAAATGTGAATGAGCATAGGATCTGACACTTAAAATGAAATCCATTTTGTTCCATTAGGAAATAGAGAGACCATTGATAGCAAAGAGTTACTATTTCCATTAACTTCTCTTGTTGAACAGATTGAGTGAACTTTATTACACATACAGTACAGAAGAGAGGAAGGGAGGTATAGTTAATTGAGTATAGGCATTGTTCTCAGCAATACCTGGGTTCAGATCTCACCTTTGCCACTCTATTAGCTATGGGCTTGTTAATCACAACCTCTCTGAATCTCAGTTTCCTGTTCTATAAAATTGAGATAATAGTATCTGTAGTATGTAAGGCAACTAGGTGGTACAGGATAGAACATCAGGCCTAGAGTCAGGAAGTTCAAATCTGGTCTCAGGCATGTACTAGCTGTGTGACCCTGGGCAAGTCATTTACCTCTATTTGCCTTGGTTTCCTCATCTGTAAAATGAGCCAAAGAAAGAAATGGCAAACCACTCTAGTATCTTTGCCAAGAATCGTGAAGAGTCAGACATGACTGAAAAATGACTAAATAACAGAAAGAATCTACTTTAACAAGATTGCTGCAGCTCAACCTTGATAATGTATGCAAAACTTAAATATCATTTACTGAAAATACCTGCTATTATTATTTATGTTTGACAATTATGAAATAATGGCTGACAGATACATTTGGAAACTAGAAATATTGTCTGTGAATGAGCATATTTTTTCATAATTTTATATTCCCAAATTAATATTTTCAAACCAGGAGTTCTTATTTCATTGTTATTTCAGCAGTGACTATTTACACAGACACTTGGAGCATTTTCTCTGTAATATGATCAGAATAATTCAGATCAATTTGATGTAAATAATTCAGAAATGCAAATGAAACTTCTAAGTTGGTAACATTGGTAAGATATGGATGTATTCTCCATGGGGCCCAGTTGCTTTTTAGCACAGTGAAAAGATCCCTTGAAATGTGTGACAGCTTCTTGAATAAATAATTTGGTGTGTGGCTACGTTGTCTCCATTCAGATTTCTTGTCCTGTCCAAGAACTCTAAGGAAATTGGGCTTATGGTGAAACATTCGTTAGGGTCTCAGTCAATTAACAGTATCTGTTTTCTAGCAGGTGCAGTCATTTACAAATGATTTCCGACTGAAAAATTCATATAAAAGTGAAGATTTGGGAGTTTTCATGGTCTCTATTGACAGTATAGTTTTGATAATATGTTGACAATAATAGTGATATAAAGTTGATTTATACACACCATTTATTATGAAGCAAAGCAAAAATGCTAAATCAGACTACTTTTATTTATTTTAATGTGAATCTGTCTTAGATGTACCAGAAGATCTAGGGAAAGCACATAACAATTTAGGGCACCTAGTTAGCTAAGGATCATAGATTGTAGATTGTAGAGCTGGGAAGGGTGTTAGAGGTCACCATCTAGAAGAGCCTCCTCATTGTTTGGATGAGAAAACTGAAGCTCAGGTGCATTTTGCTTTATAATATGATCAGAATAATTCAGAGAAATTGCATGTAAATAATTCAGAAATGCTAATGAAACTTCCAGGCTGGTGACAGGCCCCGATATGATTATATTCTCCATGAGAGAATGTATGCAATGGGGGACTAGCATATGTGCAGAGTACTTCTGATGCAAATTTCCCATCAAGAGGAGGTTTAGGGAACCTGCTTCCAGGAGAGTCATGATGGTGGACAATGGACGTGCCTTAGAGGGAAGTGATTTACTTGGGGCACACGAGTAGTGATTGGAAGAGATGGAATTAAAATACTGACACTCTGATTAAAAAATTCAACAGAAAAGAAATCTTCAGTTCCCTGGGGTGGTGGATGAGGGAAGAGGGAAGAGAATCATCTTCTTGTCTCTTTGTTGCTGCTTCACTCAGGCTTTACTACAGCCCAGCCAATGGAATCACTACTATCATCTTCATCTATATTTACATCAATTACGCCCATACCTATACACAGATTGTTGTGGTTCAGTCATTTCATTCATATCTGATCCTTGGTGACCCCATTTGGGGTTTTCTTGGCAGAGATACTGGAGTCGTTTGCCATTTCCTTCTCCAGTTCATTTTATAGATGAGGAACTGAGGCAAACAGTTAAATAAATTGCCCAGGGTCACACAACTAGTGTGTCTGAGTGTCTGAGGCCGGATTTGAACTCAGGAAGATGAGCCTTCCTGATTCCATGACCAATACTATGACGCCACCTACCTGCCCTCATATAGGTATGACTATCCATAGATAGTGCCCCCAAAGAAGCCTCTTCCACATCAATTCCTACTGCTGCTGTCTTGGGTTTCTTTTTGCAGCTGTTACCAAGATGACTAAAAAAAAAGTCTATCTCCTTGGGATTTACAGCCATTTCTGCAATTCCTTTTTATTTTTTAGCGTTATCTTTCCACCACTTGCATGGTGGTGGAGTGCATGTGTGAATAGAGAATTGAAGTGTATGTGGAATAAATACTTTTAGTACAGTGGGAGTGACCTTCTCTGAGTCAAATACAGATTCCCAACCCTGGAATACTCAATTAACTTGACCCAGGTTTAAGCTCTATGCTCTTTTCTGCTTTCCTTGGCTCCTCCTCTAGTCTTAATCCTTAGGGTCACTGTCCCTTCATCCATGTTATGAGATGGGATTGGACCTTTGATTTCTTTAAAATGGGGAATATCTCATGAAGTAACTCCCTTTGCCAGTGAAGGTTGACCACCTTCCTGCAGTTTATAGTCTAAGAGAGTTGCCTGGGGGATTGAGAAACTAGGTGACTTGCCAAGGGTCACAGCCAAGTTGTGTCAGAAGCCACCTAGAACCCAGGCTTTCATAACTCTAGGCCAGCTCTCCATCTTTCCCAAATATAATCATATTTGTAGTTCACGTTTATATAGAACTTTAATGTTTGCAAAGTGATTTCCATACCCAGCCCAAGGTCAAGGTCTCTTTCAGCCTCTCCAGGTATCTTATAAAAGCAGGTTCTTGGGCCCCAGATCTATCCTCTAGGTATTAGGTAGAAATAACTTTCCGCAAATCCATCTGAATCATTCACACAGTGGCATCCCCTGGAACTTGCCTCTAAAAATTCCCTGACTAGTGATTTCTTTGTTGCAGGCACAGCAGGATGTGCTTAGCTCTCTGAGCTGAGGTTTCAATCTCTATCAGCTCCTCCTGGGTTCTCCACAGTACTCCATTGTTCCCTCTTCTTTTTAAACTTTTTTCCCCCTTCTGAATTCATCTTTCAATAAGTCAAGGATTTGTGATTTTTGCCTAGGCAAGTGCTCCCTCCCCTGATGTAGATAGCAACCCCTCTGTAGCTTAGTAGACGATCTTTAAAAGGTGCTGTGGCTTAAAAATTTATCACTCCGGCAAACCTGGGGATGAGCCTTTTCAAACAAAGTCAGCTAGTCTGGTCCTTAGACAGCAGAAATAAAATCCCTCACTACGCCTGTCTTTGGAGGCTGTCATTTTATCAGAACCTGCAAGAGCTTGCAATTCATTGGTGTATTCTTTGGGATTTGAGGGTCACCTTCACTCTGTCATGAAGTCTTGGAGCAGGGCTTAAGTGGAAGGCTTCTGAACCCATATAATCTACCCCTTAATCCCCCGTCCTCATTCACCCCCATCCATGCCAATTTACTTGGGTAGTTTAGACCTCCCAACCTCTAACCAGGGAGCAGCACAAAATCCCCTTCACTGCTTCCCTTCTTCTCTCATCTATTGTTTTAAGGAAGCTCCCCCACCCCTGCCTCTTTCTGAGAGGGACAGAAAATAACAGAGAACTGACCTCTGAGCCAGGAAGATCTCAGTTCAAGTCTCCATTCTGACACATACTGGCTGTGCCCTTAGGGCTTTCAGCAATGCTTTAGGACTCTGTATTGCAGAGATGATTATGGACCTGAACTAGTAGAATGATTTACTTGACCTGGGAGTTCTCTGTACTAATCCATCATATCTGACTCTTCATGACCCCTTTTGGGGTTTTCTTGGCAAAGATGCTTGAGTGGTTTGACATTTCCTTCTCCAGCTCGTTTTACAGATGAGGAAACTGAGGCAAACAGGGTTGCGTGACTTGCTTAGGGTCACAGAGCCAGTAAGTGTCTGAGACTGGCTTTGAACTCAGGTCTTCTGACTCCAGGCCCAGCTCTCACCAGTCCTTATACCTCTACATTTCTGTAGAAGCCTTCCGATTGAACAATTGCTCCTCATTAACAAGAATGTTGTGGCTGGCACCCAGGCTTAGCTTTGAAAGTCACTGACCTTCGGATGAGGCACTCCATCCAGTCAATCACTGGTTACTTTTTGGTCTGACCTCCCTATCTACATTCACTCCCAATGCTGGTTCTGCAAGCAGAATCTGGGTTCTGTTCAGGTTACACTTTGTCTGCACTCTGACTTATTATGGCTCCCTGTTCCTGCCTTTGCCCTTGCTCCTGATATGTGCTTCAGTACATTTCTGGCCCCTGGAGATTTTTGTCCTGATTGATTGTGTCCAGTCCTTAACTGGAACACTGACTTCTGTGTTTCTCTTGACCTAATCTTGTCCCATGCCATATGTATCATGTCCCTGGCTCTGCTGCTCACAGCATGGCAAATGTAAAGAGTACTGGATTTGGATTCAGAGGGCCATAGTTCAAAACATGACTCTGCCACTTTCTATCTGTGTGACCTCGATCAAGTCACTAAACTTCTCTAAACCTCATTTTCCTCATTTATAAAATGAAAGGGTTGGACATCTAAACTCTCTTCCCAACTCTAAACCCTAAGATCCTGGGAAGCTGAGGGAAAACTGGTCTCCTGGGCAAGGATATGAGAGTTTCTAGATAGGTGTTTTTTCTTAAATAATGCTAGCATAAAATTACAGTGCTGCATTTCAATTATTCTTTAATTCCTTTGTTCCCAGCAAGGATGTATCTACACACAGAACCCAGTGGTACAGTGAGCAGAGGGCTATACCTGTTTTACCCTTCATTCTAATGTTATTTTGAAATTCATTTATCCTTTAATCTATTCATCATCTCCCACAATAGAATTTGAGATTCTTTAGGTCAAGCAATGTTTTATTATTATCTTTGCATTTTTAGCATCTAACACAGTACCTGAAATGTAGTTGGTGTTTTATAAATGCCTGACTGATTGATTGATTGATTGAAAACCAGCGAAAAAGCTATGGGTTTGGAGGTTTATTTATTTATTTTTTTAGGGAAGAATAGAGACAGATCAATTCTCATATCATCCCAGACTAGACTGCAGTCAGGCAATCAATCAGTAAACAATAATAATAATAGCTAATATTTAAATAATTCCTATTATATGCCAGGTCTGGTGCTAAGCACTTTACAAATAGCTTCTCATTTTATCTTTACAACCCTGGGAGAAAGGTGCTATAATTAGCCACATTTTATAGCTGAGGAGGCAAACAGAAGTCAAGCAATTTGTTTGAGGTCACACAGCTAATGAGTGTCTGAGGCTGGATTTGAACACAGGTCTTCCTGATGGGGGCAGCTAAAGCAGTGTAGTGCCTAGAGTACCACACCTGGAGTCGGGAAGACTTGAGTTCAAATCTGGCCTCAGACACTTTTTAGCTGCATGACCATGGTCAAGTCATTTAATCCAATTTACCTTAGTTTCTTCATTTTTAAAGTGAGCTGGAGAAGGAAATGGCACATCACTCCAGTATCTTTGCCAAGAAAATCCCAAATGGAGTCATGAAGAATCAAACATGACTGAAATTGAATAATAACAGCTTCCTGACCTCAGTGCTCCATCTGCATAGTTGCCTCAGATTAAATGCTGGTTGTGGGCAAGACACTCTACTAGGTGCTAGAAACACAGTCAGGCCTTGCAGTCAAGGAGACAACATGAATACACGTAAGTTTATGCAAAATGATGTAACAGGAGGATCACAGAAGTGGGAGTCAAAATATCTGGATTCTACTACATCTTGGAAAATTCTACTGCCTTCAATTTTCTTACCTTAAAAGGTAGGGAAGATTTCAGACAAGATCACTAAATTCTATGAGAATTTTGAGGTAAATCTTTCTAATTTTATATCATGATATTGATAACCCTCTTGTCCAAATAAAGTTTTTCAAGTATTGGTGGTAATTGACAAATTTTACATATATATACATACATACATATCAGGTTTGGGTATATTTCTTATGGATTTGGACACAGGGCAGGGCTGGACAAATTTTCATTGGATTAAGAAGCAACCCCCAAATTGCAGAGCTAAATTACAAATTTTTTCTTTCAGATTTCAAAATGTAGTGGGGTATTCTCAGGCCCCACTTTTCCTGAGTGAGGCTAGCTACATGTCTCCCTCAAGATTGTATGATTAACTCTAGGGGGTTGAGGTTTTCTATCTTCTCCAGGTGCATTTTCCCCACTGGTAGGTGCCAATGTCTATCATTCCAATTCCATTTAATGAATTAACATTATCTTTTATAAAGAGATATTTAATTTGAAGGTATAGAAAGAACAGAAATAGAAACATTTTGCCCCACCACATCTGGGGCACATTCTTTTTTATTCTACCTCAGTCCTTGGAAATGGTGGGCTCAGATTTAATGCAATTTCTACATGGCACAAATCTCACCAAATTCACATCCAAGGTGGTTTGCTGCTGGATCAATCCTCCTCTCATTTCTTGCTGTGCTGTGTCCCAAAAACTCTCAAATCTGTCCCTTGGAGCACCTTAAATGGGATGGTTGGAGGACATGGCACATTCTACTCCCAGACACCCAGACTTTGGTGGCTCACTCTCTTGACCTTTCAAAACTCACAAGGTCATAGTCTCTACTCTCTTACATAAAATTAAAGAACAAACTACACAAGGCAGACAAAGAACCAAAGTCAGTTGGAGAGAAGGCCAGAGGTCAAGAAGAATTTTTTAAATGTACCTCCAGTCCCATCTATTCATCAGTCATCTATCTATAAGTGATCCGAATCTGTCCAAAGTATTTAATTTATTAGTCACCATGAGTTTCCTGGAAGCAAGTTTCCTAGATTCTTCCCTTTTGGAAATTGCATCGGCTTCATTCTGCACATGCTCCATGTCCAGTCCTCCATTCCAAAGGAAAGAAAGGAAAACAAAAGAGGTGGTGGTTGGGGTGTTTATGGGAGAATCTCAAAGGATTCTGTGGAAAAACTCAGAAGGAGCTAGGCATAATTGACTAGGTATTCATTAGGTCATTTATAGGATAAGCAGAAGCTCCAATCATTGTCCCATTGTCTTTGGCAATGGAAATGGAGAAAAAGTGGTATTGGCTAGGAGTTCAGAGAAGACTGGAGCACGTGGCATCTATCACTGCTCATACCCACTGTTACTGTACCATGTTGTAGAATGTTTCTTTTTGAATGATTATGACTATTAGATACCATCTTAAAAATTGGTTGTAGTGGGTTGGGTTGCCTGGATTTATGATTTCATGGATGTAGGAAACTCCTGGTGGGAAAACTATCTCTTCATGTAAGCAATTTGACTTTAATTTCTAATCTTAGGAAGTTTCCTGGGGAACAGAGAGGCCATGTGTGACTTGACCATAGTCATATATTCTTGACTTCAAGACCGCTTTACTACCCACCACCCTCTCAGAATGCAAATATGTAAGAGTAGAAAGATTGTGCATCTGGCAGTTTTCATCATTTGTAATGTCCTGGAATTCTTGAAAGACATTATGGAGATAGAAGCTCTAGGTACCATTGAATACTTCCAGTGATGTTTGGACTGTGATGGCTAGAATAAAGATGGTTACCATGGTTAATAGATTCAATATAAAAGACATGAGAGTAAGACATCTTTCTCCTTCATTCTTCTTTGAACTTCACTCCTATCTCCTTGAACTTCTTTGCCCATCATTCCCTATCAATCTTCTCATATGGAAGATCACTCTAAGCCAGGGATCTCATTATGCTAGAAATTTCCTTGGTCCCTTTGGTCCATTTAAAGGAAGGTTAGTTATGTTCACTCCATTCATCTTTTGGGCTCCTGACTTTCCAGACTTCTTTCTCCACCATTCTACTCTCTTCCACCCTCCCCCCAATTAGTATCTATTCCCTGTCCCTCACTTTTCAGCTTCCTTTTGGGTATACTCTTCTCCTATTAGAATATAAGCTCCTTGAGGGCAGGTACTATCTTTCTTTTTGCTTCTTTTTCTACTCCCACTGCTTAGTATAGTGCCTGGCAAATAGTAAGCATTTAATAAATGCTTGTTGACTTGATTTCTATAGTTCTGGATGAGATTCCATCCAAAATAATTCACTTTGGGATGTAATTGTTTGGCATTATTCTGATACTTGATCTGGGACCTAGGTACTATACCCAGTTCTGTCACTGTTTGGGCCTCAAGTTCCTCAACTATAACCTCTAAGGTTATAACCTTTAAGGTATCTTCTGACTCTAAATCTATGATTGTCTGACATAATGGTGTCAAGGCTGTAGACTGGAGCAGAAAGCTCCTACTTCAGTAGGAGTGGAGAAAGTGGAACTAAGGGAGAAGAGTCCCTTTCTCAGTTCCATATTCACATAAAATCCACCCCAACCCTCCCTCCTTTTCTTGGCCACAGTTCTTTTTTGTTTTCTGGGGCTTCCTTCATTCTTCCCAGAGGGTCTAAGAACTTCCCTACTCAGAAGAAGGGTGGTTACCCTTTGAAGTCACCATTTGTATGGCTTCCATATAGTATGTTTTGGGTTCTGTTCTAGAAAACCAAGACTAACTCATCCTCTTAACTATGCCATTTGGTTTCCCTTGGGCTTGCTGTTGTAAGCTTTACTACTTTCTGCACTGTAAAAAAAGAAGGAATTGGCAACAGAAGCTGATTGATGGACCCCAAGGTCGCTCACTTAGTGTCCCAGTCAGAGAGCCAGAAAGAATTTCAAGATCATTTGAAGTCTGCTTGGTCTGGTGCCTGTTCCTCCCATCTGTATGTGTCCTATTTCTTTATCTGTTGTCGTCTGGCCATTTCTAAGGAATGATGATCATACAGATTGTATTTCTGGCTGTATTCCTAACAGGCAAGGGCTTTCGCATATGAGGTCATAGCCAGCTCAGATTGGCTTCATCTGTGTCCTTCCTCAAGTTATTGACAAAGTGTTGACGACTAGAAGATTGAAAAAGTCACGCTGTGGTTGATGAGATAGGAGCTACATGCTGAGAGGAATGGAACTATTATTTTTCCCAGAGACACAAGCACCACAAATGGATTCATGCTTCTCTTCAGATTAACTATTTTCCAAAACTTTGGCTTTTTTTTTTCTGGGAGTTGGCACAGAGTAAAATTCAGTAGCCACTGTGGTTTAAGACTCTTGACCCTCCTACCCTTAATTTACCAGGTGACTCAAGGAAAGTTCTATCACCTCTCCTTGCTTTAGTGTTTCCATTTACAGAAGAAAGATAAAATTGAATTCTTTGGGGAGGCAACATTTTTAAGGAAACCCATAGTCAGAATAAGGAATTTATGAAACAAGTAAATTAGGGATTCATTATAGAAAAATTCTTTGTTTTTTAAAGTTATTTGGTGATGTTTAGGCTGGTGAAGAAGGACAGCTAGGTGGCACAGTGGATAGAGTACTAGGCCTGGAGTCAGGAAGACTCATTTTCCTGAGTTCAAACCTGGCCTCAGATTCTTACTAGCTGTGTGACCTTGAGTAAGTCACTTAACCCTGTCTGCCTCAGTTTCCTCATCTATAAAATGAGCTGGAGAAGGAAATGGCAAACTACTGCAGTATCTCTGCCAAGAAAACCCCAAATGGGAATACAAAGTGATTGAAACTTAATAACAACAGCAACAACAAAGTTGCTGAAGAGACGTAGGGACAGAGAGGCAGCAAGATAACTGTCTTCAGGTATTTGAATTTTGCAATAGCCTCCAGATTGGTCTCTCTGTTTACAGTCTCTCTCCTCTCCGTCCCTTCTTCCACACAGCTGCTAAAGAAATAGTTCTAACTTAAAAGTCTGACCTTTGTCATTCCCCTGCTCAGGAAACTCCTCCTGAATAAAATACAAACACCATTGTTTAACACTTGAAGTCCTTCACAGCCTGGCATTAGCCTACCTTTCCAGGCATTTTACACATTTTTGCCCTTCACATATCTATACTATAGCAAAACTGGCCTACTTATTGATCTCAGTATGGGATTTTCCATTTTCCTTTTCTCTTTGCCCATACTGTCCCCCATGCCTGGAAGTTCTTCCTCCTCACCTTTGCCTATTAGAATCTCTTGTTGGGGCTGCTAGGTGGCACAGTGAATAGAGCACTAGCCCTGGAGTCAGGAGGACCTGAATTAAAATCCGGCCCAGACACTTGACACACTAGCCGTGTGACCTTGGACAGGTCACTTAACCCCAATTGCCCTGCCCTCCCCCCTCAAAAAAAAAAGAATCTCTTGTTGTGGTTGTTACTTAGTCATGCCCAACTCTTTGTGACACCATTTGGGATCTTCTTGGCAAAGATACTGGAGTGATTTGTCATTCCTTTTTAATTCATTTTACAGAGGAGAAAACTGAAGCCAACGGGGTAAATTGACTTGCCCGGGGTCACACAGTTAGTAAGTGTCTGAGGCTGGATATGAACTCAGGTTTTCCTGCCTCCAGGTCCTGTGCTTCCCTATTAGAATCTCTAACTTCCGTCAAAGGTCAACAGAGGAAAGGATGCCTGATGCAGTGGAATTAGTGCTGGATTTGTCATCAGAAGCCCTGGGTTCGAATCTTGCTCTGCTATCCACTATCTGTGTGTATTTTCCCCCAACTGCTAGCACTCCCTAATTACTTTTAATTATTTTTTATATATTATAAACATTTTTTATACGTGTACATATTGTTTCCTTAGATAGAATGCTAGCTCCTTGAGGGTAAATATTATTTTAATTGAATGTGTGTGTGTGTGTGTGTGTGTGTGTGTGTGTACCTTGGTGTTCCCAGAGCCTAGTACAGTGCCTGGCAAATAGTAGCTCCTTAATAAGAGCTTATTGATTGATTTTGTTTGGTCTTAGAAGAATAATAGATAGGCATTTAAAAAGTACAGATTTGGGCTTGACATAGAGGCAATCATCCTGATAATTCAAGCCATATTAAAATAGAATGGATTGTCTTGGAAGTTTCCCTCAGCCAAAGGGTGTGGGACCACTTGGGAGTTGAGATGTGCAGGGGATTCAGGTTTGAGTCAGGCTAGCTGGACACAGGGGCTCCTTCCAACTCTGAGATACGATGCGATTTTCCTCCATGGTTCATTTACATGACAATCTAAATTGTCTCTAGTACCTTTATACATTTATTTACAGAAAATCAAATCATGTAGAGGGTGAGGGTTAGGCTAAAGAGAAGGATAGACAGATGCAGACTAAGCATCTCTGACACTTAGGACTCAATCAGAAATAAAGGAAAAACACATCTGAGACAATTCGTGGTGTGAGTTTTTGGATCACAAAGATTCATTTTAGGGAAAAGTAACACATATCTGTATTTGTTAGAATATTGCAAAAGTTTGTTAGAGTCTATGAGATTGAGATGCCCTTTCAAGCACATGAAAGGCCCAATGCTGTCCATTATGGGAAATGTGACATGCCCTGAATCCCAAGGGATTCCATTTCATCAAGTCTCAGAGCACAAAGCTTCTGGGGGAGGAGGAGGGATGGCTCAGTAGGGAAATAGCCTCTGTGGGAGTTATATTTTCTTCTCTCTTCTAATGCATGATTTGAAAATCAAATATTGTATCACATAAAAGGTGATCTTTTCTTCTGGGAAGAGGAAAGGTTGCCTGGTGTAGTGGAATTAGTGCTGGATTTGGAGTCAGAAGCCCTGGGTTTGAATCTTGGTCTGCTTTCCTCTATCTGTGTGATTTCAGGAGAATCACTTACCTCATTTTAATCCAATTTAACAAGCACTTACCAACCATCTACCACATGACAGGTAGAAGCAACATGGTGAGGGTAGGTTCAAGGCCTAGAGCAAGGAAATCTTTGTTTCAAGTCCAACCTCTGACAAATAACATCTGTGAGACCCTGAGAAAATCCCTTGCTGTTTGGTGTTCCTGTCAACTCCATAAATTTACACATTGCAGAGGGCCCATTTCCAGTCATTCTGGTCTATATCTGGCCATTGGACCTAGATGTCTCTGGAGGAGAAAGTGAGGCTGGTGACTTTGCACAGTCCTGCCTCACTTAAATCCAATTCACTTACATGTCATGGCATCACCTTCCTGAGATCACTGTCCCCTTTAGGAATGAAGGACAAACAACAGCATTGCAGAACAATAGCTAGCCTGTACTGGTAGAGGGAGTTTCCTTATCTGGAGTGCCCAATGCCAGGTAGTCAATAAACATTTATTAAGTACCAACTATGTACCACCTACTGCTCTAAATGCTGTGGATACAAATAGAAGTAAAAGGAATTCGTAGTCTAATGAAGGAGATAACATACAGGGCAAGGAGGGAGAGGTTGGGTTTCACAGACAAAAAATGAACAGACCTTGCCCTCAAGAAGCTTATTTTCTATTGGGAGATTTAAAAAAAAGTATATCAATAAATACACACAAAAATATGTGTATTTATTGGTATGCACAAAGTAAATATGTATTTTTTACCTACACATGTATATTTGGGGGGTATATATTTATTGGTATAAACTTTGTAACTCCTCCCCCCACAGTAGAAAGTAACCTCCTTGAGGGCAGGGGCTATGGATTTTTTTGTTTTTGAAACTGCCCCCCCACCCCACACACATACCTAATCTTATATGTTATCTTCTTCATTACACTGGTGACTGTCTTTTATCTATATTTGCATATATTTGTCACTGAGAAGGAGGGAGGTATTAACAACTGGTGAGGCAGCAGGAAATAGAGCAGGCCTCTTATAGGATATGGCATCTGGGCTAAGCTTAGAAGGAATTCAGGGAATCTAAGAGGCAGAGGTGAAGAAGGAGATCATTCTAGGAATGGGGGAAGCCCATAGAAAGGTACAGAAGCAGTACATTGAATGCTTTGATGTGGAAAGGAAGTAGATCAATTTAACTGGAATGTAGAATGAGTGAGAGGGGCATAATGCATTATAAGCTTAGTGTGGTAGATTGGGACGAGACTCTGAAGGACTCCTAAAACCCAACAAAGAAATTTAGATTTGATGAAATACCTAGTGTCTGGAGGAGGGCATCATATGAAGAGCACTTGAAAGGAGCAGGGATGCCTCTCCCAGAGAAGAATCAAGGGGAATAGGAAAACCATCTTCAACTATTTGCAGGGCTGTTTTATGATTAGATTTGTTGTATTTATCCTCAGAAGGCAGAAACAGAATCAGGAGCAATGACTAAAAGCTGCAAAGAGACAAATTTTGACTTGATGTTAGGAAAAAGTCCTGAAGAATCAACACTGTCCCAAGGTGGAATTGGTCCTCAGGAGGTAGGTAATGGGCTCACTTTTACTGGTGACCTTCAAGCTGAAAAGCTAATTGATCCCTTATCAGGTCTATTCTAAATGGGATTCTTGCTCACTTGTGGGGTTGGACTAGATGACCACTAAAGTCCCTTCTGACTTCTATTTGATCTTAAGACTAATAGGGAGCCTTAGAAGCCTCTTGAGCAGGGGAGTGACATGGTTAGACCTTTTTGTAGACAGAAAATGCAGAATATAAAACAGAATGTAAACTTTCCAGAATGTAAACTTCTTGAAAGCAGGGGCTATTTTTCCCTTTAGTGTATGTCTACAGCTTAGTTCAGTTCTCTGCACATGGTACTGATTCACTGGTTAGACAATATGACCACTTTGTTTTTTTCCATCTCCAAATCCATAAAACCAAGATGATAACATCTTTTTTTTTTCAAATTTTTATTTTTTTATTTTGAAATTTAGAAATAAAACAAGCATTTCCATAATTAGCAGAATAGGAAAAAAAAGATGATTGCACATGAAACTGTAAATCTATTATGTACAACTTGTTATTACTTTTAAATAGATCATTAAGTTATCATGTGGCCCCTCTCTTGCCCTAGAGATGGCTACCATTAGACATACATATGTATACATATGTACAACCATTCTATACATACTTCTATGTATCAGTTCTTTCTATAGACGCATATAGCATCTTGCTTCATAGTTCTTTTGTTGTCAAAATGATTTAGTTGCTCAAAGTTGTTTTAAAAAATATTGCTGTTACTGTATACAATGTTCTCTTGGTCCTGCTTATTTCGCTCTTTCACTATTTTGTGCAAGTCTTTCCATTTTTTTCCAAGATCATCAATCTCATCATTTCTTATATAGCACAGTAGTATTCCACCACAATCATATGCCACAACTTGTTCAGCCATTCCCCCCACTGAGGTCTTTTTCAGGCTCAATGTCTAGGTACACCGAGCCTTTATTTTATTGTAGGTATACAAGGAACAGTTTATGCTGTCCCCAAGGCCTGTCCATGGTGGGGCTCCTCTTTTTCTGTCTATTTCTTGGGCAGCATTATGGCTAAGCCTTAGTTCTTGGAAAACCACTGATCTTTGTTAATTGTTTCCCCCACTCAGCTTTGCTGAGGAGGCTAGGGAAGCAAGAGACTGTGTAAAGCTGAGAGGCAGGATGCAAGTTCCCCAGAAAGCTGAGATTTGAGCTCCTGGAACTCAGACAGATCATTGCATAACCTTGGAGCCCAGGCAGGCTTTTAAGATAGAAAAGCTGAGTCTTGTCACATCTTTGTCCTGACTGTCCTGTATCAGAGGACTGGTTTTTTCCCCTTAGTCTGGCTTTGGTCATTGTCTGGCAGAAATTATAAGAGCACAGAGCTTTGAGGGGCCTCAGCTTCCAAACTCTTCCTTTTGTGCCTTCCTCCCGCCTTATTCAGGGTGCTCTCTTTCTCTCAATGTGTTGCTCTTAATTATGGGTATCGTTTGCCTCAGTCTGCGTGGCCAGCTGAGGATCTCTATAATCTCCTTTTTGGTTCCTGAACGGTTCCTCATGATAACAGTAAAGCCTTCCACTTACACAGCATTTTTTGGTTTCTAAAGCATTCTGTCCCAATACTCCTGCGTGATTAGTAATGCTGTTATTATGATCCTTATTTTGCACAGGAGTAGGGCTATATGGCAGCCGGGGGGGGGGGGGGGGACTAGCACCTCTGGTGTAAGGGCTTGCTGAGCCCTATTCGGGGTCCTCGTCCATCTTTGGTGTTTACCCAGCTTTCTCCTGTGACTCCCAGAAGCTGTAACATGTGCAGAGATGTAGGAGCAGCAGTTTAATGGAACTTAAATGACTTGCCCAAGATCATCCCATTCTGATCTCCAGGTTGCAAGTCTAGTGTACTTTATACAGTGCTGTGCAGTAGTAATACTTAAACACACATAGCCTTTGGTATGACTTAAATGCCATCTCTTCATGTGGCTCTACAGTGGTATATACAAGGTACTCTGAGATGGAAAGCCGATGACTTTCAACAGATCTGGAGTTATCTGTTGTTGTTCATTTGTTTCCATCTCTTTGTGGTCCCATTTGGAGTTTTCTTAGAAAAGATGCTGAGGTAGTTTGCCATTTCCTTCAACTCATTTTACAAATGTGGAAAGTAAGGCAAACAGGGTTAAGTGACTTGCCCAGGGTCGTACAGCTAGTAAAGCTGATTTTGAACTCAGGTCTTCCTGACTCCAGGTCTGGTGCTCTATCCACTGTACCACCTAGCTAGGGTGTATAGGGTGTTCTGGGCAGACTAACACCTCAGGTGTGAGGGCTTGCTGAGCTCTTTTCAGGGCTGCTCATCCCTTTTTGGTGTCTACCTATCACCCAACTCTCACCTGTGGCTCCAAGAAATTGTAGTATGCATAATGACCATACCCTGGTGTGATCCACTGAATCCTGGGCCATCACGAGTAATCTTAATTTGTATTGCTACTGGACTTCAATGACTTTGGGAGAGAGAGTGAGGCTGAAGACTTTTTGCAACCCTGCCTCACTTAAATCCAATTCATGAGCAAGTCAAGACATCACCTAGTCATGTCATTGGTCCTCTTCAAAAATGAAGGATGAACACCACCACCACAAGATACTCAGAGGAAGTGTGGTACAATGGAAAGGGCACTAGTTATGGAGTCAGAGGACTTGGGTTCACATCCCACATTGGATGCTTACTAGGTAGGTGGCACAGTGAATAGAATAGTGGATCTGGGGTCAAGAAGACCTGAATTCAAATCCATCCTCAGACACTTACTAGCTGAATGGTTCGGGGCAAATCACTTAACCTGATTGCCTGAGTTGCCTCGTCTATAAAATGGGGATAATAATAGCACCTACGTCCCAGTTGGTTGTGAGGATAACATGAGATAATATTTGTAAAGAACTTTGGAAACCTTATATAAATGCTAGCTAATATTATTAACCACTACTACCTGTGCCATCTTGGGCAAGCCTCTTAACCTCTGTAGCCTCAGTTTCCTCCTCTGTAGGATGAGGTATGTGACCTCTGAGATTCCTTCTAGGTCTAGGTCTTTCTGTGATCTCAGGCAGATGAACTAATGAATTCAAATTATAGTCCAACTATACCTGATAACTGCGGGCGACTTTTGTACATTCCCTCTCAGAAAGCTGAGGGATCATCCAATGTTCTGGGGGACTTCCTTTAGAATTCTCGATATTGCATAGATAGCAAAGGGGCACAGAAAGGGATAGTGTCTACTCACTCTCCTTCTCTCCTGTTAGATGATATTCTTTTTTTTCCCTATGGTTATATCTCTTTCTGTTGACCTTTTAAACATTCTTTCTTGTATGATTCTTCATTCATAATGTGTTGCAGCCCACTCATGTCCACCATGAATTTCTCAATTACTCCTTGGGTGATCTGCAATTTTAATTCTTCAGGGACTATGGTGCTATATGACTGATAGACCTTGAATATCACTAGGAGAATATTATTATTTTAAAAAGATGGGCTTTTGTTTCAAAGAGAACCTGAGAGTCATTAAAAGTGCTGTACAATTTTCCAAAGATAAATCATTCTGCTTTTCTCTTGTTCAGTTCTGGGCCTGGCTATCTTGGCATACTCCAGGGAAAATGGTCTATAATGTCATTAGACAGTAGCCTACCTTGAGCATCCATTATTTCTGTACTATTTTTCCCCCAGCAATTCTTTCCTCTGACTGGATGTATTTACTCTAGAAACTAGTGAGAACTTGACTTCTGTGAAAATTTAAGTTGATAAGAAGTCAATGGTTTCCCCTCAAGTTAATTTGCTTTTCTCCCTTCCCTAGTTTTAGATTTGGATGATGAAGGATCAAATTGGGTAAATCCATAAACATATATAGAATAATAGAATCTTGTGGTTTAGTCACATGGATCCTTGACTTCATCAGTGTGGATATTCTTTTTAGGGACACAGAGTGAAAGCCTTCCCATCTTGTATGACTCTTATTTATATCATCTTTTAAAGTTGACACAGGGAGACCTTTGCTTTCTCCTGGCATCATGAAGGTGCCAAAGGAGCATCTAAGCCATCTATCTGTAGGTTATCATTCACTCTAGCCATGCATCTAGTCCCTTTTTTATTTGTTTCTAAATTTATTTTGTCACAATCTCTACTCCACTTCTCCTTTTGTAATTCCTAGCTGATTAAAAATTCCTAATTATGCTTGTTATACTTCTTCCAAATACACCTTCTTTTCTTTTAACTGTGTAGCATGGATGATCACTCAACTATCACCTGTGGCTCCAAGAAGCTGTAGTGTGAACAGTGGCTGTGCCCCAGTGTGATCTACTACATCCTGGGCCATCACAAATAATCTTGACTTTTATATTGCTACTGGACTTCAATGACTTTGGAAGAGACAGTGAGGCTCAAGACTGTTTGCAACTCTGCAACTTAAATCCAATTCTCCAATTCACAAGCAAGTCAAGATATCACCCAATTGTGTCATTGGTCCTCTTCACAAAGGAAGGATGAAGGGGCGGCCAGGTGGCTCAGCGAATAAGAGCACTGGCTCAAGTGTCAGGATGACCTGGATCAAATCCGGGCTCAGATACTCAGCACCCCACCCAGAAATAACTGGCCGTGTAACCTTGAGCAAGTTACTTAACCCCGATTGCTTTAAAAAAAAAAAAAAGGAAGGATGAACACCTTTTCTGGAAAAGGAAACCCATTTCTGTTGAACTGGGAATCTTCTTGTGGAACTGGGCATGTGTTTTCTGGCTTTTCACTGAAGGATATGCACCCTTCTGTTATGACAGAGAATTCCTGGTTGGTCACCAGTGATTAAGGTTGTATCAAAGAAGACTAGTGTTGAGTATTTGAGGGGTACATGCTTGCTGAAAGGAACTTCTTCCACTCTAGTTTATAAGAGGATCTGAGGGAAAATGGTTCCACTTTGTTTGGGATGTCTTTTCCCTTTGGCTTGCTACTGGACTTTTTGAAAAGAGAGCGTGAGGCTGAACAGTTTGGCTTCTAGCATGGCTGTGGGAGATCCAGGTAGGCTTAAGATTGGTCCTACTTCTTATTCCTTTTCTGAGCACAAGTAAACAACTAATGTTGAGAAATGGACATTTCCAGGTTTTGTGATTCCTGTGTTTGGGATCTGGCCTTCAGTTGTCCAGAAGGAAGACAATGTCCTTGCCATTGTGCATCTCAGAAGAGATGACCACTACCAATATCATCTTGGAGCTGAAAGATTAAATAAAGCTAGACACTCACTGGCCAAGAAAGCTGAACCTTGTGAGTTGCTCAGTGTAAGTTCCAGACAAATATGAAATATCTGCTCAGTATTTCCACAAAGGATGCTTACCTCCCTGGAGGAGTATAACAAGAGGAATTGGCTATTTGTTTTACATTTTCTATATTTGATCATGCTCATAACACATAGTAAGTGATTAATAAGTGTTTGTTGATTAAGGGACTAATCCCACACATTACCTCTCCCTTCTAGATTCATGACATGTACAACGATGGAAAAAGTCTTAGACTCAAAATCAGGAAGCTTGGATTTTAGTCTGGGTTTTGTCATTAACTAGCCAGCTGACGCTGGGCAAGTCATTTGGTATGTAAGACTCTATTGCCTTATCTGTAAAATGGGGATAATCATTGCTGCCCTGCTTACTTCAGTGTTTCTTTCAAAAAAATTTTTTTTAATCATTTTTTATTTTTTTTCACAATGTTTCTAAAACAACCAAATAAGACAGATGAATATGCAACGGATGTTTTTTTTTTTTTAATTTTTGCAAGTGGGGAGCTCTAAGTGGTGAAATTTCCTCTAATTATAGCAGATAATGATGAGCATTTAATCCATAGCTTTAAGGCTTACAAAGTGCTTAATATGCATTATCTCACTTGATTCTCACAGCAGCCCTGGAAGGTTGATGCTACTATTATTCGAATTTTACAGATGAGGAAACTGAGACCAAAAGAGATTAAATGGCTTGTCCAGTATTATATAGCTAGTAAGTGTGGAGTAGGATTTGAATTCAGGATATCCTGACTCCAGGTTCAGCACTTTTACCTGCTGTACCTTCTAGTTTCCAGCAGAAGAACCCAATCTATAACAAAGTTGATTGCTGGACCCTAGAGATGGAAGGTATCTCAGAGGCTATCTAGTTAAACCACCCCATTTAGAGAGGAGGTAGCTAAGGCCTGTAGAGGCTAATGGACTCGTTCAGAATCATATAGGCAATACACCTCAGAAGTGGGATTTGAACCTGGGTTCTCAGACTCCAGGTTCAGTGTTCTTCCCATTGTATCACACTGCTTGCCTTCAAGCACAGCATTCTCCTATGCCATATACATTACAGATATAAATGTGAAACAGGGGCAGGTTGTCATGGATAGACTGCAGACTTGGACCACAATAGGTCCTGGCCTAAGGTCCACTTCATGGCTGTATTTTGGTCCCTCCTGGTTTAGAGTAAATGTTAATGGTATCTGTTTCTCATTGAAACAGCAACTCTGAGGGTCTTCCCCTCACAGCTTTATTTTTTTTCCTTTTATTCTAAAAGGGGCCATCCCTTGCTGTTGTGTTGTGTTTGCCCTCCATCTTGAAGAGGACCATGGCATCAGGGGAATGATGACATGACTTGAGGTTGACTTTGAGTGAGGGAGGGCTGTGCAAGGTCACCATTCAATGTCACTTTCTCCTCCAGAGTCATCTGGGTCCAGTGGCCAGATATTCATCAGAATGACTGGAGATGACCCAGGATGCAGTGGGAGACCCTGGCCCTTTAATGCTAAGGTCTTTTCAGGTTCTGGCTTTGAGTGAGGTAAGGGCCATTCAGTGAATAGGCCTCTTTAAGAAGTTAATCAAAGGGTGGTGCCTTTAACAAAAAGAATTTTTAAAAATCAAACTGGGAGGGGAAGACCTTCAGGTTTCCTGGTGAAAAGAGAAACAGATTCACTCTGTGCTAGGAGGGCAGGGACCAATTTTCCAATTTATGAGCTCCAGAGTGAATTGGGTTCAAGGCTTAGTCTTTCAGAAAGAAATCTAGCCAGTCATCCCAAAGGAAAAAAGGCAGCTTTTGGCCATCTAAATGTACTGTCCTCTGAGCATAGCACCTCCAGGTAAGGAAGGAGGGGAGGAGAGGGGAGGGAAGAAGAGAGGCTGCTCACAAATTGCAGGCTTGTGACTCCCTGACTCCCTTATTAAAGAGGCCTATTCCTCTAGATGTGGTGGCCAGGTGGCTCAGCGAGTAAGAGCACCAGCTCCAAAGTTGGGATGACCTGGAGATCGAATCCTGGGCTCATACACTTAGCACCACACCCAGAAATAACTGGCCATGTAACCTTGAGCAAGTTACTTAACCCCGATTGTTTTAAAAAATAAAATAAAATAAAGAGGCCTATTCACTGAATGGGCGTTACCTTACTCTTTAGTGAATACTTGAAAAGAAAAAAAGGGTTGGGGTCTTCCGTTGCTTCCTGGGTCATCTCCAGTCATCCTGATGAATCTCTGGTCACTGGATCCAGATGGCTCTGGAGGAGAAAGTGAGGCTGGTGACCTTGCACAGCCCTTCCTCGCTCAAATCAAAGTCAACTGCAAGTCATGTCATTGTTCCCCTGATGTCATGGTCCTCTTCAAAAATGAAGGACAAATATAACAACCTAGGCTTGGAGTCAGGAAAGCCTAGGTTCAACACCAACCCCCAAACTAAATATATACTTTATGTCTATGTGCCTTAAGCATTGCTCAGGGATTTATTTACTAAGTCCCAGTCATATTCCATAATTATTCCATAATTCACTGGAGAAAGAAATGACAAACCACTCTAGTATCTTTGCCAAGAAAACTCCATGGACAGTGTGGTCCACAGCTTCATGAAGACCAAGTAGGATGCAACTGAACAACCATAGTCATAGTACAATCTGCTTACATAATACAACAGGATATTTCCCTGCTAACAAAAATCTCAGATTCTAAATATATTTGCATATGAATTGTCAAGTGCAATATGAAATTTGAGGGATGATTATGCATGAATTTGATAGCCATACCATCTATGCCTTTATTCAAGTTACTGACAAAAATATCTACTTTTCAAAGAAAGTGAAAGACTGGTATAATGGACATGTTAGATGACATTGTTCATTTGCCTGCATCCTCTCAAATACCTGAGCATTTGAGAGCATTGTTCCTAGGAGAAACTGGGGATTCCTTTTCTCTAGAAGCAGAATGTTTGGGCATTGAGCAGCAACATCATTAGTGATTGGTGAGGAATCCACTGAGAGGAGGGGAGTTCTAAAAGGGGTGGTACAGGAAAGGTCACTGCTCAGGATGGACAGTGGCATGCTGGTGTTTTCTGGGCAGGAAGATGGAAGAAGAGTGTTTGGGATCATCATGGGATTAAACCCAGGCATCCTAGCTAAAACTTGATGACTTCAGAGATGAAGTAATAGGCTTCAGCAGATTTCCAGTCTGCCCAAAAAGTTTTCAACAAATTTCTAGTTTCTGTGAGCAGTACAAGTAATTGCCAGGTCAGCCTCCCTCCTCCCAAGAGGCTTCTGTAGATTGCCATGAAACAGATGGCACCAAAACCCTAACTTTCTACCACCAGGTGCAGCAGACTTTTAGGTGACTAGCTCCCTTTCCCCAGTACTCTGGGACATTAAATTCGTTTCATCCATTCACATAAGGGACACTGGGAATGATTTTCCAATTATTTTTCCTAGTTATTTACCTTGCAATTATTCTGCCTCAATACATTGCTATTGAATTTTGTAGTTTTCGCCTGGGCTGTGAATATGGGCTATGGATTTGAACTATGTAATCTGAATAATTTTGATTAGATATGGTGGCTAGAGAGCTGATTTTAAAGTCAGGAAGACCTGGATTTAATGTCTTCCTCTGAATATGGCTGTGTGACAGTTGAGAAAGTCCCCTAATCTCTCAGGCAACATTCAGTATTACAAATTGTATCAACCTGCATGGTTTAAGAAAGTTTCCTCACCTGTGAGTTCCCTATATCAATGAAATCAGAAGTTCACTTCTTAACCTACTCCTAATTATGATTGCCCCAAAACAACTCATATTGAATTGGAGATGAATTTGACCTCCGTTATACCAGTAATCTCTAAATTTTCTTCAAGTTCTAACATAATAATTACAATGGTGATAATAAAAACAGTTGACATTTATGTAACCCTTTAAGAATAGCAAAGCGTTTCAAATATGCATAATTTCATTATATGATTCTATTAGTCATTTTGCTTTCTTTCTGATCTGGGTGAGCCTTATCAGTTTACATGTACTTATTAAATGCTTCCCAAGTGCCAGGTTCTGTGCTAAGTGCTTGGGTTCCTGGATATAGGCAAAAATAGTCTCTGACTTTTAGGAATTTATATTCTGTGAATACACACCTGAAATTTACCTCTCTGTCTTCCTTGAGTTACCCTGTTCCTTGGATTGGAGGAAAAGAAAGGAGGGTCTAAAGATGAAATATATCAATCAGTAACTGATCTGACCCTAGTTCATTCCTGACATATCAGTGATCCTATATATCTGTCCTAACTTGCTGCCCTGCTTTGAATTTTACACCTACTGAGCTGGCCCCCCATAGAGCTGACTAGAACTGACTGAAAGCTGTCCTGCTGTTTGAAGACTTGTAATCCCCAATTTATGATAAACAAGAACATCCTCCTTGCATGTCCTAGCAATTTCTGGAAGGGACTGACCTTTCTCTTCCCCTTATACCTCCTAGTTTCTCTGAAACCCATAAATACCTAAGGCTTTGCCTGCAGAGCTGGGTTCCTTTGCTGTGTAGAGGGGTGCCATCATGCAAGTCTTTCCTTTCTCTTGTAATAAACTAAGTTGCCCCTTGACCTGATTATAGTCTCATTTGGACTTTCCAATTCTGGTCCACAATTCTAATGGGATCCTTAAATGTAAGTACGGTTTCCAGTGACAGTGAGGACTCTCCTTAGTCTCTCTCTTCCTACCCCAACGCCTGCTTCACCACTTCATAAGGCCAGAAAATTCACAACAAAAATTGTTTTTCTTTGGCTGCATTTGAAGAAGGGATTAATCACAGTAAAGCAAATACTTCTGGGGAAATTCTTTAAGCCTTATCATTCATTTACACTTCAACATGAATGAGTTTCATGGGCTTAAGAATGTGAAGATGATAGAATAGTTGCATCTGACCAAGTATATACAGAGCTAGTCCCAGCTGGAGCAGGCAGAATTTTGAGGAATCCATGTTTTAGTTTTGAAGATACGTGAAAGATTTAGGAAAAAATTGTAGGTATTGTTATCACCAAAAAAAGGTGATTAAGAAAAATGACAATTGCTACTAGCAATCCATACAGATACCTTCCTATCAACACAAAATCTTTCTGAGAATAATCTCTATACATAGTGAGTGAGGTCATCCTTGATGAAGTTTCCCATGTGAGGACAGAAGTCCTGTAGGAAGGATCCTTCTTCACCTCCAGGTCCTTGGGTGAATTCCTAGTGAACAATTTATAGTAGGACACAAAGTCACAGAGAATAAGAAGGCATGAATGGCTTGTCATCTGCATTACTGGTGAAGGGATTAGGTGGCACAGTGAATGTACCTCAGACACTTACTAACTGTATGACCATGGGCAAGTCACTTAACCTCTGCCTATCTCAGTTTCCTCAACTGTAAAATGGGAGTAATAATGGTACCTACCTCCTAGAATTATCTAAAGCTCAAATGAGATAACATTTGTAAAACACTTACTATGTGTCAGACCCTATGCTGAACATATTGTAAAATGCTTTACAAATATTATCTTAGGGTTTTTTATACTTTAAAGTATAGATATGTTCAAGTTGTTTGTCACATAATTTAATTGGGAGTTTATTACTTGAGCTACTAATAAAATTGTTTATAATATCTTTACATTGGTGGTTCCACATATTTGTCAATCATTTAAGAAGACACATGTTATTTACTATATCAAACCACACAAGTGCTTATCTTATTAAAAAAAAAATCTTCAAAACAGCTTAATCACAAAATGGAGGCTTAAAATAAGATAATATCAGTTGGACTAAGATGACTGTATCAACAATGCAGTATTCACAATGCCTACGGTAACTATAAATATGTTGATATGGTTATTAATCACAAAATGTAACAGGTTCTCTACATGGTGGACATAGCTAGAACATTTATTCAAATACCAGAAAAATGAGTCCCCAAACCAGAAAGTCAAAGCCATCACAGTAACCACTGAGTTGGCACATATAGTTAATGCAGTAAACACTCACATTCTCAAGCCTTCAAAACAGAACAGGCTACCTCAGGCAAAGATCCTCTTCTCCTCACAGTAACTGCTCAGCCTCAACACAGCTTGCTCCAAGAAGTTCTGGTCCCTCTCATTTGCCGTCGTTGGCAGTCCTCAGCAGGAGTCCTTAACAGAAGTTTTGGCTGGCTCAAAAATATGAGTTTGTGCTGCCACTGCCAACGCTTCCAGTCACCACACTGGCTCCAGTCCAGCTCCTACTTGGCTCTGGCTGCTTCCTGCCCCACCCCTTCCTGCTACATCAGCAAGTTCAAGGGGCGTGGAAGATTTTCAAATCCCATAACCATTACAATGACACATTCTTGTTATCATACTCAAGCACTAAAACTTATTTTCCCTACAAATTCCCTATATGTGTTGTCTCGTTAGAATATAAGCACCTAGGGGGCAGTGACTGTTTTGTTTTTGTATTTGTATATTCGAAATTTAACTCAGAGTCTGGTACATAATAAGAACTTAAATGTTTCTATTCATTCAATTGTCCTTCATGCCTTCTTCCCTTTCTAAATACTCCTTCTTCCATTTACCCATGACCTCTTCTACTCATTGCCTCCCCTCACTGGCTCTGATCCTTTTGGCCTGCAAAATGGCTTAATTCTCCTTATCCTCCCTGGTTCTATTGTTCCCCTTCCCTACTTCCTCCTCTTCTGAGGAGGGCAAAGTGGAATTGGGTTATCATGTAGGGAGAGATTGTTGTCCATCCTGACTGCTTTGTCCCTCATCTCTGGGCACATGCTTTGAGTGTTTGCTTCAGCTCCTAGTTCTTGATAATTCTACTTCTCAAGAATTTAAGACTCCTTTATGTCTCTGAAAGGCCTCCCAACTGGCCACCTTACTTTTCAAAGGCAATATAGACAGAATTTTTTTTGTTGTTGTTAAGATCCAATCACAGTTCTGTCACTCAGATCAGTCTGAACCTATGTTGAATGTCTTATCACAGTTGTGTTTCAATTTAGATTGACTGACCTGGAATCCTTCTCCCCTGTCTTCTCTTTCCCACAGATCACAGAGAGGATGAAGTGTCTTTCCTCCTTGTCAAGCATCACTCTTCTCCTTTTATCCTTGATCGTCTCATTCTCTTCTGTCTCCCAGAGGACTTTGCTCCATTGGTCCCTCCTCCTCTTCACTTTTAAGCTTATAAAAACCCCAACAACGTATTTTATACTTGTTGCCTATATTGCCTCACTACACACTTATTCCTCAACCACCTAAAGTCAGTTTTCCATTCCAACCTAAGAAATGCCTACAAGCATTTATTACATGTTTGCCTATAGCAAGGAGTGCCTGTTACTCTACTAAGTCCCAGGAATACAGAGAAAGACAAAAACAATCCCTGTCATCAAGGAGCTTACATTATAATGGGGGAGACTACATGTGAAAACTAGGTAGATTCAAGATATATACAGAGTAGATGGAAAATAATACTGGAGGGGAAGGTATTTAGCAGCTGAAAGCATCTGGAAAGACCTCCTGCAGGAATTGCAATTTGAACTCTCTCTTTTTTTTTTTTTAAAGCAATCGGGGTTAAGTAACTTGCTCAAGGTTACACAGCCAGTTATTTCTGGGTGTGGTGCTAAGTATCAGAGCCCAGATTCAATCCCAGGTCATCCCAACTCTGGGGCCAGTGCTCTTACTCACTGAGCCACCTGGTCGCCCCTTTGAACTGAATCTTGAAGGAATCCAGGAAGCCAGAAGGTGGTGTTGGTGAGTGAAAGGATTATATTCTACTTAAACTGCTTTCCCACACCAAGATCATCAATGACTTTGTGACTGCAAAATCCAGTAGCAACATTTGCTATTATTGACTTTTTCCTTTATGATAAACTGTCCTCCCTCAGCTACAGTGAACTTGACTCTTTTTTGTTCTTCTGTCTGCATAGGCTGGATCCTGGCAGCCCTTTCTCTCTTTTGTTGTGGGACTGCTTGGGATCTGGAGACTGCCTACTTCCTTTCCTGTTCTTGCTTCCTTCTTTATGAAGACATTACCCCTCCAAGCTTCTTCTTGGAGTAGACCAGTTTCCATCAAGGTATAGTGGGCTATCTTCCTGTTTCCTTCCTATCTCCAGGAAGCTCTTCAGTCTAACCCAGAACTCTAGGCAGATGCAAGTGAGTCAGGGGAAAATCAGCTAGACATACCCTCCCTCCCTCTTTTGATTTCACTAACTACTTTATTTTCCATGACTTAGTTTGTGGGCCTGAGAGTCAGGTCTTGTATGAGCAAGGAAAGCCCAAGTTACTTGTATTGTGGACTTCTATTATTATTTCTATGTGAATAGTTCACACGTACTTTTTGCCTTCCATTCTATTCTTTCACTCCTCATAACCTTCAATTACAGACATCTTTACCAAAGTAAAAATATTCAAAATGAATGCAATCATTTTCTCTGTAAACTTCACTCCTATAATTTTTCTATTGCTGTTGGTGACCCCAATATCCTTTTAGCCGTCTTTGAAAACTCAAAATCCCTTTATCCTTCATTTTTTCCGTCAATCCAATCATCTGCTAAGTCTCACATAATAAAATCTTAGATTTAGAGGTAGGGATCTTTTAGTCCAACCATCATATTATATAGGAGAAAACTGATGTGAGGTCCAGAGGTAAAATGACTTGCCCAAGGTTATATCTATAGTAAGTGGTAGGTCTGGGTTTTGAACACAGGTTCTCTAACTTTAAATCCCCTGTTCTTTTCTTGGTAACATGTTGCCTTTCTCTCCCACTCTGCTCTTATCACACTGCTGCCATCATAATTCAGGCCATTATCCCCTCTCCCCTGGGTTATTGTAACAGCCTTGTATTCTTGCCTCCAGGTGTTTCCCTCTCCAGTGAGTCCTTTACATCCTTGCTTCAGAGGCTCCCTATTTTCTTAAGATAAAGTACAAACTCCTGCATCTGTCATTTCAGGCCCTCTATAATCTAGGCCAAACTCAAATTTCCAGGTCTATTTCATACCATTCCTCTTTGTGGATTTTGGCTAACCTGGACTACTGATTGTTCCCTGTTCATGTCCAGTATCCTCTCTTCTCCATGCAGGATGTTTCCTATTCCTTTGGAGTGTGTCTCCTCCTTGACTCTGCCTTTCAGAATCTATCCCCTTCCTTCAGGGCCTAACTCAAATCCTGTGTGTTTGTATTGCCAGTGATTACTTAGCACAGTGCCCTACATAAAACAGGTACTTAATAAATGATTGTTGATTACCATCTTCATTAATTTTCCAAAGTCTTTGGTCTGGACCTCCTCTTTGCCCCATCCCTCCCTACATCTGGTACTCCTCACCCACTTTGATTATAAACTTCGTAAGGGCAGGGACTGTGTTGTTGCTGGGACTGTGTTGGACATGTTTGTTTTTTGGCTTTGACCTATAATATCATTCCTGTGCAGCATGCCTGAGTGATCTCTCTTGATCAATGGAGATCAGTACCTGCTCAGCAGCATAATCTTGGAGAATAGTCTTGGGAACAGAGAGCTCAAGTGACTCACCCAGGATAACACAGACAGTATGTATCAGCAGTGGACTTAGAACTTGGTTCCTCTGGACTCTGAGGCCAGCTCCTCAATGGGACTTTGGCTTGCACATAGAATGGTCTTAATAAATGCTAGTTGGATTGATTTTGAATTTACTGAGCAATGTATGACTCTGGGCAAGTCACTTAATACTGTTTGCCTCAGCTTCCTCACCTGTAAAATGAGCTGGAGAAGGAAATGGCAAACCATATTAGTATCTTTACCAAGAAAACCCCAAATGGGGTCATGGAGAGTTGGACGTGACTGAAAAAATTACTGAACAACTGAACAGCTACGACACTGGCCAGATTGCTCTAAAGATCCATGCCACCAAGAGGTTGAGCTCTTGCTCTAAGACTATAAGTTATACAGAAGGTGACAGACAAAATTTCCTTCTAAGATCTTTATGTGACAAAGGGAGAATTTGAGATCTTTTACAGTTTGGACTGGTGGGCTTTTATTTTCCTTGATGTTTTAATATGCAAACACATTCAAGTAGGAATTTCACCTACATTAGCAAGTAATTTAGATTTAACAGTATATTCATAAAACTGTTTTCTTTCATCTGATTTTGCTCTACTCTTTGCTGAAAACTATATTAAGGGTAGAGGAAATTTAATAACTCTTTGGGTATAATTCCAGATTACTCTCCAGATTGTTGGAGGAGTTCACAATTCCACCAAGAATGAATTACTGTCCCAATTTTTCCATCCCCTTGAACTTTTGTTGCTTTGCCCTTCAATCATTTTTAGCCAATATGATTTTAGGTTTGAAATCTCAAGTTGATTTTAATTTTATATCTCTAATCAACAATGGTGTAGAGCATTTTTTCATATGACTCTAAATTGTTTTGATTTCCTTATCTAAAAACTGCCTGTTCATATCCTCTGACCATTTATTAATTGGTGAATGATTCATATTTTTATAGATTTTACAAAGTTCTTTATGTGAGAAATGAGATCATTATTTGGAAATACTTGTTTCATTTCATGAATTAAAAATAAAATAAAAACTATATTAAGGAATAGAGAAAAAGTCTGATGTTGAGGGGAGGAGAAAGAGTGCTGGGCATGGAGTTAGAAGGCCTAATTTTCTCCTGGATTTACTAGTTTCTAGATACCTTCGGCTAGGGCTGTATTGGTCAATGTTAACAACTGGTACTTTATAAAGCCTGCTACGCTTTTAAGTTTAATATGCATTATTAACATTTTCTCCATCACTTTCTTAAGTCTGGACAAACAAACCATACATCAAGCCCTGATTTGTAATATTTTCCAATTTTCCAGGTATAAATGCTGAAACTGAAAATTTAACAGTAGATTCTCATGGCAGGTTGAAGCTGGCTCCACCACGTCTCTGCCCCAGGCAATAATAATATTGCAGATTTATTTGAGCTTTAAGTTTTACAAGGTCTTGCAACAATCCTGTAAGAGAGATAATACAAGTTATTATATTTCTCGAGTGTGCCTCCAACGTGGGTGTTCCTTTTATCACCACTGGAGCACTGAGCTTAGAGAAGAAGAAAACCTACTCCTTGTTCTTCCATATTCCCTGCATGTGACCTGCCATCTCCCATGACTACCCTTTGCATAGGTGTGCTCTGTGTTTGGAATTCATTTTCTCCTCACCTGGGCTTCTGCGAATCCCTATTTTTCATTAAAGTTCAGACTAGATGCTACCTCTTACACCAAAGCTCTTGATCTTTTCAGGTATTTCCTCCCTTTCCTTCTTGAAATTATTTTGTGTATCTTTCTCTAGGCTTTGCATTCACTTATCTGCAGGGGTGAAAAGGAGCCAGCTCCTCCGGGCTGGGGGCTGGTGGCAGGGGTGAGAGAGGAGGAGAACCCATTTTAAAATTTTCATTGTATTTATAACTTAGAAATAGCAAATGTACAAACCAGGGCTTGATTGATTGTTTTGTTTATTGTCTAGACTTAATGAAGTGAAAACTGTTAAAAATGCAGATTAAATTTAAAAGCATGTTATGTGGTTCAGAGAGCAGTTCTTAAACATTTACCCCACTGCTTATATCTGCTTTCTTCCACCAAAAGGGTGTAAACTAAGTGAGGGCAAGGGTTATTTTATTTTTGTGTTTTTAGTCCTAGTTCCTAGTCCAGAACTAATTTTTTTTTTGGCATGTATGGTGGTCCAGACATGATTTCATTGGTGTATGTGTCAGTATGGAAACTCACCCTACAGATACAGATCAGTAAGCGTTCTGCAATTTATAATCTTAGAGAATTTTCCTGGAACCCTGAGAAGTTAATTGCCTTGTCCTTGGTCCCTGTCAGAGCCAGTGCTTACTCCCAGATCTGTTTGACTCCAAGGATATCCCAATGTACGTTGCACCACGTGACCATTTACCTTGAACATGGTAACTGCATGTCTGTTGAATTGAAATGAATAGTTATCCCCATTTTATAGATGAGAATTGAGACTCAGGGAGTTTAAATGGTTTGTCTGTTGTCACACAATTAATAAATACTGGAGTCAGGATTTTGGTCTTTAAGGTCATTATTGTTTTTCTGGCACATATGTACATCTTGTGGTCTCTCACTTCACTTCTCAAGGTCTCAGTTTCCACCTCTGTAAAATGAGGTGGTAGGACCATATATGAGCAGTTAGGTGGGTCAGTGGATAGAGTACTAGGTCTAAAGTCTAAAGTCAGGAAGACTCATCTTCCTGAGTTCAAATCTGACCTCAGACACTTACTTGGTTGTGTGACTCTGAGCAATTGACTTAACTCTGCCTCAGTTTCCTCATCTGTAAAATGATCTGGAGACGGATACTGCAGTATCTTTGCCAAGAAAACCCCAGATAGGGTTGTAAAGAGTTGGACATGATTAACAAGAACAACAACTGAACCATATATATGATCTTGAGGGCCCCTTCCAGCTCTATAATACTCTAATTCTAAGGTAAATGGGGTACAGATGGAAAGTCCAGTGGGAAAGAGTCCATTGTTGAGGAATGAGATCAGCATCACTCCTAAGAGGCTAGAGCTGAAACTGCCTTGCTTCTGCAGAGTAGATTCACAGGATGAATGGAAAATTACTTTGAGGTACCAGGTAGGAGTGCAAATGAAGATCTTGTCCCACACTAAGAGAGCCATTAACTGTAATCTGGGGCTGTTCTGAAGATAATGCCTTCTGTGCCTTAGAGGAGAAAGCAAAATTAAAATAAGAATCTTTGCTTTGCTTCTGAAACTTTCCATATCTTTTTTTTTTTTTTGAGCCAAGAGCCCACTAACCACAGCAGTGATAAAAATCTTGGGAGGAATTATTTACTGTGAGCACATTTATTGCAGAGAGTTGGGTTTTTTGTGTGTGTTTTAAAAATCTTTTCAGAGTACAATGGATGCTGCTGTCCCTTCTGAACTATAAAAAGAGGAGGGGAGAGGAGGGAGGAGGGAAGTCCGAGTTCCTAGGGAGATAATTGGAGTTGAAACATTTCATATACTCTTGAGTAGAAAATGCAGAATGTACATTGTAAAAAAGAGAACAAAGCAAGCAATACTGAAGGTTATTTCTTTCCCCTCTTTTGACTTGGTAACTGGTCGGTAAGTTTGCATTAAACTTTGCCTAGCAACAATGAGAGTATTTTTTAACTTAAAGTGTTCCTGTCAATGACAGGCTACTCCTTAGTCTTTGGGAAATGGGGAAGGAAGGTTGTGATCATAGTTGTGGAACCCCCTGGAAAAGATTGGGCACAAGAAAATCATTTAGAACTTCAAACTCTTTACCATCTAGTCCCAGTGATGAGCTAGGAAGTGGGGTCCCTGGCTTCTCACTTCAATCCTTGCCCTTATCCTGGGCCCCCAAACGCTACTATTAGATTAAAGGTGGTAATTATAAAAATGAATGAAAAAAAAAGGGTCTATTAAGTATAAATGCTTAATATATATAAGAAATAATAAATACTGTGTTGCCAAGCACATTTGCTTTATCCATAACCCTAGTTGTTCCTGACGAATATGTTTGTCTGCTTATTACTGATAATCTGGATTGATAATTTAGTTGGTTGGACCATAATGCTAATGATTTAAATTCTAATCCTCCTCAAAGCATTTACTAGCTGTGTGACCCCAGGCAAGTTAATTAACTTCTCAGCCTCAGTTTCCTTATCTGAAAAATGGGGATAATAACAGTACTTACCTCATGGGGTTGTGGTGAATATTAAATGAGGTAATATGTGTAAAGGGCTTCACAAATCTTAAAATACTATCTAAATGTCAGTTATTATTATAAGGGATTGCTTCTGGATTATAAGGGGATGCACAAATATTTCATCTTTGTGGAGAGTTCCCTGGTGTGGAAAATCCCTCTACCAATGTAAGTTAGCAAATTTTCTGTGACTTATAACCTTTGAAATTTGCATAGGGGAACTAAGAAATTAAGTAATTTGTTTATGGTCACACAGCTAGTATGTATTAAGGCCAGGATTTGAGACCAGCTCTTTTTGATTCCAAGGCTGATACATCATTGTAACTCTTTGTTAGCATGTCACATTATGGTCACAAAGTACATTCACATATATTATCTCATTTGATTTCCATGACAATCTTGTGCAGTAATGTTATTCCCATTTTACAGATGAGGAAACTGAACTTCAGAGAGAGTGAAGTGATTTGTCTAAGGCCCCAGAGTTGGTAAGTGATAGAATCCAGACTCAAATCCAGGACTCAAATCTAGAAACACTCATATATATGGATTAGTTTTATGGGTGGGCTACTAAATATCATTATGAACCCAATAGGCATTCTTCATCCACTTGGGTTTTCCAGTTTGGTTAAAATAGTTCATGTCTTACAGGGAAAAAAGTCTATCCTCCTTTATGTCTGCCCCTTCTCCCCAGAAAGCTTGTCTTAGAATGAATAGGGATTGCTTGGGGTGGATCATAGATAGGTCAGATCAAGTTCATTACCACTACAGAGAAAGCAGTTTAATCCCCAAGGATGCCTGGATGTGGGTCACTGTTATCATCTTGGCATAAGAAGCGGTTGGTACAATGATCCTTCAATATTGAGAATGAATCACCAATTAAAAAAAAAGAGAGAATCTCTGGGGAGAGGGCAGTCTTTGCTTTGCCATGTTAATCCTGCTGCTGGCCCCAGGAGAGGGCCTGAAACAAAGTGTTCTCTGTTGTTTTCGAAGCCCCATAGGACAAATATGAAACGAGGTCTGATTAGCATTCTTGGATGGGAAGGAAGCATGGAATGCATTTGGCACTTTGAAGGGCATACAGAAGGACTAATAACAAAAGGAAGAGTTCTACAGAATAGTTAGTCTTTAATTGCCCCGGAATATGGATGCATTATTTATTAGGTAAGGATGACACATATTTACATAAATATAGAAAGCACCTTCCAAATGAGCATATCAATTTTACAATTCATGTCCTAAAGAACAGAGATTGATTTCGCATTTTTCTAGAGAGAACAAAAGTCCCTTCCTAGGCTATTATGGGTCCTATTGTTTGAAGGTTGCGGGCATATAAGTGATATGCATCTGAATGATAAAACACATGCCCATATCATTTATAAACTTTTTTTTTTCTGCTGCTGAAAGTGTTTACGATTAACTGCATTGCTTGGATTAGATCCACCCCATTTAGCAGCATTAGCTGGGCCCGCCTGTTAATAACAGGAGTACCTATCTGGTGAGTCAAGGTGAACAAATTATTTATTTGGAGGAAAACTTCCTTTCATAACAGATGCCTTGTCTTGGAAGGCCCTGATGACCAATTCACATCCTGTCTTTGTTCCTGGGGTTCACTACGGATGATCAATGAGAACCCTCTTCTGAGAATTTATTCAGTTTCTGTTTTCTCCACAATATACTCCCAAACTGTCTCTTTTCTTCAAGTCTTAGTCATTGTGGCACTTCTTTCATGAGCACTTTCCCAGTTGCTACTGCCTTATCAGCAAGACATGGGTTCAAGTCCTACCCTAGACATATACTGACTCTGTGAGCTTACAGAAGTCACTTAATTTCTCAGTGCTTCAGGAGACAATTTAAAATTGTGGGGAAGTTGCTTATCTGGATTTGTCAAAGGAGTTTCTTATGCAATGAAATCACAGGTCTGAACCACAGGTTTGGGTTTGTTTGTTTTTTTTTTTTGTTACATTTATTTGTATGCGTACAAATTATCTTCTTCCAACATAATGTAAGCAATTGTAAGTCATTCGTTGTTTGCCTTTTGGCCTTTTTTTCCTCCAGTACCTGGTGTATCTTGAAGGGTGCAGACTGGCTATCTTCTTTTCCCTGGACTTTACCACCATGCTTCTGCTGCCTTCTCCTCTGTTTCTGCAGACATCTTTCTCCCATTGGTAAATTCTTTCCAGAACTTCTATTTTGAGGAAAGGCCCAGATCAGTCACATTTCATTCTCTGTATTTTATTGTTATGGCTGGTGAAGGTGTCTTCCTCCAATCCCCACTTTTTCAGCTCCCTTTTATATATTGTCTTACCCCATATTAGAATGTAAGGTCCTGGTGGGTACGAGCTGCCTTTCTTTTTGTTTGTATTTCCCAGTACTTCACACAGAGCCTGGCATATAGCAAGCATTTAATAAATGCTTATTGACTTGATTTGACATGCCTGGCACATAGTGCAAAATTAATAAATGCTTATTGAATGAATGAGAATCACCAAATCCTCTTTCCAGGACCTAACTACTTCATACTTGGCTCACTGTATTCTTCTCCTTGCTTCTCTTTCCAAGACCTTAGGACACTTTCCCCTTTTCTCCCTTTTCCACATAGCCTTTGGTGATTACTCCCTACTTTGCGTTTCTGAGAATCTTGTATCTCTAGTTACTGTTATGTTACACTGCTATATATCTTCCTGTATGTGCCCTGTTTTCTCAATTAGATTATAAGCACCTTGAAGATCCAGGCTCTATCTCATACCCCTTTAATCTACCCATTTTTTAGAATAATGTCTCATAATAAACTTGTGGGGTAGCATTTATACCCCCTGTTTTACAAATAGGGGAACTGAGTTTGATAGAAATTAAAAGACTGACTTGTGAGCATTCACTGGTAAGTGTCATGGGTCGGAGTTAAATCTAGTTTTTCCTGACTTCAGTCTAGCACCCTGTCCTCTAGCATGTTACCTTTTTGTTCACAAGGCACTGAATGTATTAGGCTTTGGGAACACAAGGAAAAAATACTACCTTTTGTTTTAGGAAATTTTACTCCCTGATAATAAGTATTACACACACACACACACACACACACACACACACACACACACATGCACGCGCACGCACACACACACATTGCTGTAGTTGAGAATAAATAGTTTCCTACACTTTGGGGTACAGGGGAAATTTATTCTTTGATGATTGACTGCTGCTGATGTCCCAAGTGTTTTGGAGAACAGTCCCCAGAATTCAGTGTCAGCCTAAATCAGTTGCCCAGATGAATAACTCTGTCCCATATTTCTTCCCTTTCCCATTAACACATAAACTCCTTGATTGCAGAAATGATGTCTACTCACTAATATAGAGTGTTTGCATAAAATGAATTCACAGTTTGAATGTTGATGAGATACTTAAAAATTTTAAAAAAGGGTTGGAAACCTTCTTCATTTGGATATAGAATATTCAACTGTCTTCCAATGTAGCTCATATAGAGGTAACTCACAGAGCAGAGACTAATCCCATAGTGACAGTGCTTTCTTGTTATTGTCTTGTACTTTCATCCCTATTGGATGACTTTTTTTTTCCCTTTAAGAGGTGGGGGAACCAAAAGGGAACGTTTTATTTTGGATTTGGGACTCTGCAATGTGGAAGAACTGGTTGCTGGGGTAGGAATGATTGGAACCTTGCAGGGAGGTAATCACTGTCTTGTAGAGTTTATGATAGAGATGGATAATAAAGCCAGGCATAATCTGACATGCACTCTGGATTTGGGAAAGTCATATTTCAAAGGGTTCAGAATCATTAACAAGTATTTATTTAGCATTTACTATGTGCTGGGGATACAAAGAAAGGCCAATTCCCCCACCCCCCTGAAAAAGCAAACAAACTAACCAAGCCAATGTCTACCCTCAAGGAGCTTACATTTCAATGGTGGAGACAATATGTAAATAACCAGATTAAGTATATGATATATACTTAGATAGACAGAAGGCACTCTTAGAAGGAAAAAAATATTAGAAGCAAAGGTTGGATGGACTGGAGAAGGTCTTCCAGATTAGGTGGTATTTGAATTGAGAACTGAAGGAATTCCTGAATGTTTTGTTAACTGGTTCCAGTTGGCTAATCATGCACTTAAGAGAAAGCTCTTTTATTAGCTGCAGATGCATTCCACAAGACCTTCTAGCATCAGCCACTGACTATTGCCTCACTGACTCTTGGAGGATGTTAGTGCCTCTCTCACAGCATCCAATGAGAGATCATGATATAAGAGAAAAGGCTTCTAGGTAGGGTTTGATGGTGAATGTTTGACAAAGAACTTTCTCCACCCCTTCCCCCAAATGTGTGCTCAAGATATTTTTCAATTTAATAGATAGTATCATCTTTGCCGTCAGTTTAAGTCTAGAAAATCATCAGAACAATAAATCAGATTCTGGCTTGAAGGATTTGCAGGTTTCCAAGGTGTTAAAACTCATACTAAAAAATGTTAACAATTAACTCTTGAGCTCATTCCAGAGCACTTCTGACTTGGGGTCTTCTTGCCCTTGTGAGCCTGGATAACTGGAAAGTTTGCCCCTCTCTTGATAGTAATATGAAAGTTATAAAGAGGGGGGAACCTTTTGGGGGGATCTATGATTTCCATTTTGTACATGTTGAATTTGAAATGCCTATAGGGCATCTAATTAAAGGTGTTCAGAGGAAGGATATGTAGTCCACAGTCTAAAATCCTACAGGTGGAGTTAGCTTGAGGGAGCAGAAATTTTTGAGAGTCACATTCTAAAGAAAGAGAAAAATATAGCTTCAATGTGGAGGAAAAGGAGTTGTTTAAAGGGAATAAGAGTGCATTTTCAGGGAACAGATAAACCAAGTTGAGTTTTAGAAAGACATATACACAAGATGGAGACAAGGGCAAGCAGTGAAGCACAAGTAGAAAAGCATTTTTATACTCATAAAAATGGTGTCAGAAATGTGAAAGCTCAGAGTCATCTGAGGCTGGTAAGGTCACATAAGGGACAACAGAAATATTTTTCAAAGCAATCCTGGGGAAAAGGAATCAAAGAAGATGGTGGGCTTTTTAATAAAATAGCTTATTACTTGATTGACAGATTATAGGGGATATCCCACTAAAACAGATTGGAGAAGGCAAATTCTGGTATTCATCTGGGTTTCTTTTAGAATATCTCACTTATCAATGGACTTGGACTTCCATGGATAGGAATATATTGACTGGATTTATCTAGAATATCTACTCTGAAAAAAGGCAGTTCCTCCCATTGAAGTGTGATAATGGGCTTTTGTGTACTAATATTAGTCCTAGTAATATGTTGTATTATATGAATATACTAATTTCAATCTGGGTAAAAAAGTAGAAAATCAAAATATTGAACCTGACTTTGAAATAGACCTGGGTTCACATTTCAGCTCAGCCACTTACAATCCATGTGACCTTTGGCAAATCATTTAGATAGATAGATGAAACATTTATTAAGTGCTATATTCCAGGTAAGGTATTAAGACGGGGATAGAAATACAAGCAAAAAGAAAGACAGTCTCTGCCTTCAAGGAAGTGCCTTGTCAAGTATTGGTTGGGTTTGGGGTTTGAATAGAACATGGGTGAGATCACAAATCCATTTGAGCATTTGAGTATTATCTCCCTCATGTGCTCTCTTTGTTTCATCCAAATTGGCCCATTTGATATCCCCTAGAGATGACATTCCATCTCCTACTCACATACCTTTCCCTAGGCCCATTCCTCATGTCTTGGATTCCCTCCCCTCTCATGTCTTAGAATCCCTACCTTTGCATAGATCTCAGCTCAGATACCATCTCCTACAAAAGGCCCATCTTAGTTCTCCCAGGTGTAAGTGCTCTTCTCCTCTAAATAATTTTATATTTACTTCATATGTGCTTGGATTTGGAGTCTAGAAGTCCTGAATTCAAATCTGACTTCAGGAACTTACTAGCTGTGTGATCCTAACACTTAATCTCAGCCTGCCTTAGTTTCCTCATCTTCAAAATGGGAATAAAAAATAACACATTCAATGGTTGTTGTGAAAATAAAATTAAATATATTTGGTTTCTTTTTTTAAATTAATTTTATTTATTTCATTAAATATTTCCTAATTACATGTAGATATTTTTAGCAATCATTTCTAAAAATGTTGAGCTTCAAATTCTTTCCCTAATTCTTGCCCCTTCCCTCTTCTTCAGAAGGCAAGCATTTTGATCTTGATTACACATGTGAGGGCATATAACACATATTTCCAAATTATCCGTGTTTCAAAAGGAAACGGAAACAAAATAAAACAATAAAGATAAATAATGTAAAAAAAAGGTATGCTTCAATTTGCATCCAGAGTTCATCAGTTCTCTGGAGATGGATAGCATTTTTCATCATGGGTCCTTTGGAATTGTTTTGGATCACTGTCTTGAGCAGAGCAGCTAAGCCTTTCACAGTTGATTATCCTAACTATATTGCTGTTACTGCATACAATGTTCTCTCAGTTCTGCTCACTTCACTTTGCATAAGTTCATATAATTTTTCCCAGGTTTTTCTGAAACCATCTTGTTCATTCTTTCTTATAGCACAATAGTACTCCACCACAATTATATGCCACAACTTGTTCAGCCATTTCCCAATTGGTAGACATCCTTTCAATTTCTAATTCTTTGCCAGCACAAAAAGAATTGCTATAAATACTTTTGTAAAATAGGTTCTTTCCCTCTTTCTTTAGTCTCTTCAGGTTGCAGACCTAGTAGTAAGTGGTATTGCTGCATCAAAGGGTATGCAAAGTTTTATAACTCTTTGGGCATAGTTCCAAGTTGTTCTCTACAATGGTCAGACTTGTTCACAACTCCAACAACAATGCATTAGTGTCTCAATTTTTCTGAACCACCCCTCTATCATTTATCATTTTCCTTTTAGTTAATCTGATGGGTGTGAGGTGGTATCTCAGAGCTGTTTTAATCTGCATTTCTCTTTATTCGTGATTTTGAGCATGTTTTCATGTAACTATTGATAGCTTTAATTTCTTTGTCTGAAAACTGCCTGTTCCTATCCTTTGACCATTTATCAACTGGGAAATGGCTCTTATTTAAAAAATTTGACTCAGTTTCCTATATATTTAAAAAAATGAGGCCTTCATTGGAGAAAATTGCTGCAAAATTTCCCAATTTCCTGTTTTTCTTCTAATTTTGGCTACATTAATTTTGTTTGTGCAAAAGCTTTTGGAAAAATGATAAAATGCAGGAGGGGATTCAGAAAAATTGAGACACTAATGCTTTTTATGTACATATATAATTAAATAATAACCATAGCTAGAATTTATATAGTACTTAAAGCTTTTCAAAATTCTTTATCAATATCATCACAAATAAGATAGATAATTTTGATTACATAAAATTAAAAAGCCATGGGGAATGTTTTCTAGAAATGGGGGCTCATATGATCCTCCTCCACCCCTCCCCCTATCCAGAATATATTTGGTTAAGCTAATTTTCTTTTCTTGTCCTCAAGTTGACTCTGATTCAGCCAAAGGAAAGTACAATGACAGCTATGGATAATGCAGACCTTTAGACAAATAACCATTGGGTTAAGGATGTGAGATGTATAGTGGATAGGAAATATGTTAGCAATGGTTAAAATCATATGACAAAATGTTCTACTGAGAAGGGTCAGTGGTAAATGACTACAGCACCTCCAGGAGTCTCTCATATGGTGGCGAATATATTGCTTATGCTTTGGGAGAAACTTTAGCTAGAGGTCTCTCTTAGGAATTCCTGGAGAGGCCACTTTAATCTTTTTATGGAGTGGTAGCCATGGTGTGGTATAAAGAGCCTGGATATAGAATCAGAAAATTTCCGTTCAAATCTTGGTTTGCTCTTATTAACTGGGTGATATTAGGAGAGTCAATTATCCTTTCTAAGGCTGGATGTCGTCATCTGAAGGTACACAGATTCAGACCGATAAGGGACCTCAGAGGCCATTTAATTTTGATCCCTTGTCTCCCATCATTTTGGCTCCAGGAAACTGAAGCCCAGAGGTTAAATAACTTGCCTGAAGTCATACAGGTGTGGTTATTCATCCTTTGTTTTCCAAGAAGACTAATGACATCACTGGGTGACATCTTGACTTGCTTTGGAATTGAATTTAAGTGAGGTAGATTTGCATGAAGTCCTAGTCTCCCTCTCTCTTCTAGAGTCATTGAAGTCCAGTGGCAAAAATTAAGATGACTGGCAATGGTTCAGGATGCAATGGATGACTTTGATGTCTGGCCAAGCTCTAAGATCATGTAGGTAAAATCACACACACGTAGCAGAGAAGAGATTTGAACCCAGGTCCTTTGACTACAGATTTAGTATTTGTTCTAGTGCACCACACTACTTCCTTATTAAATGAAGGAGTTAGAATTGGTGAGTTCCAGGGTTCCCTCTAGTCCTGAATCTGCAATCCTCTGAAATTTTCTCTGCTGTAAATTCTGACTACTGGGGAATTCATGTAATGCAATAAATTTTCCCTATTCACTCAGATTCATTTTCTTTATAATATTTTCATCACCAAACTAAAATATTGTGGGAAGAAAATGTTAGTAAGCTTAACACCTCGTATAAATGTGCTGCTAGTTTTATTCCTCTTCTTTTAACACAGTGAACATAAGGATCCGATGAATACCGAAGTTAATTACTCTGTCTTTCTTATGAGTTCATTACTAGTACCTAGATTTTCTTTTGCTGTTGTGTAATAGGACCTGACACATTTGCAGAATGCCTCTGATAGCACATCTCTACACAGAGCCACTGAGGAGCCTGTTTTCTGCTTTGAGGATAGTTGTAATTGCATAGAATGGAAGTGACTGGAGCATGAGTGGATCTTCTACAAATGGTTGCAGTCAGCTAAGCACTTTGTGAAGAGGAAGCTCTTTGATTGACTACAGAAGAATTCAAAAGATCAATTGGCTTTAACTCTCTGCCTCTTTGATCTTGAGGGAGCTCACTCAGTGACTCCTCTGCTCATGATGACTAATGAAAGGAGTACAATCTTGTGAGTTTGAAAGGTCCAGAGGACTCCTCAGCACCTTGGTACTCCAGATTTGGGGCTTGCCACCAATAAAAGCTTGGTGTCCTCAAGGTACAAAGGGATGGGAGCCTCCCTTGTCTTACTGGCATTCCAGAATATAGGTTTGCATGGCATCAATGGCATCAATGCTATAAGGAGCAAGGGATGACCTTCAGGAATGGCCTTTAGGATGTATTTCATCACTATTATCTAGAGAAATGGAGATAATAATATCTGTATCATCTCTCTAATAGCATAGTTGGGAGGACCAAATGAGAGATAATACTGCAAAACACCTTCCAAGCTTTTGAAGTTTCTATAAATGTCAATTATCATTTTACATTAAAGGTACTTTCTGCTATTAGGGGATAATTTAGATCCCTTGAGTCAGATTCAGAGGAGACAAAGTTCTATGGATAAAAGTATTGCTTGGAGCTTAGATTTGGAGACTATTGACTTTACTCAGATTCATCTATTAGCAGTTTTGTAATTTTACAATGAAACTAGAAGATACTTTCTGTCCTCTTAAAGCTCATGAACTCATGGGAGACAGCTAATCAATCCATCAATCAAGAAGCATTTATTAAGTGTTACTATGTGTTATGCACTGTGCTAAGTGCTGGGGATACAAAAAAACCAGAAATCTCTGCCATTAATGAATTACATTCTAATGGAGAAGACAACATGGAAATAAATAGGTGCACAAAAGATAAATATAGAGTATATGGGAGGTAAACTGAAAGAGGAAGTGGCCTAGCAGAAAGGGAAGACAGGGAAAGGCCTTTTGCTAAAAGTAAAATTTGAGCCGAGACTTACAGAAAGCAAGGGAAACCAAGACCAAGGGTACATTTGGGGCATTATAGCGGGAAGAACATTAGACTGAGAGGCTGGAAACATGGATTATTGCCCTTGCTATCCCTAACTAGCTGTATCACTTTGAGCAGGTTATATAATGTTTATGGTTCTCAGTCTCAAAGGTTATAAATGTGTCCTCAGACAACCAGGTTTCCCTTAATAATCCATCATGGCTCTGGTCTCCTGGAAATGGTTTTCCTTTGAAACTATTTATATTTTCAATCTAAGCCATATCTTGGGTTAATGAGTTTTACTAATTTATTGCCTACTCTCGTAGTGTTTCCTTTCATAAGCCCTTGATTTACTCTTTCTAAGCTCTAAAGGGATGCTTTTAGTCTAATCTGCCAGGATTTGGGGAATACCACTTTCTTCACGAACACATTCATGATTTTGTAGAGTTGGATCCTACTCAGGATTGGAAAGAAGAACGGGTTAGAAGTAGAAGATGCTGAATCAAATTCTAGCCCTGGTTTAAATGTCAGACCTGCAATTTGTTACCTCTATGACCTTAGACAAGTCACTTAACTTCTTTTAAGAGACCTCAGTTGTAATGTCAGACCTGCAATTTGTTACCTGTATGCCCTTAGACAAGTCACTTAACTTCTTTTAAGAGACCTCAGTTGTCTCATTTGTAAAATAACTGGGTGATCTCTGATCTCCCTATGGTTCTGGTTGTTCTTAACCTGTATCATAGACCCTTTTGACAGCCTTGTGGAACCTATAGATGCTTCAAAATAATGTTTAAATCAAAATTATAATATAATTTATATATAATATAATATATAATAATCAGAATTATAAAGGAAAACAATTACATTGGAATACAGTTATTAAAATATTGAGGAAACAAATTCATAGACCCTCTTAAAGTTCTAAATTTGCTATCCTCCTTAATCTTCATCTTTCCATCTAGGAGCCAGTTCTGTCAGAATGATTTTCTATAGGGTCTCCCTCAGAGGCAGCTAATTGTTGTACTAGATAAAGTGCTGGGCATGGGGTCAGGATGATCCCATCATGAGTTCAAATCCCTCCTCAGAGACTTAATAGCTGTGTCACTATGTGCAAGTTACTTAATAACTATTTATCTTAGTTTCCTCAACTGTAAAATGGGGATAATTATGGCATCTATATGCCAAGGTTGTTGTGAGAATCAAATAAGATAATATTTATAAAGCACCTGGCATACACTAGGCACTAAGCTAGCTATTGTTATTATTGCTGTTGTTATCATTATTCTAATTACTCTTCTCTCAACTTTGTTTCCATCAATTTTTCAGAAGTTATGGTGCCCAGAATCAAACATGAGATTCTAGGACATCTTGTATTTTTTGTACAAATGTAGGACTTATTTCCAACCCCATTTTTGCTAATTTCTGGAAAAGTTTGTAGAGAAGATGACTCTTGAGAAAAGCTTGGAAAGAAAAAAGAACATAGTCTAATAGCAGTGGAGGGGAATATTATGTAGAAAGATTTCTTTGGTTCTGAGTCCTATTTAACTGGCTTAAATGTACATAGTGTACTGTGTAACACTTTGTGATTTCATCAGTGATTGCTGTGACAGCAAGAAGACAGGCTGGAGATATCCATACAGAAGATAAGTCAATAAGATAAAAATGAATTTGGTGGGTTAGATGGTAATGAGTCCATTCAAGTCCCACTTTGATGTCTCATCTCATTGGAATGTGGAGGTGATCTTGGGTCCTTTAAGGCTATGCCAATGGAGTTCTAGCTCTGATGTGTTCTATGAAGCCAGAAAGGCTTTGAGTCTGATCCTGGTAGTAGAGAGATCCTGGTAGAGAATAGAGTTTCTATACCTAGTACCCAAGAACCAGTCTACCTATGTTGAACCACTAGGTTGGCTGCAAGGGATTGAATTTTTCAGCCATAGATTTTAAAGATCTATTTACAAAGGTATATAAGAACACTATAAGGCCAACTGATAGTCACTTTGAATCACTTCACTTCATTTCACCTCCCAAGTATTGCGTTTTTATTCTGTGCAAAGCAAGAGGCAGCAATGACTAGAGTAGCCATATGACATGAACAGAGAGCTGGCCATAGGCTTCAGGGAGATATGGGTTCTAGTTCCATCTCTGACATATATCAATGACAATCAATTAGCATTTATTAAGTATACGCTACTTGGCAGACATTGTCCTTGGTGCTGAAGATACAAATAAGCCAAATGAAACAATCTCTACTCTCAAAGAGCTTACATTCTAATGGGTGAGACAAGGGCATATGTATATATGTGCACATACATGATAAATATGAAGAGGATAAATTCATATACTAGCTACATGACTCTGGGTAAGTCACAGAACAAATACTAAATCTATAGTCAGAGGACCTGGGTTGAAATCTCTTCTCTTCTACTTACCTGTGTGATCTTAGAACTTGGTCAGACAATAAAGACACCAAGGTCATCCACTGCATCCCAGGCCATAACCAGTCATCTTGACTCTTTTCTTGCTACTGGACTTTAATGACTGGAAGAGAGAGTGAGACTGAGGACTTTGTGCAATTCTGCCTCACTTAAATCTAATTCATGTGCAAGTCAATACATCACCCAGTGATATCATTGATCCTCTTCAAAAATGGACAAACAACAGTTATTTTAAGGTGGTATGGTGAATAGAGTACCAGGCCTCAAGTTAGGAAGACTTGAGTTCATATCTTGCCTCAGACACTTACTAGCCATGTGATCCTAGACAAGTCACTTAACCTTATTTGCCTCAGTTTCCTCATCTGTAATATGAACTGGAGAAGGAAATGGCAAACCACTCTAGCATCTTTGACAAGAAAACCTCAAATAGAGTCATCAAAAGGTAGGCATGACTGAACAACAACAACAATATACCTCTTAAGGCAACCCAACATCACATTAGCTTTTTTGAAACTTACATCTCACTACTGACATATAGAGTTTGTGGTTCATAAAAACACTTTTTCACTTTAAGATCAACTATGTCTATCCATGCCTTCTTCATGTGAAGTTGATTTTTTGTTGCCCATGCCAGACTTATTGAATTTCATCTTATTGGATTTAGCCTAGTGTTCTAGACAGTCAAGGTTTGTTATTCATTGTATAAATAAACTCTACCTCTCGGCTTTGAGTCATCTGCAAATGTTATGAACACAACATCTATATTTTTATCCAAGTCATTAATAAAAGTGTTAAACAACACAAGGTCACGCAAAGTTCCCTGGGGTACTCCATTGGAGACCTCCTGTTACCTTGACATTAAACCATTAATAACTCCTCAAAATATAGAATGCATATCAGATGATGCTGAGATTTTCTCTCCTCTACCACAGACTGCAGGAGAGAGTTGTCATCTCTCTTCAAGGTTGTCAATACTTCTGCTGCAATCAGATCCATAATAGAAATCCCCCTTATTGTCTTCTTCATCTTTGCAAGGATGAAATTATTACTAAGGCAAATCAAGAAGTAATTAACTTCTCTGCTTTTGAAAGAAAGAACTCCAACAGATATTTGGATAACTGAAGTTTCCCATCAATACTATATCAAGCCCTCATCTCATGGTTGGAATCTATTTCCTAAACTTCTCAAGCCATTGCCACTTTCTGCCTGGGTGGACTATAATATACTCTGATCACTCCTGCTTTCTTTCTCCCCGTCCCTGACTTTTACCCCAATAATCTCCAGCATGAAAGAGCTATCTCGTCTTTTCTATTTGTATCCCCAGTCATTTGCTCATAGCAAATACTTAATAAGCACTCTCTTATCTAATTACTCATTCATTAATATACAGTGCTATTCATGTGTTACTCCTTCTCTCCCTCTTTACCTATCCTGTTTCTTTTGAATGAGGTTCATACATATTCCAATGATGGGTTTCATCTTTCCAAGTCTTTGTGATACCTGTGAATTTAAATTCTGCCCTTCCTTGCAAAAATAGGAGAACTTTTACTTCCCCTTACAGGACAAAATCCTATATTTATAAGTATATACAGGATGGAGAAAACACTTCCATTTGATATATATCCATTGTAATAACTGTGACCAGTATGGGGCACTTGCTACTTGGGGGAAAGATCCATTCAAGTAATCAAATCATAAAGCAAAAGGTACCTTGTGAAATACATATTCAATGTACACAGATTTAAACCTACAAAGAACTTTTGTGGCTAATTCTAATCTATCCCTTCCCCTCCCCCGCCAACTTTACAGATGAGTTTCAGAGAAGTTAGGTAACTTACCTATCGTCACACAGGAACCCATATTCCCTGGCTCCAAATCCAGAATGATTTACATTATACCAGATTGCATACCAAGATAATTAAGTGATTTGTCTATTCTGTTACCATCTGTTAGCATGATTAATCTCGCTTTTCTATTTGGAGAATTTTGTGTCTAACTTTCACTGGCATCTAAAATCAGGGAGCTCACTTTCTTTGACGAAAGTAGGGACAACAAAAAAAAAATTCTCATTCTAGTTCCTGCTTTGTGCAACTTCCATATTGACCCACATTTCTCACACCCCCCGCCCCAGCACCTTCACAGCAATTTTACAATTTCAATATCCAATTTTACACTGAGTACATTTTCAATGGGGCATCTCCTAATTGCCTCCGGGAAGGTTTCCTGTAGCCGACTGGTTTCTATTCATCCGTTATGAGATCCTATTTCTCTTATAGAATATGTCCTTCTGACCTTGTTCCTTTGACCTTTACCTTAATTTTTAAAACTTTCATTTCATTTTTTTAATCCATAAATATTTTTCCTCTCCTACCTCCTCTGCCTGTAACTTGAAAAAAATAAACAAAAACAAAACTCCAAACTTCTTATAACATATATATTTAGTCAAACAAAAATAAATCCACATATTGGCCATGTGAAAAAAAATGTGTCATTCAGCTTCTTGAGTCTATCATCACCCTATTGGCATTATTCATCATTGGTCCTTGGGAATCATGGTTGATCATTGGATCGTTCAGAGTTCTTAAGTCTTTCAAAATTGCTTGTATTTACAATGTTGTCGTTATTCTATAAATTCTCCTGATTCTCCTCACTTTACTATGCATCAGTTTATTAAATCCAAAAGTATCTTTTTCAGCATTTCTTATAGTGTAATAATGTTCCACTATATTTATGTACCATAACTTGCTTATCTTTTTGGGTATCCCCTTAGTTTCCAGTTCTTTGCCACCATGTAAAGGGCTGCCATAAATATTTTTGTATGTATAAGTTGGGAGATATCAATCCAACTACAACTACCCTTTGTATTCTGACTTTGGTTAATATGAAAATGCCAATACTGATGTGGGTCATTTCATTAATAATACATCAATTCATTGGGTACTGGATGAACACCTCTCATTTTGCATGCCAAAAGCTGTCAATGTTTGTAGACAGTCTGAAGGCAATGTAATATTTGGCATCTTCTTTCACCAAACTACTGGTAGTTAGATTCTATGTCACTAGACAATTTGGTTCTAGTATAGCAGACTCAGTCTGTTGTCGGATCATGTCTGGAGCCCTCTCAGCATGATAGAACCTGACAGATTGATCTTGAGTTCTGCTGGAATAGATCTGGTATGACCCAATAACACCTACATATCATGGTGAAAGATCTGAGTAGAACCTTGGAGTGTTGCACAGAGTAGGCATTTAATATATTTATTGAATTTATGAATCCCATTGATGATGAATTCCTCACCTGGCAAGTGTTTATCAGAATTCACTCTGATTTCTAGTGCCTAGTTCCCTTCTCTCTATATATCTTGGCTGATTCTGTATTGTATCTCTAAGAGAAAGGGGATATGATTCCTTCTGAAAGTAGGACAACATCGGGTGGTTAGGTGGCGCAATGAGTAGAGCACTGGCCCTGGAGTCAGGAGGACCTGAGTTCAAATCCTGCCTCAGACACTTAACACTTACTAGCCATGTGACCTTAGGTAAGTCACTTAACCCCAACTGCCCTCCAAAAAGCAAAAAAAAAAAACCAAAAAACCCAAACCAAAGTAGGACAACGTCTCTGTAGGATACTCCTGCATCAGGGGTTCAATACTTTGCCTGCATATAATCTTTGACTTAGAGGATACCTCATCTGAGTAGGTCTGGTCTACACTTTCCTTATTTGGGGTTGCATGTATTCTCTGGTACTATTCCTAAATCTCTCTTGAATGTAGATAGCTAAGTCTAAGGTGTTTTTATTATACTGGAGATAGGTATAGCCATCCTGAATATTTTTGTTGTTGTCTATTTTCAGGGTGCAAAGCTAAGCCTTTGTATTCAGTTTACAATACTTGCTCAAAGCATTCAAAACTCTGATGATAATAATAATAACTCACATGTATGTATGAGACTCAGATGACTTGAGTTCGAATCCTGGTTCTGAAACTATAATCTATGTCACCTCTGGGAGACCACTTAAACTACTTTGTGCCTCAGTTTCCCCACATGTAAAATGATAGGGTTAGACTAGATAACTTCTAAAGTCCCTTCCAGTTCTAAATTCAATGTTCTTATACATCGCATTAAGGTTTACGAAGAGTATTCTTCACGAGAGCCTTGTGATGGTGCTGTTCTCAAGTACCCCAAAATGTGACCTGGAAATGTGACACCCTGAGCTCTTTACCTGAAATTTTACTTTGCTCTTCACATGAAAGCAGACACAGCTTGTCTTTCCTTTAAACAGACTAGCATTTATGAGACTTCTAAAGTATAATATTAAAAAATCCCCAACTACAAGGTGATCATTTAGACCTGCCCTCCAGCAGGAGGAATCATTGCTAAATCTAAACAATAATATTTCATGGGCCATCCAGGCAACTTTCCCTTCAAACAGTAAATATTTTAGCATCACCCTGTTGGGAAGCTTTTGATACAAAACAAGACGGTAGGATTGAGCACCAGTTCTTGCCTGGATTCCACATATGCCTGGGGAATAACATTGCTTATTCATTATTCAACGTGTAAAATTTTATTGATACTTTAGCATTAGAGTAGAAAACTAACTCAAAACAGTTGCAATTTGAGAGTTACCCAAAGGCTATATAGAAGAGAGCAAGTGAAGATGTTGGACTGAAAAAATATTTGGATTTCATTGCATCCTGTAGCTAAGCAGATATTTATTTACATGCAGGGTTTAGCTTATCAAGTTCCACTTTTAAATTGAGCCAAGAAAAATGTTTTTTTTTTTTTTTTAACCCTACTCTATCTGGATTATGTCAACTACTTGGAAGTGGGCCGACGTTGATGGCTTTCAGCTGGGGCTGGAACTGTTCAGCTTGCCCACAACCTGGCTGTGTTCTGGGCAGCTCTTGAATCACTCTTGTCAATAAGACCAGTCATCCTGTCTTACAATAGAAATTACAAGAATCAATGAGTCACACCTCACCTGCTTGGCAAGCAGCACAAAAGATTTGTAAGTCCATGACAAGAAGAAAGAAAATAGAATTGTTCCCATCTCTCCTCACCCAACTCCTCCCACCCCCTCCACTGTTTCATGCCTTCATCTCTTTCAGCTGGAAGTAGCAAACATTAGAGGTGTGAAATCACTTTCAAGGGAGGTGGGAAGGCAAAAAAGAGATAGAATAGAAAAGAGAGAAGTCACAGGAAAAACATGGAATAAGGACTTGGGTGAAAGTTATTAAAAATTAGTTGGGCAAAATGGTAAATTGGAGGTTTTTGACCAATTAATAGTATTAGATTACCAGGTGAAACTGGTTGCTAGTCTTTCAGCTCCCCCTTATCCTATGCATTCCTTCACCTGGAAGTACAAGGAGTGGGGGGATTTAGGGTAGGGCCTCAGAATTTTTAGGTCTTAAATATAGGGAGGGCATTGACTTTGTTACTGAATGAGAAGTTGGACTCCGTCTAGATCTTTCAGTACTGCCACTGAGGTGATTTCCATAGATCATTGAGGGCTTGACCTTATAGAATGGAAAGCAGTTGAAAGAATTTTTATACCTTAAGACAATGCCATCTGGAACCCATACATGATCTCAGGCCAGCTAGGGGGTACAATGGATAGAGAGCTGGACCTCAAGTCAAGAAGACTCATTATCAAGACTCTCAAATCTTATCTCAGACACTTACTAGCTGCCTGACCCTGGGCAAACCACTTAACTGTGTTTGCCTCAGTTTCCTCATCTGTTAAATGAGCTGGAAAAGGAAATGTCCAGTATCTTTGCCAAGAAAACCCCAAATGGGGCTGGGAAGAGTGAGACATGACTGAAAGGACCAAACAATATAGTCCCTGAGACTATGTCCTAAAAGATCTGAGATGCCTATGGGATTAGGGAAAAATATCTATATCTATCTATCTATCGAAATTGAATAAAAGACCAGTAGATGACAGCAGAGAGCAGCACAAACGGCAGCCAAAAGAAACCATCCTTGCTGTAGCAAAGGACAGGGCAAAGGAGAAATAACTAAGCCAGGATGCTCAACTCAACCCAGCAACTTAGAACTCGGAGAACTAACCTTAGAGCCCTGTGTCTGAGGGGACATGGTGTATGACAGAGACACAGAGGATGGTGAGTTGACCTGCCTGTATGTTCCCTACATAGACACCGTCTCCTATGATGTGTTCCCTGGCCATTCATGGTACTTTTACTACCAGGGTTATAGGAATCTGTGGGTAAGCCTGCCACTGTGAGTACAGGGCAGTGGGTAGGAGAGATTTCCTCATCATCCATTTTTGCTATGCATCTAATTGAATATCTTTTACTTTGAACAAGGGTGTTTTCTGGTTGGTTTGATAAAGAGATCAGGGGAGGCCTATCAGTTATGGTTTTTGAGTAGAGGATGATCTAATGTTCATGAATTTGGGGTAGCTATTCAGTCTATTCCTCTAGTGAAGGGGCCTTTAGCAATGTATTGATTTGTCTATGGGACAGTTTTCATCCTAGGTCACTGACTGATCAGGCTGGGATTATTCCCTCTGTGCCAATGCCATCTGGAACCCACACATGAACCCTATTCCACTGAGTATAGGGAATAAATAACATAACCTTCTTAGCTCAAGAAAATCCCTGCTCCTAATGAGCAGACAATATAGGGGTTAAATCCTTGGGGAACTGAATCCTCTTAAAACCTGCTCTCAGTGTGCCTAGAGCTTAGAGCTCAGAAGTAGGCCTAACAGATTCTGAGGGCTACAGTATGAATATACAGTAGTGAGAAGTGTTCCTTAGGTGGTTATTATAGGAATTACTTGCCTGGGCAATGAATTAGGTAAATGGAGCTGCCATGCTACTAAAGTAATACTTGGGTGGGGAGGAGGGAAGGTTTCATTCATTTCCTTTGGGACAAAAGAGTTAAAATTGCTGACATAGAAATAATGAGAAACTTCTGAAGAAATGACTGTGCCCTCTTAGATTTGTTGATGGGGAAAGAGAGGAAAGCTGTGTAAGGTCTGATGTGAACCTTAGATTTTGAGAAAGTAGATTTCAAATTGTTTAATGAAAGTCAAATCAGGTCAAGTCAATAGCCATTTTTAAGTGCTTACTATTTGCCAGGCCCTATGCTAAGTGCTGGAGATACAAAGAAAGGAAGGGTCTTTGCCATCAAGGAGCTCACAATGAAATAAGACAGGGGTGGGGGAGGTCTGGAGGGCATCGAGGGAGAAGGAGGTAGTAGGGGGCTGGGGGGGGAGACAACATGCAAACAACTACATAACTACATACAAACAAGACACAAACAGGGGAAAGCGGAAGTAATCTCAGAGCAAAAGCGCTAACATTAAGGAAAACTGGGGAAGCCTTTTAGAAGATAGAATTTTAGCTGAGGCTTGAAGGAAGCTGGGGAAGACAGGAGGCAGAGGGGAGGAAAAACATTTTGATAGCATGACCTAATATTCTACAGGGGAAGTAGCTCATGAGGGTTGATAAGTGCTGAACAACAAGATTGCTACCGTAGGACATGCATACAAAGAATTCTGAGGAGGAGGAGGAGGAATTTACCTAAAAAGACTGGTGTGGGTACGGAGGGAACTTATCCACCAACTTCAACTTGAAAAAAGACAAAGTCAGAAGATGGAGAGTAATAAATTATGAATACAAAAGATCAGTTTTAAGAGTAGCCAGGAGTGGGGCGGCCAGGTAGCGCAGCGAGTAAGAGCACCGGCTCTCGTGTTGAGAAGACCTGGAGATCGAGTCCCGGGCTCGGACACTTAGCGCCCACCCAGAAACACCTGGCCGTGTAACCTTAAGCAAGTTACTTAACCCCAATTGCTTAAAAAAAAAAAAAGAGTAGCCAGGAGTGCTAAAGTTTAGATTGGTAATGAATGCCACAATAAGCAAATAGGGTACTTCTGGCTAAGTTAGGGCAAGAGGAAGGTCAAAAACTTGATAGGACCCAGACTGGATGGGGGTAAGAAATTCAACAAGGAGAAGGTGGAACTATTTAATTTTTCTTTTTCTCCCCTTTTGTCTACTGTAATGATAATGGGAATTTGAAGATCTTGCCTGCTCCTTAATAATCCTAAGGGAATTTGAAGACCTTCCCTGATTGCAAGATTTTTCCCTGTCCCCTAATAGGCTGAATGTAATCACATGGAGCCTGTGGTGGAAGGTGTTTGCTGAAGGGTGGAGCAGAGCCCACAGGAAGATGGGAGTCAGAGCAGTTAGAGATGGAGAGAGGATAGGAAGCACCTAGGCAGACAGCTAGGCTTGTAAGTGTTGGTTTGTGGGAAGGCTAAAGGATGATGTGGCTCTCTGTGCTGTTATGGTGTATTAACTTCTTTGCTGTTATGATGGATTCGGCTTTCTGGTTTGGGGATTCGGTTTTCTGGTGTCTGAATAAATGTTTTGCTTCTGTTTTTTTATGTGGAGAGTCTGTTATATTTTGTGATTAAGCACTATGCTGGCATATTCACAGTCACTGTTGCTGTGAATATTGTGTTGACACTACATCTACCAAGGAGAATGATCTTTGGGTTGAGAAGAAAAGAAAAAATATTGTTGAAAGGCATAGAAACAAAAATAAGAGAAGGGGTAAATGAGCTGTTCTCAAGGAATTCAAGTCATTTATTCATGCATTCAGCAAGTGTTCATTAAGTGCCTACTCTGTGTAAGTCATTGTGCTAAGGGCAGAGACAAAACTGAAAGTTTGTTCTGTTTGGCATTTAAAACACTTCATAGTCTGATTCCTTTCTACTTTTTCAGTTTCCTTATAATCTTTATGTACTATACAGTCTAGCTATATTGTCCTATTTAGTGCTCTGCACATAAAATGATACATGTCTCCAAGCCTTTGTACTGAACAAATGATTAATAAAAAAAGTCAATTGACTTATTGATTCACACTTTCACCGATGAAGTGAGTCATAGAGATATTAAGTTATTTATGTAAGGCCACACTGGAATAGAACCTTGGTTTCTTGTGCTGAAGCAAGGATGGAATAGAGAATTAATTATGGAGAATTCGGGAATAAAAAGATAATTAACAGAAATTTTTGTAAAGTACCTGCTATGTATTAGGCACTTTGTTAGACACTGAGAATACAAATAAAAGGAATGAAACAATTCCTACTCTCAAGGAATTTATAATTTGTATAAGTATACACAGTAAATTATATATGGAATTAATGCAATGAGAATATATGTAAAATAGTTAAACATCTTAGGGAAGGGGAGCAGTAAGAGCTAAAGGGATCAAGAAAGGCTTCATGGAAAAGATAGCTCTTGAAGGTCATTCCTTCTCTGAAGGAAGAGAGAAATTTTATGAAGTGGAGATGAGGGGACAATGCATTCCAGGCACTGGGGATAGCCAATGGATGTAGTGCCATGTGAGAAAGTGGGTTTGGTTGGATTGAAGAATACAGGAAGGAGAGTAATATCTAATGACATTGGGAAAAATACATTGTATCCAGGTTCTATGGGCCTTTAAAAATGAAACAGGAATTTATACTTTATCTTAAATTAGAGATTCTTTTTTGTTTCATTGATCCCTTCTCAGAATAATGCTTTTAACTGCATGAAATATAATACATAGGATTCTAAAGGAAACCAATTATATGGAAGTATAATTATCAGAACATGCTATATATTATATACATATGTACATGTATATGAGTGTACACGCACATATATATGTGTGCACACACATATATGTGTATGTGTACAATATGAGACAACTAGGTGCTACAGTGAATAAAGAACTATGCTATATTATTATATACCCATTTTACAGATGAAGAATTTAAGACTGAGGGAGGTAATAATAATGGCAAACATTTATATAACACTTATTTTGTACCAGATACCATACTAAGTACTTTACAGATATCTCATTTGAACCTTAGCAGAAACTTAGGAGGTAGGTACTATTATTATCTCCATTTTACAAATGAGGAAACTGAGGCAAGCAAGGGTAATTGAATTGCCTAGGGTCACATAACTATTAAATGTCTGAGGCAGGATTTGAACTCAGGCTGAATGACTCAGCTACAGTCATTTGCCTGATAATTGTCAGTGGTATTTTTTGAACTCTAAGCTCTCTTGGCTTCGGGTCTAGTGTAAGCTCCATTACACCCCTCTGCTTCTCATAATAGAAAGGAAACACTTTTTGCTTTTTGTGGCTCACCTCCCTTCAGTGTCTCTTTCCATGGTCAGCACACACTGGCTGATTGCTTGAATGCTCTGTTCACAGATTGTTGGAGCGTTCTGTGTGCACCAAAGTTTGATTGCATGGGGATATTAAATTCCTATGCAGTTAACACTGTCACACAACAAATGAGAGTGTCGGAGGAGGCTTTTTAAGGCCCCATGTTATTATATTGAATGATAAACTACTTGCAAGTGATTAAACTGCCTCTACTGGCACAGGCCCTCTCTTCTGCTGCTCTTTAGGTAATGCTATTTATCTTTGTATTCCTGTTTTTACCAAAGAAAAACTGCACACATATGGTATTGTTGCAAAGCAACTCTCCCAGAGAAAAGTGCCGCTTGATATAGTGGAATTCAGCCCAGGCTTAGAGCCAAACCAGCACCGAGTCCTGACTGTTCCTACTTCCTCATCGTGTGACCTTGAGCAAATGTGACCTGTTTGAACCTCAAGTTTCTCATCCATAAAATGGAGATGACACTTAACCACTTAATTCAGAGAATGATCGAACATCAAATAAGATAATACCAATGAACAAATTTTATGCCCATAGAGTTCTTTGTAATCCAATCAATCAGTAAACATTTCAGTGCCTACTAAACTCCAATAGCTTCCCACTGCCTCTGGGAGCAAATATAGAGTACTTCATAACCTATCATAACCTTCATAACCAGTTTTCTTGCATCTTACTCCCCAACACGTGTTCTTTGATCCAGTGACACTGGCCTCCTGACTGTTCCATGAACAAGACCCTCCGTGTCTCAGTTTCAGTCATTTTCTCTGGCTGTCCCACATGACTGGAACCCTTTCCCTCCTCAACTCTGATGACTGACTTCATTTAAGGTCCTATTAAAATCCCACTGTTCACAGGAAGTCTTCCCTAACCCCTTTTAGTTCAATTGCTTTCCCTATTTTAATTATTTCCTACTTGCCCTATATATGATTCACTTTGTATACATTTGTTTGCATGTTGTTTCACTCATTATATTGTAAGTTCCTTGAGGGCAGGGACTGCCTTTTGTCTCTTTTTATATCCTCATTTCTTAGCACAGTGCCTGGCAGGTAGTAGTCACTTAATAAATGTTTATCAATTGTTTGATTATTAATTTTGCATTGAAATTATGAATGCCACCTAGTAAATATACTATACACCTGTATATTTTCAGGGTCATACAGAGCTGAGTTAAACCAATGACCCTAGTTTAAAGAATTGGGCAGGTCTAAATATGTCCAATCACTTGATTATGCTAGATTTGAGATAAATTTTCAGCTCAGTTGTCTTTCAGTCAGATCTGACTCATGTGGGGTTTTCTTGGCAAAGATACTGGAGTAGCTTGTCATTTCCTTCTCCAGATCATTTTACAGATGAGGAAACTAAGGCAAACCAGGTGAAGTGACTTGCCCAGAGTCACACAGCTGTTAGTGTCTGAGGTCAGGTTTGAACTCTTGAAGATGAGTCTCCTTGACTCCAGGCCCAGCACTCTATCAATTGTGACACCTGGTTGCCCTCAATTGAGGTCAAGATCCCTATTGAGATAAATAGCTCTGATTTTCAGGCTGTGTTTAAGTTTTTATTATCAAGGGGAAAAGGCAAAACAGTCCTAAGTATATTATTATAGCCTTGGATGCAGAGTCATTTGGCTTCCCCTTTGTCTTAAGATGTTTTGATTTTTTTAGGTCTCCATCTGATAAATGGGCATAATGATGTTTTCTTCTTATTTCAGAGGGGACCCCTCTTTGAGAATGCTTCTTATTAGCACAGGTGATATGCTTGGCCCCATAGTAACTTGGTCTCAGAAATGTTTATTTGATCACAATCCAGTATTTGATTGGCCAAGACAATAGTATCAAATGATAGTTGATATTTCCCTGAGAGGAGCTGTTAGAAGCCCCAAATTGTAGTGATTTGGGTGAGCTGAATTCCACAGTTAAGGAGAGTATGTGGAGCCAAAGCCCAGTTATTTCCAGCAAGTATACTCATAAAGAAATGACAGCTTCTGTGTATCTGAGTTGTTATTTTGATAATTTTCACTATCCAGAGGAGATGGAAAAGATGCATCGACTGTTGTATCTAATGTCGTATGGTACCACTCTTAGAGGTGATACATTTTCTGATTACCTCTTAGCTATTTTGTGACTTAGGTTTGGTTTAGAAAATTGTTCCTGAAAAATATGTTCATGTCATCACAGTGAGTACTAAGTTCAGAGAGAACAGCAGTGTTTTGTGTTGTCCAGAAGAGATGAGAAAATGTCTAGGGCTTTGTTGCTGGCATAATGAATCAAGGCAGGTAGCTCAGGACTATGATTTAAGCTTTTGTTTTTGCCTTGATTTAATTTTCAATCCAAGCAGATCTTTAGAGTGAGGTGGACTTAGCCGTGAGATCTAGATAGTTTCTGTAAGCTTATTGGGGGGGGGGGTGGGGTCATAGGCACCAAATCAAGGCTATAATAGAAGTTATAAGGCATTTCCTAACCTTAAGTCAGAGAGTTGTCTAAGATAATGGACCTTAAGTAAACACCAAACAAAGAACATTAAAAAGAACAGATTTAATTTTAGCCTTTAATCCTTAGCTTTAAATCTTTAATCTGTGGGCACTCTGCTGACTTTTTTGGCTACTCTATGCACTAAAAGGATTCAGTCACTATGGTCAAGGACAGGCTATCTAGACACTGCACTACAGGGAGTTCAGGACTGTGTATGACTCTGAAGAGCTGAAATCTAGGCTCTCATTAGGGAAGAGTTTGCTCACCATGTGACTAGTGAAGACTAGGGAGAGACAATATGAAAGAGGACACTGATATGATGCCCAATAGAGCAGAGGTAGTGTGTAGCAGGGACCTGCAGTGAAAGGTATATGACATCACAGGAAGATAGTGTTAATACAGTAACATTAGAGGGTTTGAACTTCTCAGCTCATGCATGGGCATGTAGCTGTGCGTGTGCTCTCCACAAGTATGTCCTGGCTGTATGGGGTCCTGATGTATGATGTCTACATGTATTTTAGCCATACATGTCCTAACATGAGTGGCATAGCCAGAAGATGAGGGTCCTGAAATATGTATCCTCTACACATATTCCTTGGCCAGAGAAGTTACTGGTATGTGCCTCTTCACACATTTCCTGTTCATACCCCACTATCCTTTAAAATATTCTTAAAAATTCACATATCCTCTGTGTGCTTCCTTTTCTACTGGTAGAATATCAACTTTTGAGAAAGTGTTCCCCACATGTGCACAGGAAGATTATTATTTAATTAAATGCTTTCATTTTGAACTAACATTCTTTGGCTGGTGTCCTTTTGCTGACTGGTAAAGGTAGACATATAATTGGGGTGCTTGAACTATGATTCTGAATAGATCAGCCTGGGGTAGATTATCTGGCAAACCACATTTTGGTGGATGACATAAAGAGATCCAGTCTCTCTGGGCAAGGAGGAGCTAAATGAGTATCTTGCTCAGATTGTTCGATGAAAGAATCAATAAGCATTTATTAAGAGCCTATAAATGCCAGTTATTGTGCAGGGTGCTAAGGATACAAATGCAAAGAATGAAACAATCCTTACTGTCAAGGAGCATATAGTCTGACAAGAATTTACATTCTGTTATCGTTGCCAAGGTATAGCTTTTTTGTCAGACTCAGAGTTCCACGAATCAAAAGGAGGAACCCCGGGGACAGAAGGGTCCATCTTTTACTGGCAGCCTTCTCCAACCCCTCTTAATTCTAATGCCTTGTTTCTGTTCATTATTTCCTATTTATCCTGTATATGGCTTGCTTTGAATATATTTATTTGCATGTTGACTCCCTCATTTGATGAGGTTAGGGAATGTCCTTTACCTCTTTTTGTGTCCTTAGTCCTTAGCACAGAACCTGGATCATAGTAGGCACTTAATAAATATGATTAATTATTGATTGATTGATTAAGTGGTCTAACATAGCTGAGAAGACTAGGAAATGAACTCTGTGGGGTCTTCTTTTCCCAGAACTTGTTGTCAAAGTAAAGCAAATATTTATACATGAGACCTCAAAACAAACAAGTGAAGCTGGTGGGCATTGCTTTGGATTATGAGATTCTCATTGGAAGAAGGATGTTTTCTATTTACTTGGTAGGATGGGGAAAAATGACCCTTTTCACATAATACAGATAAAAATTGAGAAATGAGATTGCTTAGTGAGATAATGTAATGTACTGGGGATTTGAATGATGTTGGCCATTTACTTTATGTGTAACCTTGGGCAAGTTGTTTAACCTCTCTAGGTTTCAGCTTCCTGCTCTGTCAAGTGGACCACATAACCTTTATAAGCCCTTATGATTCCAAGTCTATGATCCTCAGATTAAGTCACCTTTACTTTTGATTTTTGGGGAAAAGCAGCAAAGTTAAGTTCCCCTTTCTTCCTTTTTGGACTTATTTTAGAAATTTGTCTTTTTTTTTTTTTTAGAGATCAAGACTATTTTATATCATGTACTAAGGCCATAGAAATCTGGACTATATTGGACAAAAACTTAATTAGTCCTAAAAATCTGAGTTAAAACCACCTGCCATATGTCTTCCAGAATCACACCAGTTCTTGGTAGATATTGATTGTCACTTGGCGCCCTAGGCATTTTGGTAAAAGAGCATTGCTTGTAACAGAGGTTCCCAAACTTATTTGGCCTAACCACCCTCTTTACAAAAAAAGAAAAATTGCTCAGAAGTCCCCTGGAAATCTACTTTCTTTAACGCTTTAATTTTTTTTAAATTTACATCATTTAAAAATATTTTTTTAAATGACACATTTTAAATTTAGTAATTTATTGTAAATTTATGCTTCCCCCCCCTTGCATTGAAATGTTGATGATGCAGTATTGCATCAAGCAACCATATAGAACCATATATTGTAAACAAATCATTACACACACTCACACATTCCTACCAGTGCATGCTGGACTTCCTACAATGTGCAACATGCTCAACTGCCAACACTTACTTGTTAAGACCTGTCAGTGGACTTGATAACTTGAATTTTGTATTTTTATTTGGAAAATAATGTAATTACTACAAGTTTAACTCTGTTACGCAACAGATAAAATATGTACAAACAGTTTTTCAAAGTTCTCTTCTTTCCTTATGCTTCCACCCCCACATTATTTATTACCCCACAATTGAACCTGAGACTACTACCTCATCTCCCTGGATTGGTCCAATGCCTCCAAGGGGGCAGGATCGCTTACTGTAGTAACTTATGGAGAGTTCATATATGAAGTTTTTGTAAAGGGGGAAGAAGGAATTCATTATTTTTCTTTTGCATAACACCTATATTCTTCCCCATTCTTTCTGATCCTCCTCATAGCTAAAGTTTTAACCTTTGTTTCTTCATGATGAAATGGGGAATACAGTTCTTTGTACCACCTGCTATATTTAGAGAAGGCAATAGCTATTAGTCCCGAGTGCTGAAGGTAGAGTCTAAATACAATGGATGATTTCAGAATGGAGCTACAGTCAGCTCAGTGAGCCACAGCTTCACAGGAAAATGGAACTTCACCAGAACTGTAACTAGCATGGGGGTGAATTGGACTCTTTTCATGTGGGCTCTGTTTAATGTAAATGGGATCTCACATAGACTGGTTATGTTCTTTCTCTCATGGATAGTGTACTTCCTTGCTTTCTTCTCAATGTGACCACCATTCCTGTAGCTTGTCTTATGGTCCTCCATAGGTGCAGGATGTAACCATGGGATTCTCTAGGGGATGGGTCTCCACCTCCTGATATAGCAACACCCCAAATGCAATGATCCTCTTCCCAGCTGGGTGTTCTCCACCACCCAACTACACCTCTCCTCTCTTCGTTGTTTGCTCTAGGCACAATTTTAGCTGGTTGTAGTTTTAAGCTATGCAGAAAGAGAAAGGAGCAACCAATTTTGACATTTAAAGAAGGAAGGAGATTAGTGTCAAAACCACTGGTCTAACTACCTGTAATCATATAGCTATAACTTTCAATTTGTTTCAAAATTGCCAGATAATTTAAGCCAGAGGTTTTCTTTTCTTTTCTTTTTCCTTCCTTCCTTCCTTCTTTTCTCTTTCTTTCTTCCCTTGAATCATTCAGGTAATTGCTTCAATTCTTCACTTCATATTTGGAGGGTATGTGTAGACATAGACTAATGTCCACATAATCTTGCAATTCATTTAAATATGCTGTTGTGTTATTCTCTGACAGATTATACGTCAGAAAGTCACACTAACATGCAGCAAATGAATAGATGTGAAATATTGGTATCTAAAATAGAAAGCTTCAGCTAGTAGCAGGAGACAGTGTTAGGGAGAAACTTTGCATATGCATGACTCCTTTTTCTGGGATTTTTTTTTTCCTGTGGGGATTACCATTTCATAAATGCTTCATGTCAGTACATAGGATGCATTTTTAATAAGCTAGCTATTTATTCAAGAAACATCTTGATGGTGTAAGTGCCGAGGTAGAGGTCCTTGGGTTTCGGCCTAGCATCCATTGTCTTCTTTTGGTGAACCTGCTAACCTCTTGGCACCTTCTGGGTTCTGGCAAACCTACTGCTGCTTCCTGGGTAATATACGAAGCAGTGCTTATATCTTTTTCCACAAAAGGACAAGAAAAGAATTCTGGGTACAGTATGGTAACAAATCACCAATTACCCTAGCTAATTCATCATGAAAAATCACCTCTACAAAATTCATCTTTATTCATGTTCCATGTTTATTTATTGGCTTCCCAGTGCTTGGGAAAACAGAGTTTGTTACCGAACCAACGGCCCTGGATGTGAGGTGTCCCCCATGTGGTGGTTGAATGACTTCTCTTTGTCATCCCTCAGAGATTTCCTGATAACTAATCCTCACTGTTTGGAATTGATCTCTTGTGTTATTGTGAATGGCGTCCATTATCTGGCCCATAACTGCATATTTTCCAGCGACTCCTCAGCTTGTGGGCTGGAGCTGCACGCTATCATTTCATATTTGCTGCACACTCCATCAAGCTAATAAAGCAGCTGTTTATTATGCATGACCTGCTCTGGAGTGTGACTGACTGATAACTGCAGCATTTTAAGCCTCACACTATATTCTCAGACCTACTGCCAGCTGTTCCATTATAGTCCATAAAAATGTTTCTTGCTACAGAACCTCGGAAGGGAAAGTTAGTTGTTTCTAGGGTCTGAGCCAACTTGAGTCCTGTGAAGTACTGCCAGCTGATGAGTCTGGGGCATGAGAAGGTAGTATCTGCAAAAGGATGCATTTTTTTTATATCAGAGATATCAAGAAACGATGCTTTCTGCTCCTGGATGAATGGCAGTGAATCAAAGAAATGGGAGTGAAAGGTGTCATCTGTATTTAGTTTAAAGTGCAAAAAGGAAAGACTTCTATCCTTAAAACAAACCAAACTTCACTAGACCCTACTATCCCCTAAAGTTATTCTTTTCTATTTCTCATGTCTTTCTCAGTTAAATTCCTTGGGGGAAAAAACTTTCTACTCACATTGCCTTTATATTCTCTCTGCTCACTCATTCCTTACCCCCATGCAGGCTTCTGACCTCATCACTCAATTGCAACTGCCCTCTTCAAAGTTATCAACTTTAGTTAGGAAATCTAGTCTTTTCTCAGTCTTTATCCTTTTCAACTTGCCACCTTCTTTTGATACCATTGACAAGTCTTTTCTCTTGATTATCCCTCCTCTCTGGGTGTCCAGGACACTGCTCCTTCATGGTTTGCCTCCTACGTGTCTAACTTCTCCTTCTCAGCAACCTTTGCTGGTTCATCATTAAGTATATCCTAGGTCAAATTCTCTTGTCCCTCTGCATTCTCTCTCAATTACATCATGAACTTCCATGACTTTAATAGTTACTTCTATGCAGATGGATCATATGTCTTTATATAGTTGGATTCAGTTACTTTGGATTTATTAACTTTGTATTAGTGCTATATTAGTAACATATATATCTACCCATCTCATTACATATGGTATATATTTATATATGTACTTGTCTCCTCCATTAGGATATAAGCTCTATGCAAGTAGAGAGTATTTTATTCTTTGTAGGGATATGCCTAGTGTCTCACCTGAATTTCAGTCCCACCTTACCAGATGCCTATTTGATGTTCTGAAGGCATAGCACACTCAATATGCAGCAAGGTGAATGCAATTTCTTTCCCTTTCTTCCTTAAAACTTCCATACACACATATACATATAAAGACATACATATACACATACATATAAATGTATATATAATTTTTCCCCAATTACATGTTAAAACAATTTTTAAATATTAAAAGAAGTTTTAAGTTCCAAATTCTACCCTTCTCTCCTATCCCTCCCCCTTCCTGAGATAGACAATAAGCAGTCTGATATAGTTTATACATGTGTAATCATATAAAACATTTCCATATTAATCATTTTGTACAAGAAGACTCAAATGAAAAAAAAAGACCCCTATTCCTTTTTAAGGTACCAGCATCCTTCTGGGGTCCTAGGTTTATAACCTTGGAATTATCCTTGGCTCCTCACCCCTCTTATCAACTGGTTGTCCAATCTTGTCTCTTCTATGTTCTCTTTCATCCAATCTTTCATTTGCACTCATATACTACCAGTCTTAGTTCAAGACTTCTTTACTTCTCACCTAGATTATTGCAGTAGCCTCCTCACTGGTCCATTCTATTTGGAGGATGCCAAAGTTATTTTCCTTAAATGTAGTTCTACACATGTGATTCCCCTACTTTCTCAATTCTAGTCATTTCCAAATGCATCTAGGATAAAATATCAACTTCTCTGTTTACCTTTTAATGTCCTTCACCTATTTTTTTTCAGCTTCACTGGACATTACTCCCCAAGTCTATAAATTATATTAATCAAATTGACCATTTTTTATATATACCTTTCTACCTTTAGCTACATGGTTCAATGCATAGAATTCTGGACCTGGAGTAGGAAAGACCTAAGTTTGAATATCACTTAAGACACTAGCTATGTGACCCTTGTTAAATTGCTTAACCACTTCCTGCCTCAGTTTCCTCTTCTGTAAAATAGGGATAATAATAGAACCTGCCCTCTGGTTTTGTCATGAGAATCAAATGTGGTAACATTTGTAAAGTTCTTTGACAACCTTAAAGTCGTATATAAATGATGGTTATTATTATTACCTGCCAACTATACACATTCATAATGACTGTTCTACTATGCCTGGAGTACATTTCCTCCTTACCTCCACTTTATAGACTCCCTCTCTTCCTTAAAGATATGACCTTCCCAATTCCCCAAACTGCTAAAGCCCTCCCTCCAAAAGTCTCTTGAATTCAGCTACATTGGATTTATTAACTTTATATTAGTACTATATGTGTGTATGTGTGTGTGTGTGTGTGTGTACTTGTCTTCTCCACTAGAATGTAAGTTCTATGCAAGTAGAGATTATTTTGTTCTTTATGGTTATGTGTCAAAATCCTAGCATATTTCCTGACACATAGTAAGGGCATAATTAATGCTTGCTGACTGATTGAAATGCCTGGTCTCATATTTCTATGTCCCTCTCAACCCCAATGTGCAGAATGGTTCTTAGTCCAAGTCTGTTAAGGATAGACCTGATAAAAGTGCAATATAAATTCAACCTTCAGAGTTCCTAGTTTATACACCAACAGAATAAACAGATTTATTGTGCAGATGAATTGAATTAACGTTATGTACAGGTCAACAATGATTTTACATTGGAGCATTTTCTTTTTAAAAAAAATTTATTTTTAGTTTTCAAAATTCACTTTTATAAGATTTTGAGTTCTAAATTTCCCCTTCTCCCTTCCCTCCCCCCTTCCCAAGATTGCATGCAATCTGACATAGGCTTTACATGTACAATCATATTAAACATATTTCCACATTAGTCATGTTGTAAAAGAAGAATAAGAACAAAAAAAAAACCATGGGGGGGGGAAGAGAAAATAGTAGGCTTCCATCTACATTCAGACTCGACAGTTCTTTCTCTGGATATGGATAGTATTTTCCATCATGAATCTTTTGCAATTGTCTTTGATCATTGCATTGCTGAAAAGAGCAAAGTCTATCAAAGATGATCATCACACAATGTTGCTGTAACTGTGTACAATGTTTTCACAATGTTGCTGTTACAGTGTACAATATTTTCCTGATTCTACTCACTTCACTCAGCATCAGTTCATACAAATCTTTCCAGGTTTTTTCTGAAATCTGTCTGCTTATCATTTCTTACAGAACCACAGTATTCTATTATATTCATATACCACAACTTGTTCAGCTGTTCCCCAATTGATGGGCATCAAAAATTTCCAAATTTTGCTGCCACAAAAAGAGCTGCTATAAATATTTTTGAACACATGGATCCTTTTCCCTTTTTTCTTATCTCTTTTTATGATACAGACCTAGTAGTGGTATTGCTGGATCAAAGCATATGTACAGTTTTATAGCCCTTTGGGCATAGTTCCAAATTGCTCTCCAGAATGGTTGGATCAGTTCACAACTCCACCAACCATGCATTAGTGTTCCAATTTTCCCACATCTTCTCCAGAATTTTTTATTTGCCTCTTTTGTCGTGTTAGCCAATCTGATAGATGTGATGTGCTACTTCAAGAGTTGTTTAGATTTTTATTTTTCTAATCAAGAGTGATTTAGAGCATTTTTACCAGTGACTCTATAGATAACTTAAATTTCTTTTCAGAAAATTGCCTGTTCATATCCTTTGACCATTTAGCAGTTGGGGAATGACGAGTATTTTCCAATGCATATTCTACAAATGATACAATGATGTATATGTATACATGCATATGTATATGTAATTGTATACACACACATATACTATGCACATGACATAGAAGACCTGAGTTCAAGTTCTGATTTTGACACATAATGGCCCTGTGGCCCTAGGAAAGCCATTTAACTTCTCAGTGCCCCAAACATCTCTCTAACCCTGTAAGTTGCAAAGCATATATTACTTTACATTGACAGAAATTTTTTGATTTGAAGTTCCATCCACCGATTAAATGGGTAGAATCTTTTTAAAAAAAAATCTTGTAAATAGTCTGATTTAAATATTCCTATTCACATATTTCAGGGCTTAGATTGTCATATCTCTTTCAGTCTTGTTTGCTTCACCCCTCCTTGATCTTCCCGTCCTCTGAATGCCTATGGCATTTGTAGTGTAAGCCATACAATTTAGTATTTATTTGCATTCTATAATGTAACTCTTCCAATAGAATTTAGCTCCATGAAGGCAGACACATATTTTTTGTGGGTATATCCTCAGTGCCTATCCTAGTGATATCAAAAGAGTGGGCTTGTTGAATTGAATGGACTAGCTGGTTCACATCATGTGTATTAGTCACATGTCTCCTGTTTGAGTCAGTATCTCATACTTCTGTCATATCTTCCTTAGTTTTGTAGCAATTTGTTTCTGATAGAAGATGCAGAGCAATTATTCTTTGAATGTGTGGATGAAATGCACAACAAATGGATAAAACCCATAAGCAACCATAAGTATTGCTACCTCCCAATGGGCAGATCAACCAAATTTATGCTCCCAGAGCTTGGCTGGATTTAGCTCTGTCTCTTTGGGATCAAGGGCATTTGGCATCTGTATCATAAACAACATATTGTTGGATTCTGGTTTCTAATTCATTCTTGTATGTCTTCATTTTATGAGTGAGTTCATCTCATTTACATTCAATTATAATCAGTAACTGTGTATTTCCCTTCATTTGATCTTCTCCTACTTCTCCTTCTCTTTCTCTTTTTACCCTGTCCCTCCACAAAAGTTTATTTTGCTCCTGACAGTTGTCTCCCTTAGTCTACCTTCCCTTTTGTCACTCACCCTCTTTCTCTTATCTACTTCATCTACTTCCCTGTTATGTAATATAGAGTTCTATACCCAGATGAGTGTGTATATATGTTCTTACCTCTTTGAACCAATATAAGCACTAGTACTCCTCGATTCTGGGACTGTGACCAGGGCCTCTCTTCTCCTGTACTCAAAAATACTTCTCTCTGCTTTGGAACTGTGACCAAGGACCCTGCTCCCTTGTAACTGACCATAAATGATCCTCTCCACCCTGGAACCCAGAACACGGACAACAGAAGTGCCAAACAACACTAAGGATCCCCTGTTATCTTTTTCCTCACCAGCTATCTGACCCCCATACCACCTCTGGACTGAGAGTTCCCAAAGCTGCTGCTGCTGCTATTGTGGTGCCTCCAAAGCCCACTGCATTTTGCTGCTGCATATGGTCTAGGCCAGTCCCTACCCCAGTGTCACAGACCTCTCCTGTTGACCTCCTAAGCTGTCTTAGACTGGAAAAAGGTCTCACCTTGATTTTTTTTTTTGTTAGCTCTAGATTTTGATTTGAGGCATTATTTTAAAGTTATTTGGAGGGGAATGTTGGGAGAGTTTGGCTGGGTTGCTGCTTCTACTCTGCCATCTTGGCTCCAATTCTTAGCATCTGTCTAAGGATATATTTCAGTGTTTTCACCATATCAGATTTCATTGATTTCCTACTTTTGCTTTCAAAAGAGACATTTTAAACCACAATAAGAAATAAGATGATTCTATTGACTCTCTTTTTAGAAGACAGTAAAAGTGAAATGAAAGAGGGAAAATGAAATCAAATAATAACTCTAAATCTGCATTAATTTGTCTTCTAGACTGTAGACTTTGGGTTATCTTATAGGATATAACTCCCCCCCCCCCAATTCCCAAATTCCCTGTTTGAAAATGACATAAAATGTTTCTTTTCTCAGGTGATCTTTATTATCCTATAAATGAAGATTGCTGAGAGAGAGTCTATTGGATGGAGCTAAAAACATCCCAAAATGGAAGCATCCTGAATGGATGTTGATTTGACTTGTAATGTATGATATACCAGGTCCCTTTGTTTGCTTCAAAGCTGTGGATCAATTCTAGACTTTTCCTTAACCAAGCACCCCAGACAAGGATCATAGATACTTTTGCTTTTAACTGACAAAACTAGTGCAAGGGATACTGAGGTCTTGTCCAAATGAACATTCTAGCACTGGATTGACCAGGCAGTTGATAATTTTCTGCATTTTTCACTGGATACTTCCCCTCAATTTTACAAATTATTATTTCTTTAGAAGATCACAGGAATAAGTGATAAGTCTATGGATTTTTCATATTTTGGGGACTACTTCCTCACTGTATTCTCTTTTAGGAAAAGTCTTTGCCCATAATATTTCTTTTTCTTTTTCTTTTGCCTTTTATTTTGGAGGGGGGAAGGGGGGGCAGTTGGGGTTAAGTGACTTGTCCAAGGTCACATAGCTAGTAAGTGTTAAGTGTCTGAGGTCAGATTTGAACTCAGGTCCTCCAGACTCCAGTGTCGGTATTTTACTCACGGTGCCACCTAGCCACCCCTGCCTATGATATTTCTTAGCAACATGTAATTCTCAGAATCACAGAATTTCTGACTTAGAATGACTTTTGGCAGACATTTAGTCCAATTCATGCCCCAGAAACAATCATGCACACATGCACGTACACCCCCCCCACTCACATACACCCACATACACCCCATATACCCACACATGCCCACACCCCCTACACACATACATATACACATACACACACAGACACACACACCATTCAGCCTTTTCTTGAAGATAGTCCATTGAGGGAAAACTTCTCAAAGAAGTCCATTGTGCTTTTGTATATCTCTATTATTAGGGAGATTTTTCTAATATCAAACTTAGCTTTATCTCTTTGCAGCATTCACCCATTGTTCTTAGTTCTGACTAGTAAAGTAAAAAAACAAACAAATAGCAACAACAAAAACAAAGCAAAAAGAAAAAACCCCCCAAAATAATCCATTTGAATCTTCTTTTTCTTCATAGTCTTTCAAGTATTTTGAGATAGCTATCATGTTGCCTCTGAATTTTTTGTTCTCCCAGACAAGCATCCTCAGTTCCTTCCATGTATCCTCAAATGACATGGACTGAAGGCTCTTCATCATTCTGGTGGCTCTGTTCTCAGTATTCTCCCTTCATTCCTATAATGTATGAAGAACTGAACCCAATACTAGAGATGTGGTCTGACTAATGTAGAACTACCACCTTTTTATTCATAGTAGGTATGTTTCTCTTAATGCAGTTCAAAATTGCATTAGATTTTCTTGGTTATCATATATATACCAGTGTTGACTCATAATGAATTTTCAGTCCACTGAAACCTGTAGATCTTTTCTCCCACCATTGCTGTGCCTTTTCCATCTTGTATTTGTGAAGTTGATTTCTGAACCCAAGGGTTACATTTATCTCTATTAAATTCCATCTTATTGGATTCATCCTAATTTTCCAGCCTGTGCCACCTTGGTACATTTTGAAATGGTCTTACTCTTGATCTTTCTATCACCTCCACATGTTCCATGTTCATGTTCAAGAACTCCTATATTCCTTTTTCTTATGATCTTCTATCATTCCACCTTTCCTTTTGCTTTTCTCCTGCCAAATACAGTCTTTATCTGAACTGTGACCTCTACTCTCTGTACCCTGAACTTTCCTAGGTGTCACCCCTACTCTCAGAATACTCTTCTCACTTCCTGATTTTGACCCCTTACTGAAACAGTTTAAATTTAAATTCTTATATTCCTTGCTACTTTGTCCTATTGCCATTCATGACTTGCCAAATTCAAATCCAAGATTGCTATCATCATCTTCCTCCTTTATTCTTACTCACATGTTACTGAATGGAGTTAAAGGAAGCAATTAGACTAACTGGGTCCACTATAAATGTATATTCTCTATTGTCAATTGGACCCACATTACAGCAGTGCAATTTTTCTATTCTCCATTGTTGATTCCCCATCCCACTTGTCACAATGTCTGTTTCAAACATTCCCTTTCCTCCTCAAACTTCTCAAAACTTCCCAACACTCAAAACTGAGCACCTTTTTTTTTCATTTTTTTTAACTGAAAAGACTGATGCCTTTTTTCTTTATCATCTCCTTATATCATATCCCCTGGTATAATCTCCTACTATTTCCTTCTCTTTTATTCCATCTCTGATAGTGAAGAGGTGACCCTTCTCCTCAGGGCATATCCTTCTATATGTCCCCTTTATCCTCTCCTACATTATCTAGCCAATTCTCCTACTTCCTACAATTTTCTACTTCTTCCTTTTCTGTTACCTACAAATATATCTACATCTTCCCATACTGAAAATTAGTCGTTAGATTCTATCATTCCTGCCACCTCTTATCCTGTATTGTTCCTCCCTCTTTTCAGTGAAATTCCTTGAATAAGCCATCCACAATCGGTACCTTCATTTTCACTCTTCTTAATCTCTTCTCAATTCCCTGCAATCTGGCTTCTGACTGCATCATGGACATGAAACTGTTCTCTTTAAAGTTACCAGTGATCTCTTAGGTGTCCAATCTAATGACTTTTTCTCACTCCTCATTTGTCTTGACCTCTCTAAAGTAATTGATCTTGTGGACTATTTTCTTCTCCTGAATACTTTCTTCTTTCTTGTCTTTTGTGATACTACTCTTTCTTGATTCTGCTCTTGCCTCTCTGTCTGCTCCTTCTCAGTCACCTTTTCTGTGTCTTTATCACTGCTAGGCTTACTGATTATGTATATATCCCAAAGGTCTGTTAGGGGTTCTTTTCTCTTCTCTCTGGTCTCTCGGTTGGTGATCTCATTAGCTCCTGTGGGTTTAAACATATCTCTATTTTCTACCCTACTACCAATGCCTTTGTTGTTCCTTCTGCTCTGCTCTTCAAACTGGACCCTTAGTGAGCATGTTTGGTAAGAAACTAAACCATTAAACTCTGCATTCCCTAGGAACATGCATCTTTATCTTCAGCCTGCCCATTTTCTGCCTATTTCTTTCACAATGTAATGAATGGAGTAGGAAAAAATGTGCAAGTCAGGTCCGAAGTTAGTAGGTTAAGTGAATATTAGATATAATTAAAATGACTTTTGAAAATGCTTTGTAGTAATCATAAAATACAATAGAATATCTTTAATTATAATATGATATAACCTCCTTGACACTAAGGATTATTTCACTTTTGTATTTTTATCTCTAGTGTCTAGTACCTGTAACAGAGATGAATAAATGCTTGTTGATTGATTGATGGCTAGGGACTCTTTAAAAGATGACCATTAATATCAAAGTTGATGGATGTGAAATTGTTACTAAGGGAAACAAAATTGAATGGAGATTTTATTTTTCACAATATCCTGTTAAAATATTGATTAGGACGGAATGTGGGAACCAGGATTTCTAGTTAAATAGAAGAAACCAGAAATAGGTAAATTATTTAGCTGTGAAGAAAATTGATGGCTAGGGCAAAATACACACCATTGTGATCAGTTTCTCCTTCCTCACTGGGGTAAGAGAGGACAAAAAGAAGCCAAAGAAATCAAGGAGGCCCTACTAATGTTGTCCCTTTCATGAGCTATATCAGCTTTAACAGAACAACCTATCTGTGGGTATGATGAAAAGGAGATTTTAGAATTAAATTTAGCAAGGTAAGATACTTCCAGTGTTAAAGGTATATAGGAACTGAAGCCTCATGTCTCTCATTTCAGGCTCTTTGAGAGCATAAAATGAGCATTCATGTTATTTTAATTATTTTTCTATCTTTTTTCTCAAGCACATATATTTCAATTTATTTAAGTTAAAATATATACATGATAAGATGCCATTGTACTCTGGGAATTGTCCAGGAATCACAATCAAATGAACTGGCTTGTACTTTGCAGATTCTATTTTCTTTGCTTTTGTGAAATTCAGAGAAATTTTTACACTTCTCCAGTTTGCTAATAAGCTTGTAGGATATCTCTTCTCTATATCAAAGTCTTAAAATATAGTTGCCTCTACTCTTGCAAAAGGGCAGCAAGTTGGTACAGTGGATAGAAGGCTGGGCCCAGAGGCAGGAAGACCTGAATTTGAATCTGTCCTCAGACACTAGTTGTGTAACCCTGGGCAAGTCACTTAACCCTGTTTACCTCAATTTCCTCCTCTGTTAGGTGTGCTAGAGAAGGAAGTGGAAAACCACACTGATATCTTTGCCAAGAAAACCCCAAATGAGGTCACAGAGACGAATATGACTGAAATGACTGAATAACACCCTTGCAAAAGGAAGTAAAGGACTGAAATTATTTAGATAGCTCAAAGCACCCAAATTGCCTGAAATATTCAGAAAAAAAGACAATATAAAATATGGCACACATAGTTTCTCCCACCCCACTTCAATTATTTAACATAATTGCTATATAATTATTAGTCTGTGTAGGCAAAGCCTAAATGGCGTTAGATAGTTTTCAAGGACTCATGTGAATAAATTAATTTTTTGCCTTCTTTAATACTTCAGGGGATCTGCAATCTTATTGATATATGTATCCAAGAGGCAATGTGGCATTATTGATAAAGTTATGGGCTCCAAACATAGCTCTGGCCATAAATACTAACTGTATGACTCTAGATAAGTCACTTAACTTTGATGAGCATAGGTAGCAATAACTATAGCACATGCATAGATGGTAATAGCTATAGTACCTACCTTGTTGGGTTGTTGTGATGTCACATAAGACATTAATGTGAATTGTTATCACTTTATGCAACTGAGAAAATTAGAGCCATATTATAGATTTAGGCACAGGAGGGATGTCAGAGGTCAATCAGTAGAAAACCCTAATTTTACAGATGAAGAAATTGAAGCTCATACAGGGTAAGTGAGTTCCCCAAAGTCATACATACAAACAGCAAAGAGCCAAACTGGGATTTGAACTCAGGGATTTGAACTTTTGACTTCAAATCTAGTATATTTTTCATCATGCCACATGTATATTCTGATCTAGTGCTTCTGATCTAGGGCTTTCAATGTGACAAGAACTATGCTATCACTTTACTATCATGATCTCATTTGACAAGCAACTTTTCTTTCTTTCTCTCTCTTTCTCTTTCTCTTTCTCTCTCTCTTTCTCTCTTTCTTCCTTTCCTTCTTTCTTTCTTTCCTTCTTTCTTTCTTTCTTTCTTTCTTTCTTTCTTTCTTTCTTTCTTTCTTTCTTTCTTTCTTTCTTTCTTTCTTCCTTCCTTCCTTCCTTCCTTCCTTCCTTCCTTCCTTCCTTCCTTCCTTCCCTCCCTCCCTCCCTCCCTCCCTCCCTCCTTCCTTTTTTGCCTTTTGGAGGGCAATTGGGGTTAAATAACGTGCCCAAGGTAACATGGCTAGTTTTGTTTTGTGTGGGTGTTAAGTGTCTGAGGCTGGAACCAAACTCGGGTCCTCCTAACTCCGGGGCCGGCACTTTACTCACTGTGCCACCTAGCCGCTTTGACCAGCAACTTTTCAACAGCTCTAAGTGGTAGGTGCTATTATTATCTTCATTTTATAGCTAAGGAAACTAAGGTAACCAGAAGCTGAATGACTTATCCAAGGTCATATAGGTAATAAGTGTCAGAGTTTGGATTTTAACTCAGTTTTTCCTGAGTCCAGACCCAGGACCCTATCCACTGTATTTCCTAGCTCCCCATTACTGTGTACTTCCTCTCTGCTTTGCTCCAAGAGGAGTTGCTCAACATGTTGAAGATCTTTCTACAGTTCTCCACACTGGCTATCAACATAACACTTCTGATTTCTTTCACTCCTTTTTTTTTTGGAGGGCGGTTGGGGTTAAGTGACTTGCCCAAGGTCACACGGCTAGTTTTTGTGTTAAGTGTCTGAAACCAGATTTGAGGTCCTCCTGACTCCAGGGCCAGTGCTCTAATCACTGTGCCACCTAGCTGCCCCTGCACCACCTAGCCAACCCTATTTCTTTCACTCTTGCTACAGGTCTTGTTCACCTATTTTTTCCCCATCTATAAATCTTTCTTATCTTTTTATGCCATATCTTGGGTATAATTATTCATAAAACTTTGGAAATCATGTCCACCATTCATTCCCTAGTTGCCCTTTGGGTGAGCCACAGTTTTGATTCTGTAGATTTGATAAAATTCTCCAATCTTCAATTTATTCAAAGGGTATAGATGAAGTCTTCCAAGGAAATAGCAGGAATGGATCACCACCAGAGGCTTAGGTTCTAAGGAAAAAACCAGTGCAAAGAGAAACATACCCCAAACTACTATCAGTAGGCAAAGATGAAGTCTTGTGAAAGTTAAACATCGCCTTGACATTCATCATGCTACCATAGCTAACAATTTGCTTAATTTAATTCCATAAGATGGGCTAATGGTACTTTTGTAATTGTCACCTCTAATCAATGTTCCACAGACATAGCACCATTATTTGATAAGGTCTCTGGTTAATTTCAGATTGATATAGTGACAATAGGAAGTTAAGTAGAGCCTTCGAGCAGAAGTTAACCATAAACAATGGACATGAACAGAGATTTCAAAGACAAATCCATGTGCTTTCTACTTAAAAATTTTGAGGGAAGCAGGAAACTCACATCAGACAAAACAGACCCCACTTTCATTTGATTCAGTTTAATAATTAAAAAAAAAAACAACAGTGACCGTTAAGTATAAAGAATGATAATAAAGGCTGGAAATCCATTTACAGAAACAAAACAATCCATGCCTTCCAGGAGTCTAGATTGTGTGATTGTGTGTGTGTGTATGTGTGTATTGGGAGGATAGGCACACAGTTTAAATATAATGCATGTAGGTTAGGAATATAAACTCTGAAAATTCTTATCTCACAGATGAGATATATCCCCTGGCAAGGCTACATCTTCCCCTTTTGGTTCTAAAGGCACTTCTATGGTTTTGGGTGGTATCTTTTCCCAATATTATTGGTTCAAGCCCCCTTCCAGTATCTTTTCCACATTAGCCACCATTGATTAATGTCTCTGTTTCATTTAACCTATCAATTAACTTTTACAAAACAAAAATTACCAAGAAGGTATAACAAGAATAGAAGTTATGAATTTTCCCCAAATACTCCCCTAGACCACCTCAATCCCTGGGAAGAGTGGACTTAAAGATTAAATATTTTCTACAGAGCTTTTGTCTACTAAGTTCACTTCCAAATGGGACAGAGTCAATGGAAAATTGCTCCCTTGTTTACATCCTCTGGATTCTTGGATATATATATCAGATTGTATTGTGATTAAGCTATTCCAGCAGAATTCTATCACCATTTTATGGTTATTGTTCATTTTAATTTATTAGGAACAATAACTCACATTTTTATAGCTCCTTAAGGTTGTGGTATTATAGCTGCAGAGTTGGAAAAAAAGTTTGAAGATTATTTAGTTGAACTATTTTACCCTAGGATAGTTAGGTGGCACAGTGGATAGAGCACTGGGCTGGGAGTCAGGAAGACCTGAGTTCAAATCTAGTCTCAGACCTTTACTAGTTATGTGATCCTAGGAAAGTAATTTAACCCTCTTTGCCACAATTTCCTCATCTGTAAAATGAACAGGAGAAGAGAACCATTCCAGTATCTTTGTCAAGAAAACCCCAAATGAGGTCACAAAAAGTCACAGGCAACTGAAAACAATTCAATAATAACACAAAAATTTCATTATAGAAATAAAGATATATTAAAAAATAGATATAAAGAAACTAAGACCAAGAAAGGTTAAATGCCTTTGCCTAGTGGCCAACTAGTAGTAAATGACAGAGTTAGGATTTGAAATCATGTCCTTTGATTCCAAATCCCTTATTTTCCCCACAGCATCAAGTGTGCAAAATACATGTAGGATCATAGGATCATAGGGGAAGAGTTGGAAAGGATCTAAGAGATCATCTAGTCTTATCTTTTAATTTTATGAGGAAACTGAGCTCCAGGTTTGGTTACCCACCCAGAGTTACTTACTTAGTAAGTGTTGGAGATGGGATTTGAACTTGTTAGTAAGTGTCAAAAATGAGATTTGAGCTTAACAGCTGCTTATTGATTGACTAATGTTGTCTTCATTTCTTAGATAGGGTAACTGAACCTGTAATAGATTAAGTGATTTACCACCGAACATGTAACTAACTTATGTCAGAGTCAAAATTCTGTCACAGGTGTTCTAACTCCAAATATAGCACTGGTAGTCATTGTGCATATTTTGTAGGAAATGTCTTTGGTAAATGAACTGAAAGCAGTGATTAAATATAAACAAAATGTTATATTTCCCTGGAATAAGTGCTCAGAATTTATTCGGTATGTGAATGATGTCTTTTGCAGGTGACTGACTTGTGGTTGAAATAGTCAGAAAAGTAATGTTGGCACGGGGGGCAAATTACGGAACCTCTTAACCCCATCTTTCAGCTTCATATGAATGAGACATTAGATATAAAGAATTTAAATTAAAGAAACTAAACCTCATTGTCAAAGATTTCTAGAGTAAATGGTTTCCGTTTCCATCACTGGCGATATCAATAGTACAAACTTGTTATCCCCACTGTTTTTCCCCCAAAATGCAGGTTTCCAGGAATTATCATGCATTTTTTTCTTTATTAATACAAAGAAATAGTGGTTTTCAGCCTGTGAAAGCTTTTCTGAGAGTCTAATTCTTTTTTCTCTTCTCTACTTCATGAGATTTTGAGCAAGTTAAGATGCTAAGCATGTTTGACTTCCGTCTCATCTTCCTGTTGGAGTGTAAGGCATGACCTATTTTTAATATAACCATTCTGACTCTTTTCTTTAACTACTTTATTTTCTAAATGTTTGCTAATTCTCCCTTTGATAATTCTTTTTAGAATTATACAAGAAATTGAAGTCAATTTCCTTAACCTATAGTTTATAGATTCTATTATCTTGCCTTTTAAAAAAAAGTTGTGAAAACATTCCTTCTCCAATCCTATGATAGCTTTCCCTTTCTTCATGTTCAAAAATTGTTGACAGTGGATCAGCAATTCTATCTGACAGTTCTTTTCCTCTGAGCCTGGTTACTATAAAGGTCAGCTACTGTAGGTGATAGCTTACTATCTCCTTAGTTATCTTGTGTTTTAGGTCACTGTTAGCTAGTTTCGTTTTATCCTTTCTACCCCAAAGATCATTTTTTTTTCCTTTGGAAAGAGAAACAAAACAAAAATGCTGTAACTCTGCCTTCTTTTGGTTATCATTTATGATCATGCCATTCAGTGAGTCTATACTTTCTTTGATCCTGTTTTCTTCTAAACAGTAGTAGTCCCTACTAACTCTGGACTCCTTTTCCTCCTTGCCCCTTCTCAGCAAGGAATTATTCATACAGTTATTCTCCTCAGACCAAGAAATCAAAACTTGTTCGCTTTCCAGGTTTATTCCATTCTAAGCTCAAGAATATCTGACATCCCTTGAAGATCATGACCCCATTTTATAGCCATATCCTTTCATCAGTCTTTGCTTCCATCTTCTCTGAATACCTTAATTAAAAAAGAAATTATCTTTTGTTTTTTACAGTTCCTACTTTTCAGAATGTATATATCTTCCCTTTTCTGGAAACTCAGTACCCTGACTTCTCTAGGGAATCTATAGGGAAAGTACTTTCCTATTTGGCTTCTCCCCATGGAGCTATTGGCTGCCTTAGATCGTTTGGTCTACTACAGGACAGATAGAATTGTAGTTAATCCTTTCTATACCCTGCAGCTATTTTTCCTTCCTCCCACTGCCTGGGGAAGACTATGCCTTTCTCTCCTTATATTGGAAAACCACATTTTGAAAATTTCATAGCATTCTGTTATTAACCTGGACCTCAGAGCTACCTTAGAGTGAGGATACAAATCAGCCCCTTTTTAAAATGTGTACCATGTGGAAGTTTGGTTAAGGTCTCAGACTGTGTCTTAACTTTGTGTAACCTTAAATAAAGCTTATCCTCCTTCCGTCTGGCTGAAATTACTGTCATTGGTCATTTGTCATGGAAGACGTTGACAAATAAGGGAAACAAAAAAAGTCTTGGCCTTCTTGAGATCAAAGACAGTAGATAATGGACTTTGAAGGCTGGTGAATGTTTCCCTCATTCTTTGTTACAGTTCTATTATTGAAGTATAGCAGCCTTTGTTTACTGATACTATTTTCTCTCTGACAGTCAATGGTAGATTTGAGCATTGCAATTTTGGGGGTAGGTGGGGAGGAAGTAGTCATTTCTTCAGCAGTTCAACAGCTTGGAAAATTCAGTGGTCTAAGGCTGCGTAAAATGCTTCTGCAATACAAAAAAGGGTTAGTGTACCTGTGACAGGAGAGCTGTTTGCCTGCATGTTGTGTGATGTTATTCTCAGCTCATCTGTCCCCCGACAGAAAGAAGACTTTTGTCTTCACTGAGTTTGTGAGATGATGGTAATGATCAAAGCTTTATCTTTGGAAGAGAGAAAGAGCCGAGCTAGTTTTATCAGGATAATTCTGTCTTCAAAATGTTTCCAGATTGGAAGAAATCACAATGGCAAATTAGCTCCCCAAGGGAAATAATAACAAAGAGAGGTAAAAAGCTTTTTAGTGTTTAGAAGACAGGGAGGCTGGAAAGGGAGATGTAAGAGGGGAACAGATTCTAACATAATGATGTGCATAGAGTGGATATTAGAATTGTTGAATTGAATTAGGAAAGGTGGGGACACATGACCAACAAGATGGAGGATTATACTTTTTTTTTTCTAATCCCTACTAACTCTAGACTTCCTTTCTTCCCTGCCCTTTCTCAGCAAGAAATTATTCATACAGTTATTATCCATAGACCAAGAAACCAAGTGGTAACAGCCTTACGAATTAACATCGGAGAGCTGTTTATTCAGGACACCCTTTCCCCACCAGCTTGGATACACAAGCCAGATTGCATTCTGGGACCTACTCAGTAATTTCCTCATTGAAGCTGTAGTCTCTGCTTGCCTACTCTGTGCCTGCCCTCACCCCCACCATTCTGGGGCAATGATCAGTAGACTTCAGTTCTACCCAGCCACTTGAAAAGGAGGAGGTATACAGTGGGGTGAATTACAATCTATTTGGGGTATCCTGGCTCACTAGAGGACTAAGGAATGGAGAGAAGTGGGGGGAAGGTTCCAGAATGAGGTCTGTTCCTGGGCTAAAGTAAAAGGTACTGTAATCCAGCAGTCCTATCCTCCCAGAAGCCACTTAGGGCTGGTCCCAAGGCTGGTGAAAAATGAATTCCTGAAAATGGGAAAAGGCTCAGGTATCTGTGAGGGTCAGCCCTGATGACAAACCTACCATCAAAAGGGAAGGAAATCAGATAGTGTTGCTGTTTGTCCTTCATTCTCAAAGAGGGCCATGACATGACATGCAAGTGAGCAGACAGGGAAATATGAGGAAAAAATAATTTTGGGAGGAAGAAAACTCCATTAAAAACTTAGAGCACAAGTAGATAAATCAATAGGGAAGATACTAAAATTGGAAGGTAAAATGGCTACCAAGTCATCGAAAAAGCTACAAATCTCCATAAATAAATATTGCAAATAAAGGAATAGGAATGATTCAAGAGAGAAATTGAAGTCTTGAAAGAAGTTAAAAGGGAACAAGTGATGGAATTTACAGCCTGTACCCCAGAAATAACTCATGATACACTTGAATCCATAGTAGAGAGTCTCTCTAAAGAAAAAAGGATGACTGATTCAGGACATGACCATACTGAAGTAAAGGACTAACTGGAAGAATTAGAAAGAGTATGGTGCAACAGGGAAGACAGAGAAGTAGGAATCATTGTCCTAGCAAGCTCAACCTAGAGCCTAGAAGATGTTTTTAGATGTTATGGGATGGAAACTATGAGCAATTTTATCAATGCAGAATTGTATTTGATAAGGTTGGAAAAGATAATTTCAAAATTGATTTCTTTGAAACTCTAGTGTGCTGGCTATGATAAAAGTTTATTCTGCCAGCTCCAAAGTGACTTATCTTTTCCCGACACCGACAGAAGATTGACTTCTGTATGAAAGTCAATCAGATCAGCAGATATTTATTGAGATACCACTATGTTCATGGCTCTTTACTTGGTTTTGTTGTGATATGAAGAAGAATGAATTAGTTCCAGCCCTGAAGAAGTGAATAATACAGATATATAGTAAAAGCATAAACATTTGCTGAGCCATAAACTAACATAGGACACAAATGAAGCTTTATCTAAGGTCACTGGCATCTGGGGAGGGTGGAGGCTGGGCATCTTCCTATGGGGGTTCTACTTCCTCTCTGTAGAAACTATTATTTCTTTTCTTTGTCTCTTAGTCCTCTGGTATTGTTTAGTGAAGCCATCCCCAAACTCTCACTCCTAGGATTTTGTCATTATGGTGGCCCTCTTCTGGTCTCTGGGCCCTCCCAAACCTAAGAGCAACTGTTCTCTGCTCTACCCTCTAACTGATTTTGCCTTAGGTGCCATTATGACTGGTTATGGAAGTGAATACATAGGTCACTGGACTTGGTTAACAAGACTCATTTCATTCACTAGCTATGCAAGAATACTCTATCATTTACTCAGGCTCTGTTCCATGGTTTCCTCATCTTTAAAATGAAGGGTTTCAACTCAACCTCCAAGATTTCTTCAGGTCTAAATCTTTAATCTTGTGATGTAGTGGATAGCAAATGCCAAATAAATGTCACAAACAATTTTAATTTAAACTGGGAAACAAATTTATTAATTGCCTACTTTGTGTAGAGTTCTGTACTAAGTCCTAGGGGAAGGAAGGAAGAAAGAAAGGAAGGGAAAAAATATTAAGCATCTTTTTATGTGCTGGTTACTCTACTAAGTGGTTTAGTAATATTTTCTCAAATGATCTTCCCAACAACCCTGGGAAGTAGGTGATATTATTATCTTAATTTTACAGGTGAGAAATTTGAGGCAAACAGAGGTTAAGTAATTTACCCAGGGTTACATAGCTAGTTAAGTGTCTGAGACTGGATTTGAACTTGTCTTCCTGAATCTAGGACCAGAACTCTATTCACTGCACAATCTAACTACCTCCACATTCAAATAAATATTATCTAAGACGTAGTCCCTGCCTGTCTGACACAATGTAGGTATTAGTATTTTGGTAAGAGACATTCAGCTCTTTGGAAGAAGCTGGAAGGAACATGAGCCAATACCCACATAACTAAGTCTAAAAATGTGCAAATGCCCCCTGAAGACGGAGTCAAGATGGCGGAATAGAATCAGGACCTTTGTGCTGCTCCAGCTCCTACCACCTCCAAGTATCATCCCTTCCTATTAAATTGGTCCTGTGCCCTGTATCTATGTATACCTGTAAACATATATACACACCTTCACATATGTATTCATATGCCTGTATACCCTCTGATATAGACATATATATATATATATATATATATATATATTCCCTTCAACTATTTTCATACTGAGAAAAGTTTCATCAGTTACAATTATTGTTTTTCCATGTAGGAATGTTAATAGTTCAACAAAGGTGAAATTAAGAGTTGAGAGAGGAATATAATGAGAGGAGATGCAGAGAGACAGAATGAGGTAAACTATCTCATGTAGAAGAGGCAAGGGAAAGTGGTTACAATGGAGTGGAAAATAGGAAGGCAAAAGGGAGTGGGTCAACCGTATTCTCATTGAATTTGGCTTGGAGAGGGAATGACATACACACTAAATAAGGTATCTCACCCTACAGGAGAGTAGGGGGGAAGGGGATGAGAGGGAGGATGATGGAAGGGAGGACAGTCTGGGGGGGGAAGGGAAGTTGGAAGCACCCACTTTTGAAAAGGGATAGGATCAAATTACAGAATAGAACAAGTGGGAGGTGGAATAGGAGGGAGGGAAATATAGTTAGTCTTTTACAATATATCTGCTATGGTAATGTTTTGCATTAGCTACACATGTATAACCTATACTGAATTGCTTATCTTCCTAGTAAGGGTGGGTGACAAGGGAGGAAGGGAATGAATCTGGAATTCAAAGTTTTAAAATCAAATGTTTAAACATATATATATATATATATGTATATACTATTATTAATACTATTTACATGTAATTGGGAAATAAGATATACAAAACAAAACAAATGCCCACTGAAGGATAAGTACAACTGACTGAGGCCACTCTTTGCCCAGTTCCAACCTTCATTGTCTACCTTGATATCCAACCCATGCAGCCTAAGTCTAGTCATTGATTCTTGTTCTCTTCTGATGCTATTGATCTTAGTTTTGAGTCTGCTTCTGCTTCCTGTTTTCCATCTCTGATGCTTTAACTCCTAAATCAGGATTGATTTTTTTTCTACATTATAGATGGATGACCAAATGTGCTGGCTGTACAAGGACTTTGTTAGTTAGATAGCCAAGTGAATGAATAGAATCTTTCCTCTTGAGCCAAGGAACAGAACAGCAGGGAAATTCACTTGCTATTGGATCAAGTTGGCTATGTATTGGGCTAAAGACACATAAAGGAACATGTCGTCCTTACCTAGGCAACTGACCCTGGGATACTCCTGCTTTCTAGCTTCTGGAGTACACAATAACACTGATCTTGTGGGATTATTGACCAACTGGGAAATTCATAGACTAGTTTTGATGATGATTGTCCTGGCTGGGTCAACCCAAATTCAAGTCCAATTTCAACCCAAAGTCAAACTTTTTATACAATGAGCAACATAACTAAGCACAGTCATATTAATTAATAACAGGACCAGTGAAGAACCCAATAAGGAATATGCATTATAATGAAGGAAAGCATTAAGATTTCACCAAACATCACAAGGGAACCAAGAACTACAACACCTGGGCAGTGTAAGAAACCCTAGGAATGCAAAGTGGGGCAAAACAAAATAATTCAAAGCACTCAAAGAGCAGCAGTCTGCAACAGAGTTTTGAGATGTGAGGATCCCTGCTAGACTATGATGACGATTCTACTTATACAGGGTTTTATCAACTGAATCATTTCCCCAATCCTGCAATTCAGGAAAGCTTAATCAGGACCATAGAAATGGCATAGCCACTGCATAATTTTTCTCTCCAAGCCCTCTCCTCATCCTAACTTTCCTATTTTTGTCAAGGGCACCATATTCCTCCTAGTTACTCACATTTACAACTTAGATGCTATCTTCCATGCCTCACTTTCAGCCTCCATATCCAATCAATTGCCAAGTCTTGCCAATTCTACTTTCCCAACATTTGTTATTTACATACCCTTCAAAAATCTCTTCTGACACCCCCTACCCTGGTGCAGGCTCTCATCACCTTACTCCTAGACTTTTGCAGAAGTCTTCTGCTTGGTCTTCCTACCTGGTCTACGGTACCTCATTCACTCAGCTGTCAAACTGATCTTCCTCAAGTGCAGGTCTAATCATGTCATGACCCTCTCCCCTTTAGTGAACTCTAGTGACTCTACCTCCAGGATAAAATATAAAATCCTCTGTTTGGCTTTTAAAGCCCCTAATAACCCAGCTCTTTTCTATCTTTCTAGTCTTCTTACACCTTACTCATGCCTCTGTACTTTGTAGTCCAGTAACACTGACCTCTTTGCTATAAAAGATACTCCATTTCCCAAATGTGTACCTTTCTACTGGCTGTTTCCTGTGCTTGGAATTCTTTCTCTCATCATTTCCATCTCTTGACCTCTCTGGATTTTTTCAAATTCTAGCTAAAATTTCCCTTTCTACAAGAATCCTTTCTGGGTCCTCCTTAATGTTAGTGCCTTCTCAATGATACTACCTCCAATTTGCTTTTTTATGTATCTTGTGTATTCATGATTGTTTACATGATGCCTCCCCCATGTGAGCTCTTTGAAGTAAGGGACTATTTTTGGGGTCTTCTTTTATAACTCTAGCACTTAGCAAAGTGCCTAGCACATAGTAAAGGCTTAATAAATAGCCCTATTCTGGACCGTCTCCCTGGGAAGGGCTGAGGGCAGGAAGGGAGGGGCAGTACTTAGTTTTAAGGGAGCTCTAGTATGCATTATAGAAGTCCAGAACCAGATTAAATCACTTTCCTTTAGGATAGCTGAGGCAAGGTGACACAGAGGAGGTAAGATGTGATATGATTCTTAAAGGATCTATCTCTCAGGCCTATAGTTAAGAGCCAGTAAGTTGTCTTTAAGCATGCTTTTGAAAGTATGAAGCACCTAATGATGAAGCTTGCTACCTATCTAGTGACATAGAGGTGAGGGAATCAAAATTTCGAAGACATACATTTTTGGAAAAAGCCAATATGTCAGCTAAATGGTGCTGTAAGTAGAGTGTTGGACTTGGAGTTAGGAAGACCTGACTCTAAAAGTGGCCTCAGACACATATTAGCTCTGTGAAAAAATAGAAAAGGGGGAGGGAAAACAGCCTGAGCAAAGGCTTATAAACTTCAAGGGGAATAAGTGCAGTTGTCCAGAATGGATCAATTGCCTAGGTGAAGCATGAATGATTGGTATTGAAAAGGTAGTCTGGCATTAGACTATGGATGGTCTTGAACGGCAGGCTAAGGAAAAAAATTTCATCTGTGGCTTTGTGCTGGCCTTCACCCATGCCTGGAATGCACTCCTTTTTCACCTCAGCCTGAGAATCCTTAACTTTTTTCAAGACATAGCTTATTCACCATATCCTATATGCAGCTTTTCTTAGCACCCTTTCTCTTTATTTTGTGTTTATATTGCACAATTATCTAGGATATCCCAAAAGTCTTGGTGCAGTTAAGCTAAAAATTGCATCCCAAATTTTAGGATACCCTGTATAAGTGCATAGGGTGAATATAAAGTGAATATAAAGCTTCTTAAGAGAAGAAATTATTTCATATTTTGCCTTTGTACACAAGTGTCTCACATATATCTTAACAGATACTTATTGATTGATATTCTAGGGAATAAAGTGATAACAGGGTGAACCTTTAGTTTTCTGAGTCAGCCAAATCTCAAGCAAGGTTTCCTTGTAAGGAAAAACTAGCCTGACTTGCATGGGGGGGGGGTGGTGTTATAAAATTATTTTTAAATTAAAGGGGGCATTTTGTTTTTTTTTAATCTTAGTCAAGAGAGGATGAAAGTAATATTTTAGAAATTTCTAATCTGGTTGTAGTGTGCAGGACTTGATGACAGGCAGAAAGACTAATGTGCATAACATAGTGCTATCCACTTGAGTGCCCAATAAATAGTTGTTGAATGAATAAATTTACCATCACTGTTAGAATATTGCTATTGAAAAAATTTTAGAGGGGTCAAGGAATAGCTGATTATACTTGAAAGCTCTGTGTGGTTTTCCAAATACAAGCCACCTTGCTCCTTCCCCCTTCCCTTCTCCTATTTAATTCTAGGTCCAGCTTATTGTCCTATGCAAGGTTGGCTGATTCAATAAGTGGTCCATCCATATGCATATAGTAGTCTGGCATATTAGGCTATATAATAGGCATTTTTCAAACAACTAGATGTTTGTGTTTGACTATAATGAGGTTGATCTCTTTTGAATGGTCATGGTTTTCATTAAAGCTCTACAATTGAAGAGGTTTGATGTAATGAGCATGGTATCACCCATAGACCATCAATGGAAAATTCCTCTTATATTTGGGTTTTGCATAGAGCATTCTCCAGTGGCAACTTTGTCAAATGTTTGAGTAGTATACATCTTTGTATTTTCTATTTAGATATTGAATGATTTAAGCATCACTGAAAGAAGTGGTCTCTTTTGTTGTTTCCATCAAGGAATACTTTGTAATCTTAACATATACATAGGAGACATTTTGTATCTGAGTTTCAAATGTATAGAAGCAGCTATGATAAGGAATCCACCACAAAAATAAATTCAAATAATTTTAGCTCAATAAAGTACTTATGATATGTAAGGTACTAAGGATACAAAAACATAAACATCCTGCCTGTCAAGGAATTTTCACTCAGCTAGACAGAAACAACATGCATACCAAAAAAGCACAATGCAAGGAAAATTGAAGGCAGAGTATTATTATGGAATGATGAGGAAAAGTTTCATGAAGGGGTGGTATCTGATTTGAACCTTTAAGAAGACACAGATTCTGAAAGGTAGAAATGAAAGGAATACATTTCAGGCATAGTTTGTGACTACAACACAGATTTCAGAAAGGAAGTTTCATGAAATAGGAATGAAGAGGTAGATAAGATACAGATGGGTGAATGGTTTTATTTGATGCTGAGAAAATCAAAGGACTGAAAAAGCTCCCTTAATAAAAACCTTCTCTCGGCTCACTGTTAGTAAAGAAGGGTGAATTCTTCTATGGCATGATTCTAATAATATATTGGTATTCAGCATGCATCTTCTATAGTACTTCTTGCTTGTTGTAGGAGAAGACTGAGACATAGTCAGAGAAGGTCATGGCCTTATTATTTACATATTTTTTTAAAAAGCGAATGCAATGATGGCTTTTACATTTAAATTTTAAATTTGATTGGCTTTTAAAAAATATCCAAAGCATAATGAGATTCAGAAAGAATATTTTCAATAAGCAGAAAGAGTTGTTGGTTCAGGAGGGTTTGTGAAAGATCTTTTCTATGATTGATAGCAAAGTAATAGCTCAGATTTCTACTGTCAGACTTCATCTTTGTTGTAGCATCCCTATAGTTATCTGGGATAATGTCACCTGGGATCTCTTATCATTTATATCTGAAAGCCAAAAGCAAAATGTTTTTTTCCTCCCAGATAAGAGATGTCATTGGAGGTTCCAGGTTCTTTTATTTCCATCTCCTTGATAACTTTCTATATCATAAGGTCATAGGATGATGGGATCATAAATTTAGAGCTTTAAGGGGCCTTATAGGTCATCTAATCAGATGCTAGGGGACTGGGGCCCATCTGTTTCACTTGATTTATATCCCAATGAGCTTTGTATGTTATGGCACATGAGGACTCACATAAAAGGCTATTCCTGGTTTGGGTGCATTCAGAACTCATCTGTGACTGGATCACAAATATTAGAACAGTAAAAGTAGGGGGGAAACCAATAGGGAATCAATGTTAGCTAACTTTTCTTGCAATAGAAGAACTTTTGATCCCATATTAGACTAGAATTCTCCCCAATTAAATATGTATTTTAAAAATAGGATAATAATTGTTATACTCGAGCAATGTTATTTAGGGACTAAAAGATTCATAATAAGCAGTGCTAAATGTATTTGTCAAGTGATATCTAGTTGGGAATCATGTAATAAGAAAATATTTACTCTCCATTGTTAGGGCTTTTATATTTATTTTAGGACATGTAAGAGTAAAGAAGCATTAAGATGGGATTCCCAAGGCTGAAAATTAACAATATTCAAGTATCCTTAGACCTACATGATGTGTCCATATTATTTGAGAATGGGGATATTACTCAAGAAGACAGCTAGATGGCGCTGGAGAATATACCAATACCCAATAATAAAATATTAAGATGTTATTCCCCTCTTGCTAAGTAATGATTATTTGGTATATTTTTTAAACACTATATAAAATATTATTTTTAAAATGTCCGCAGAGAACTAGGCAATCTCAAAACATTTAAGATTCATTCTTTTTTTTCTCATAGTACTTACATACTGAAAATATCTCAAAATTGAATAGATTGAAGTTTTCCCTGTTTATTGATAAAAAAAAAAAATGGAGCACTAAATTACCTAGGAGAGGCTTTCCACAAAAATAAATTTGCAGCAGGGATGAAAAGCGACTTTTTTGCATGCAATGCCTATATTTACAAATGGGATGCAGCACTACTTAATTGACAATGGAAAACTAACAGCTCTCACTTTTGTTAACTTTAGAGATGCAAAAGGGCACAGTAGTCATTAGGGAGTTTTCAGGACCATGGATTTAGATGTGGAAGGCACTTTAGAGGTTATCTGGTCTAAGTCCCTTGTTTTATGGAGGAAGAAATTGAAACCATAAGCATTTCAGTTATTTGCCCAATGTCAGCCATACAAAAAGTAAGAGGCAGAGGCAGGATATGAGTGCAGTTAAAATCCAGTGCTCTTTTCATCTCACCGCATGGCCACACTGGGATCAGTGTAATCATCAGAACCCAGATAATATTTTTTAATTTGATTTTTACCTAAATTTAAATCCGGACATACAGTGTTTGGGGAGATTTAATAAAGCATTAACTTATTGCGATCTTTAAAAACAAGAAGCACCTTAAATGACATTTTGTTCAGTGATCATAAAAAGAGCTTTGTTAGTGGCATTTTTAGAATCATGGTGTTGAAAAGTAGCCCTTCAATCCCTTCCCTGAAGCTTAAATCCCTTTTAAGACATCCTCCACAACTAGTGGGTCCAGCTTTTGCATGAACAATTCCAGCTATGGAGAATTCACTACTTCTCAAGGTGAACCCATTTGAATTTCTTGGAAGCTTCAATTAGGAATCTTTTTTTCTGTTCAGCTGAAGTCCTATATTTGGCAGGGTGATTTGATGTCTTTCTATCTCTTTATTCCTCTACCATGCCCCTAACTCTTAATCCTGATTTGGGAAATGATGGGAGGAATTTTGTTTCCACATAATTAAAAGTGCTTCAATCTTCGATAGCAGAATGTGGGTCAGAGGTGACTGGTTCTAATCAGAGCTTTGATCTATCAGGACCAGGCTTCTGATCAGATAGGGGGTTAGAGGCTTGTACGCATGCTTGAGAGCTGTTTGAAGGAAGCATGAAGTGGACAGTTTAGGAGGCTGCACCTAGCCAATGGAGAACAATGTGGGAAATTCTCATGGAAGCAGTATGAAAGGGCTTACATTTGTCTGAGTTAGCATACTCCTTTAAGGGAGCTACCCATTTATTCAGAAAGAATAAATGCAAAGGGGCGACCAGGTAGCACAGCGAGTAAGAGCTCCAGTGTCGGGATGACATGTGGATCGAATCCGGGCTCAGACACTTATTACCCACCCAGAAACAGCTGGCCGTGTAACCTTGAGCAAGTTACTTAACTCCAATCGCTTAGGGGTGGCCAGGTTGCTCAGTGAGCAAGAGCACTGCGCCGACTCCAGTGTTGGGATGACCTGGATCAAATCTGGGCTCAGGTACTCAGCACCACACCCAGAAATAACTGGAACCTTAAGCAAGTTACTTAACCCTGATTGCTTTAAAAAAAATTAAAGAAAAATAAATGTAATAAAAAAACTTCTTGGCTTTTCAACGAATATTATTTATTCCTAGACTAAGCATATTTCTCACACTGAAGCATCAGTCCTGGAATTCACACGTTGGAAGTACACTCTGCAGCCACAGCCTTCCTCTGATTACGTGGTTCTTCCCAGAATCTTCATTCCAGAATGGTGCCTAGGCCAGTCATATCTCATTCCTTTCCAGGCTGTACTCAGAACTTCCTTTTCCCAGTTTCTTTTTGTCCTATGTCTTACTTGTTAGTTAAGGCAGAGATTGTCTTTTTTTCTGCTTGTATTTGCATTCCCAGCCCTTAGAACTGTTCCTGGAACAAAGTAAGGAGAGGCTTGAATATTCGTTGACTGACTTCATCTTTGCTTTCATTTTCCTTTAAAACATTTTTCTTCTGCCTTTTACAATCCCAAAATAGTTCTTGATGGATAAGATGGAAGCAAAATAACCAGTCATTTCTCCCTTCTTTTACTTCTTTAACACTGTGAAATTTGCTTCAAATAGAGGGCCTATCTTCTCTTTAAGTTTCTTGACCTGCATATAACAAGGGCCAAGCACCACTTTTATTTTTTTGTAGTCCCTAACATTTTTTTTAAGCTTGATCTCCTTTTCAATTTCTGGTCACTATTCTTGCAAATTCATGCTACACTCATATTTCTTCTAGATTTTATGCACCTATGTTTCCATATTTTCCATATTTCTTTTTTTTTTTTTGCTTTTCAGAGGGGGGAAGGCGGGACAATTGGGGTTAAATGACTTGCCCAAGGTCACACAGCTAGTGTTAAGTATCTGAGGCTGGATTTGAACTCAGGTCCTCCTAACTCCAGGGCCGATGCTCTATTCACTGTGGGCCACCTAGGCACCTCCATATTTCTTCAAAAATCTGAGTTTATCTGAGAATTGCATATATGGCTACATCAGTTTCTTTAGACACCTTCTACTTTTTTTCCTTGTTAGGATAATTGGTTACTATGTCTTTGGAATTTGACTCCTGAGAATCTTTCATCCCTTTTGAGTTCTTTTTGTCTTAGAGTCTAAGGTTATGAGATCATTCCTTTCTGCTATTGAACTATTCAAAGTCCATTTTTATGTGGCCTTGAATAGACCCGAGACCATCATTTGCTTCTTTAGTTATCATGAACTCTAGATATCAAGGTCATTTCTCCCATAGTTCCTACAACTTTTTCTTCATTGACCAGTTTCCTGTTATTCATCAGAATTTGCTGCCTAGTAATAGTTCTATTTAATTGAATAAGTATTTATCCAGTATTATCTGTGAGGCAGTGTGCTAGATGCTAGGGATAGAAAGATGAAAACAAGACTATTTCTCAAGGAGCTTACAATTTAAAAAGGGACATTGTGATTTATTTAACTACTCTACAAAAATCAAAGCCCTAAGCAAAGGACTCTAAGAAAACTGGAAGAGAGACAGTTCACTCTCTGCTGGTGGTTTCAAAGAAATCTCCATGGAAGAAGGGGCCCTCTGCTGAACCTTTCATTCATTACATCCTAATGTGGGTGGGGTTAGTTGCAAATGTGAGGGACAGAAAAAAAGTGACTTGGAAAGAACACTGGATTTCTAGTAAGAAGGCATAAATTTGGGGTAGCTAGGTGGAGCAGTGAATAGAGCACAGGCCCTGGAGTCAGGAGGACCTGAGTTCAAATCTAGCCTCAGACACTTAACACTAGCCATGTGACCTCGGGCAAGTCACTTAACCCCAATTGCCCTGCCTTCCCCCCTCCAAAAAGCAAAAGAAAAAGAAGACATAAATTTGAATTCTGCCTTTATTTGTTATCAGTGTGACATGAAGCAAATCACAACTTCTCTAGGCCTTGATTTGCTCATCTGTAAAATGAAAGAGCTCAATTAGATGACTAAATGCTTTTCCAACTTTAAATCCCATGATCCTAGTAGCCCAGTTTAGCTGGAATGAAGAATATGTGAAAGGAAAAACAATGTGAAATAAGACTGGAAAGGTAAGTGGATGACCTGATATGGGAGACTGATCAGGTTGAATTTTATCCTGCAGCCCAGAGAGAGCCAATGAAAGATTTTTTTAGCAATTCCTTTCATATTTTCTTCTATAGCCAGGTAAGTCAAGAAACAAGGAAGTTACAAGGAGAATTTTCACTTAGTATATTGAAAAACTTTCCAATAAACATAAATTCTTTGTGCCTCAGTTTCTTCATCTACAAAATGGGGATAATAATAACTATAACTCAGGGTTGTTGTGATGAAATAATATTTGTTAAAAATTTTTTCAATTATATTTTTTTCAACCACCAAAAAATATACCTCCCCCATGCTCCAGTTAGGATTAAAAAACAAACAAAAAAACCCCTAAACCTCTGGTTCAAACATGTGTGGTCAAAATAAATTTCTGCATTGACCATATCCAAAAGTTATAATTATTTGAAACACAATTATGTCACATTTGGAACTCTGATTCCTTCACCTCTCTTTCTGGAAGTGAGAAGCATATTTATCATTAGTCCTCTGGAATCATGGTCAATATCATGCTGAGACATTATGAAACATTATGATAATCCACAATTCTTTAAAAGTTATTTGTCTTAACCATATTGTTGTAATTTTATAAATTGTTTTCCTGGTTCTTTTCTTTCTTTCTTTCTTTCTTTTTTAGTGTATTTTGTTTATTTATTTATTTATAGTTTTCAACATTCATTTCCACAAGATTTTGAATTACAGGTTTTTCTCCCCTTCTTTGCCCTACCCCCCACCCCAAAATAGTATGCTTACTAAATACCCCTTCCCCCAATCTGTTCTCTCTTATATCCTCCCCTATCAGCCCACTAACTTTCTAGTAGGGCAAGATGGATTTCTATACCCCAGTACTTGTTGATCTTATTTCCCAGTTGCATGTAAAAAACAATTTTTCTTTAACATTTGATTTTAAAACTTTGAGTTTCAGATTTTTTCCCTTCTTCCCTCCTCACCCATCCCCACTGGGAAGATAAGCAATTCAATATAGGTTGTATATGTGTAGTTGCCCAAATCATTTCCATAGTAGTTATACTGTGAAAGACTAACTATATTTCCATCCATCCTAACTTGCCTCCCACTTATTTTCTTTTCTCCTTTGACCTTATCCCTTTTCAAAAATGTTTGCTTCTAACTACCCTCTCCCCCAATCTTCCCTCCCTTCTATCATCCCCACTCTTATCCCCTACCCCCCTATTTTTCTGTATGGTAAGATACCTAATTGAGTGTGTATTTTATTCCCTCCTTCAGCAAATTCAATGAGAATCAGGTGGTCCCATTCCCTTTCACCTTCCTGCTCTTCCCCTCCATTGTAATAGTTTTCTCTTGCCTCTTTTATATGAGATAATTTACCCTAAACTATTTCTCCCTTTCTCCTTCTCCCAATATATTCCTCTCACCTCTTAATTTTATTTTTTAGATATTATCCCTTCATATTCAACTTATCCTGTGCCCCCTCTGTCTATGTATATACTTATGCACACACTCACAGATATATTTATATACACATATATATTACATATATATTCCCTCAACTATCCTCATACTGAGAACAGTCTTATGAGTTACAATGTAGGAATGTAAATAGTTCAAGTTTGATAAGTCCCTTATGATTTCTTTTTCCTGTTTACCTTCTCAAGCTTCTCTTGCTTCTTATATTTGAAAGTTAAATTTTCTCTTCAGCTCTGGTTTTTCATCAAGAATGCTTGAAAACCCTCTATTTCATTGAATGACCATATTTTCCCCTGAAGCATTATACTCAGTTTTGCTGGGTAGGTGATTCTTGGTTTTAGTCCTAGCTCCTTTGACCTCTGGAATATCATTCCAAGCCCTTCGATCCCTTAATGTAGAAGCTGCTAGGTCTTGTGTTATCCTGATTGTGTTTCCACAATCTATGGTCTGTTTGTACTTCCTCTGCTTGCTTATATTGCCAGTCATATTACTAGACTTTTGAGCTCTTTGCCATGGTAGAACTCTGCTTCCAGAATGGAGAAAGCTTTGTCCCAAATCGCTGGCTCACTGGCCACCCACCCCAGGACAACCACCCAAGACAGTGATCCAGATCCAAGCAGGTTAAAGCAAGAGCAATTAACCTCTGAATGGTTGCTTGGTCCCCCTATGATTTGTAGGCCAGGAGCCCCTGAGGCAGTCACGTGGTACAGCTGCCATGCCTCCTCTGCTTCTTGACCCTGGGGGCAGGGGCTGGGCCATGCTCTTCCATCCACTCCAGTTCCAACAGAGTTACACACTGACTTTTTACTTTGTCTTTGGTGTTTATGGGTTGAGAAGTCACCACCACAGCTGAGGGTGATTCACTCTCCTGAAGTCTGCTCTGGCTGCAGCTGGTTGGGGCCACCCTGGGGCTGGAACTGGGTGGCTCATGTAGGACTGGACTCAACTCCCAGCTCATTTCGATAGACCCTTCTGGTCTGCCAACCAGGCTGCCTTCAGCAGGAGATTTGTTTCTCTCTATCACTTTATGGGTTCTGTAGCTCTAAAGTTTGTTTAGAGTCATTTTTTTTACATGTATTGAAAGTGATTAAAGCAGGAGCTCATGCCAAGTTTGTGCTTCTACTCTGCCATCTTGGCTCCACCTCCCCCCCTCCCCCCACCCTTTGCTCTGTATTACTTCATACATTTCTTCTTAGTTTTCTCTGAAACCAGTGAAATAGTATTTGTAAAGAGCTTTGAAAACCTTGAAGTGATATATAAATGCTAGCGATCATTATTAGTTTCATCATCACTGTAACAGTCTAATAGTAAAATAAATCTCCCTAGAGATGTTTAAACAGAAATAAGATGGCCACTTATTAGGTATACTATAGAAGGGATTCATATATTAGCTACAGGCTTGAACTAGACTTTCTAGGTATGTTTCACATCAGAGGTTCTATAAAGCAATGATTTGCCTTCTGTAACTTCCACCATTAGTCTTTGTTGTAAAGAGACAAGGAATATTAAATTCTTCCATATGACAGTCCTTAAGGGCTGATCAAGTCTCCTCTAAATCTCTCCTCCAGGGTAAATATTTTTTCAACTGATCCTTACTTGACACCACTCCATCAGTATTGAGGTCTTTTCCAAGCCTTGATTCTACCTTTGATGGGTTATAGGCTCTGGGAGCCCCCTTGAACCTTCCCACTGGATCTGACATTCACCTGAGGCCATAAGCCTTCCTTTATCACTATGACTGAATCTCTGTTACCCTTAACCTAGCCTAGCCCTCCATTGTCTGTTACCTCTGGCTGTTTTCCACCCTCAAAATTCCATTCTCTTGGTTCTTGGAGTCTGACCTCTAGTCACCCTAGCCCCATCAAGATCCTCCCTAGACTCCTCAAGACCCTCCCTAGACCCTTCCTCTGAGATGCTAGACCACCCCTAAATCCCTCCCACAATCTTTCTGTATATAACATCCATTTTTTCCTGTGCTGAGAGTGCTGAGATTCAATCTAGCTCAGACTCTGTCTGTGTCAGATTGTTCTTGTCCACCTGTCAATACAAGCATCACAAATGCTCAGGCTCTTTAAGGGTCTACCCATTATGGTGAATTGTTAATACATTTTGTTTTACTTTGTTTGAGAGAAGACTTGAATCAGATTCATTTGGCAGGACCCAGCATGTCAGTATTTTGGGGTCTTGAGCACCCCTAAATCTAAACCTCAACACCTCTATAACATCTCTTGCCTCTAGCAACTTCTCTCCACTCATATACCACCAGTCTGGCTCAAGCCTTGATCACCTCTCACCTGGATAATTGAATTCACCTTCTGATAATTCTTCCCATTTCTCCAATTCAATGTTCAAAGAAGCCACCAAATGGGTATTCCTAAAACATAGGTCTGACCATGTCACTCTTCCACTCAAATAGGCCCAATGGTTCCCTGTTACTTATTGGATAAAAGATGAACTCCTCTGTATGGCATTTCAAGTCCTTCTCTATATGACTGAAATCTACCTACCTTTCCAGATTTATTGTACATCACTCCCCTCCATATACTCTATGTACTAGCCAAGCTGGCTTATTTACTGTTCCTCATGCATGGCATTCCATTTTCCATCTCTGTATCTTTACCAAAGCTGTCCTTCATGAATGAAATGAGCCCCCCTCTCATTTCCACCTCCTAGAATTCCTAGCTTCCTTCAAAGCTCTGCTAAACATGAAGCTTTTCCTGATTGCCCCAGTTGCCAGTATTTCCCCTTTCATTGTTATCCACATATATTTATGTGCTAATAAATATATTTACATATTTGTTTCCCTAAAGAAAATGCACTCTATACTCTTTGAGGATAGAAATAGTTTCATTTTTGTATTTTTATCCCCATGAGCTGAGCACAACGATTTCTTACATGTAGTAGGGGTTTAGCAAATTATTGTTTGTCCTTCATTCTTGAAGAGGACTGTGACATCTGGGAGGTGATGTCATAACTTACAAGTGAATTGGATTTAAATGAGGCAGGGCTGTGCAAAATCACCAGCCTCTCCTCTGGAACCACTGAGTCCCTTGGCAAAATGTAAATCAGGATGACTGGGGATGGCCCTCATGCTGTGAGAGACCTTGGCCTTTTTAAACTAAGGTCTTTCCCATGTCTGGGTTTGTCTGAGGCAGCACCCATTTAGTGACTAAGGTAAGGAATAAGGCAAAGAATGGTTTCTTTTACCCAGAAAAAGAAATTAATCTGGGAGGGGAAGACCCTCAGGGTTTCTGACCAAAACAGAAACAATTGCTATTTTTCTTTGCCTTTTTGGAGGGCAACTGGGGTTAAGTAACTTGCCCAAGGTTACACGGCTAGTTTTTTTGTGTGGGTGTTAAGTGTCTGAGGCCAGAACCGAACTTGGGGGTCCTCCTGACTCCGGGGCTGGCACTTTACTCACTGTGTCACCTAGCCCCCCCAACAATTGCTATTTATACTCACTCAGAACCTTCAGAGCCCTAACAATGACCAAGTAGGTTGGGCTAGGACCTATTGTTGGGCAACAAATGAAAGCCTGAGTGATTTGGGTTTAAAGCATGGTGCTTAAAAGAAATCTAGCCCTTAAACCCCAAGGTGTCTTGCAAGGTTTCAGCAGTTAAAATTTGTGTTACTTTGGGCAGAGCACCTGCAATTAAGGGTATGATTCCCTATGTAGACAGGGGGAGAGTAGGGAGAGAAGGGCAGAGCACCTGCAATTAAGGGTATGATTCCCTATGTGGACAGGGGGAGAGTAGGGAGAGAAGGGAAGGAGGGAGAAAGGAAGAAAGGAAAAAAGGAAGGAGCCGTGTAGCCCGACTGGAATTGGCTAGTTGGGTCCTCAGTGGGGCAGCTACAGATACTCAGATTGTTCATTGTTGTTTGTCCTTGGTTCTTGAAGAGGACCATGACATCAGGAAAGTGATGTCATTACTTGCAAGGGAATCAAGATTTAAGTGAGGCAAAGCTGTGTAAAGTCACCAGCTTCACTCTCTCCTCAGGGGCTTAGTAAATGCTTATTGAATGAAGGTATGGTTTAACGATCCTTAGACATGGTGGTCTTCCTTATCTGGACAGTCTCCAAATTTTAAATGTCTCTCTTAATATAAGAAGTAGCATCTGGTAGTGGAGAAAGAACTGTTTTCAGAGGCAGAAGAACTGAATTCAAATCCTCCCTGTGACACATACTGACTGTGTGACCCTGAGGAAGTCATTGAACTTCTCAGTGCTCTAGGAAATTTTATGAGCATTGGTGGAGGAAGTTTCTTTATCTAGGAATTTCCTTTGTCAATAAAACCTTGGTCCATTCCCTACCCTGTCTTCTTAATATGTGCCCAGAATGGAACACATTCTTTCAGAGTGGGTTGAACAATACAGAATACAGTGGAGTTACTACTGCTCTTCGTCTGCTGCTCAGGGTATACATAGCTGACAAGTTCCCAAAAGAAATCCCCTGAGCCTCTAGATGGCTGGTATAGCAGGATATAAACACACTGACCTCATTTGGTGGGAGCAACACCCAGCAACTGGCAACTGGCCTTAACAGTCACTGCTGTTAGTGCGGGGTCCACCTAGACGTGAGAAAGACCTTAGCTTAAAAAGGCCAAGTTCTCCCAAGGACACTAGAATAGCTGGGAAGAAGCCTTGCTCACAGCTCAGCTGGAAATATGGTTGCCATGAATGCTTGCCCTACCTGGCAATATTGAGTTGTTAGGAATACTTGGTTGGTCTATTCCAAATAGTATCAGGGAAGGAGCTGATGATGGTCATAGGATCTCGCTCTTCTGCCATCCTACCTTCTCTCACCTCACTTTTTTCTGAAATGGCAATTGCATGATTTTGTCACTAAGATATCTGAGCACTAGGCAGTTCTACCATCCCAGTGCTTGGAATTTCTTCTCCAAATTAGCATTTGCATTAGTTTATCTCCTTATCAATCAAAGCCTGGGGGAACTGATGGAAAGGATGCCATGCCATTCCATGTTTTCTAAGGGAAATGAGGACTACTGAGTGGTAAACTTCTAGGGTGTGTGTGTGTGTGTGTGTGTGTGTGTATGAAAACCATCTCCCCATTCCCCCACACTCTCATATCTATGGCTCCGATACTGACTGCCTTGCTTATATTTATTGTTGGTAATGAAAGCATCATTAAGTCCACAGTGAGATCATAAGATCCTACATCAAGGATCATAATATCACATGGTTATAGTTCTAGAAAAGGAAGGACCTTCAGAAATCATCTAATCAAGCCCCTTAATTTTATACTCGAGGAAATTGAAATCCAGAAAGGGTAATTGATTTGTCCAAGATCACATAGGTGGAAAGTGGTCTTAGAACCAAGAATCTTTGAGTCTAGATATGGTTCCAGAACACTCTTGTCAACAAATACTTTGTTCTCATATGCTTTGGATGAGTAGTACTTGATGATGCCATTTTTAAGAACATATTTATTACACAGAATCTACATTAACTAATTCCAAGATTTGTCATGCTAGCTCCTAAGATAGCAATGATAAATAAGGCTGGGAATGAAAATGACTGTAATAATCATAGCTAGCATTTATATAATAGTTTAAGGGTTACAAAATGCTTTACATATGTTAGCTAATTTTATCCTTACAACTACTTTGGGGCATAGGAACCATCATTATCTCATATATGAATATATATGGCAGACAAACTTTAAATGACTTACCCAGGATCACACAGCTAATAAATGTCTAAGGCTAGATTTGAACTCAGGTCTTCCTGACTCCAAATTCATCTTCCTATCCAGTGTACCACCAAGTTAACCTGCAGACAGAATATGATAAAGATGGATAGAAGACTATCACATAGCAAAGAGTGGTAATCTGTGTTCTAGTATTCCAAATTCTTGTCTAACTTGGTCTATATTCAACTCTAAGGGAACTCCTAAGGGATCATTTTCTCTTAGAATAAACCCAGAGTTTATTCTAGGCAATCTCTGAACAGGGTTTATACCTAGGTTTCCACAGAAGTGAAACCTAGTCATCAATTCCTTTATAAATTTGAATGGTTACTTTCTTTCTGTCTGAATACACATATGTGTGTATGCATGTATGTATTTGTGTGTGTGTATATATATATACACACACATATATGCATATATATACACATACACATGCACACATATATATGTATATATTTTAGTAGCTATTTGACTAGATAGAAAAGATCTGAGTTCAAATTTGGCATCAGATAACTGTGTGACCCTGGGCAAGACACTTAACCCTGTTTGCCTCAGTTTTCTCTTATGTAAAATGGGCTGGAGAAGGACATGGCAAACTACTCCAGTTTCTTTGCCAAAAAAACCCCAAAAGGAGTCACAAAAAGTCAGATATAACTGAAAATGACTAAACAACAATATACACACGGTATAGGAAAATCTTTATTTCATTACATAGAAAATGCTTAATATGTAAAGGATTCAGAATATCTACTGAACAATGCAGAAAACAAAGTTTCCCTATGTACAGTAGGTCCCAATTTCCCAGAAAGTGAAATATTTACATAACAGTAGAATTTGAGAATTGAAAGGGATCTCAGGGGTCATCTAGACCCACATATATATGAAAAGAATCCACATTATACCGTAATCCAACAAACAGCTGTTCAGTATTTGGTTGAAGACTTTCAAGGAGAAGGATCCCACTGATTTTTTTAAAATTAAGTTTTGTTTTATTTTTAAACAAAGATACACTGTATCTCTCTCACTTCCTTTCCCCTCTCCCCATCCTACCTTGAGAAAGCAAAAAGACCCCAACAAAACCCTCCAAATCCTTGTTACAAACATGTATAGTTAAACAAAACAAATTCCTGCGTTGTCTAATGTATAAAAAAAATTATGACTCAGTCTGTACTGTGAGTTTTTACTTCTCTATAGAGAGATGGGCAGGATATTTCATCATGGTTTCCCAGCCAATCAATAAAATTCATTAAGTACCTATGTGCCAGGCACTGTGCTAAGTGCTAGAGATATAAAGAAAGGTGAAAGTCTCTGATCTTGAGGGGTTGTATCAACAATGCAGTATTCACAATGCCTATGGTAACTATAAATATGCTGATGTGGCTATTAATCACAAAATGTAACAGGCTCTCTACATGGATTACATAGCTAGAACATTTATTCAAATACCAGAAAACTGAGTCCCAAAACCAGAAAGTCAAAGCCATCACAGTAGCCACTGAGTTGGCACATGTAGTTAATGCAGTAAACACCCACATTCTCAAGCCTTCAAAACAGAAGAGGCTACCTCGGGCAAAGATCCTCCTCTCCTCACTCACAGTAACTGCTTGGCCTTCACGCAGCTCACTCCCAACAGCTCTTGTCCCCGGCAGTCCTCAGCAGGAGTCCATAGCAGAAATTCTGGTTGGCTTAAAAATAAGGAGTTTACATCGCTGTAGCTGCGGCTTCCAGTCACCACACTGGCTCCCATCTACCTCCTACTCAGCTTGGGCTCCTTCCTGTCCCACCCCTTTCTGCTATGTCAGCAAGTTCAAGGGGCATGGAAGATCTTCAAATCCTATTACCATGACAGGAGTGCACAATCTGATGGAATAATTACAGCATTTGTATATTGATATTAAGTTTGCAAGGCACTTTTAAATATTATCTCATCATAAATATGATCCTCACATCAGTCGTGGGAGACAGATACTAATATTATCTCCATTTTGCAGAAGAGGAAACTGAGGCAGACAGAAGTTAAGTGACTAGCACAAGGTCACACAGTAAATGTCTGAGACTGCATTAGAACTCAGGTCTTCCTGACTCCAGGCCTAAAGCTCCATTCACTGTGCTACCTAGCTGAATCCAACAAATTAAACTTTTATGTACCCTATATCTCTCTTCATTTTTTCAATGCAAGGTGCATGAGAGATGTTATTAAACCCCTTGCTGAAATCTAGATAAATTATAACAAGTAAGGGTGCTGGGTCATAGGATCACAGATATGCAGCTAGAGGTGACCCAAGCAATCATCTAGTCTGATTCCTTTATTTTATAGGTAAAAAAAAAAAAAACTGAAGCCTATAGTTAACTGTCCCAAGATCACATAGGGATCAAAGGACAGAGACCAGATTTGCCTCTGAAAGAGAGAAAGGAGGTAAAGTGAACAATGTAGGGGAAACAAAAGATATCCTTTAGTTTTTTAAAAAGACTGGCAAAAGAGATGGAAGCTAGGTCAGATAATGGCTTATAGCTACAAAATGGGCATCGTGTCTTGTTAGCAATATCTGATGTGTGGACAAGAACAAATAAAGCAAGGAGAAGGACAACAAGGAGAGGTTGCTGTTGCTATTGTTTGAGCTGGAGGAGTAGATGTACTAAAGGAAAGAAGATCAAATTATTGAACTCTTGCTCATGATGGATGGCTTGATAATGAATGACAGAAAAGATGGCAGAGTTTCTGCCATGTTTATTTTGCTTCTTTTTTTCCAAGGGAAAAAAAATGATCTTTGGGTTCGAAAGAATAAACAAAAGTGGGTAAAAGCAACTGCCACTCAAGTTAACTAGGGTGATAAAATATCATTTACTATAGCTGCCCTTTATGAGGTCAAGTGACCAGGTCAAGACAAAAATAGAATTTCAGATCCACTGTCAGAGAGCTTTGAAAGATCATGAAGAAAGAGAGTTACCACAAGACTGGAGAAGAAGAAATGTCATCACAAAAAATTTTTTTTTAAGAAATTGGGGTTAAGTAACTTGCTCAAGGTTACAGGGCCAGTTATTTCTGGGTGTAGTGCTAAGTATGAGAGTCCAGATTCGATCCCAGGTCATCCCAACACTGGGGCTGGTGCTCTTACTCGCTGAGCCACCTGGCCGCCCCTATCACAAAATTTTTAAAAGGAATAGAATCTTCATTCTATATTAGGGAAATTGACTTCAATTTTTTGTATAATTCTAAAAAGTACTATCAAAGGGATGGTTAGTGAACATTTAGAAAAGGATACAATGATTACAAAGGGAGAGTATGGTCAGACAGACTTACTAAACTAGTAGATTAGAGAATGATGTAGTTATAATTTATCTAGCTCGCAAACCAAGCAACAATGTGTATACCCATCTCTACGTCCTCAAATTAGTTGGTGATAGTTTCTACTTCTAGTAATAATATTAATTCATTAATATAGCTCTCTAAGGTTGACAAAGCACTTTCCCCACAACAAACCTGGAAGTGACGAGAACAACAATTATTCTTACCTCTTTTTACAGATGAGGAAACTAAGACTTGGAGAAGTCAGGTAATTTGCTTAAGGTCACACAGCCAGTAAGTATCTAAGCCAGGATTCAAATTCTGGATTATCCTGGCTCTTTTCCCCCTATGACACAAGGCTTCTCCATGCCTTGGTAAACATTGCTGTTGCAAAAAAACCTAAACATTAAAAGTGACAAGTACTGCTCTCGTTGGGATGCAGGCCAGGCCAGGAAGCAGGTGATGCTTAAAAGACAAGTGGTCATTTTTCTCAGAGAGCTGTTTCAGGCCGCTGGTTTTTACACTTTTCCAAATGCCCTGGCAGAGAGGAAAGAAGCATCCTCAGCGAACTGTTGGAAAGGCAGTTCTGATAGCTTGGCTCACTGCCATTTCAAAGACAGTCATAAGTGATTCAGAATATGCAGTGGGTTTCACATTCCTCACCTTTCTCGATAAGTGAACATAAGTTGATGTCCTTTTCTTTGTCACAAGTGAGCATAGCACGGCATTGCTTTCTGTCAGTCTGGGAATCTCTGCGAAACATTGGTGGAAGAGTTTGGAAAGTACCCTTCACATGCCATTGCTCCTGGCATCCCCAAGTTTATAGACAGCTCTGGGCACAGTCTGAGTTTGTGCCATTTATAGGTCCAGAGTTATATAAGAGAAACTCCTTCCCATTGTCCATCTTTCACCTTGTACTTCACCTATACGTTTTGGGAAGCAGGATGTCAGGTGCAGGTAGGGATAGTGGACCTAGATGACTGTTTTATGCTGATTCTTCTCATTCTTTGTTTCCTATTGGATAGTAAACTCTTATGTAAACTCTAATGGAACAGCTTGGCCAGATGCAGTTACAGTGGAAATTAATGACCCATCCACTCTTACCATGTGTGCTGATATTAGGGATAATAACTGTTTGCTTTTTTGGTGAATAGTACCATCAGTTCAATTCAATAAACACTTATTAAATACCTAGTTTGTACAGATGCTTATGATACAAAGATTGAAACGTATTATGAGCCTTGCCATCTAGTCTAAAATGGACTATGGCATGGTGCAGAAAGGTATGATGCACCATAGAATGTGATAAAGCAACTTACATTGACCCATACAATAAAAAGGATGGAAAAGAAAAAAAAACTATATTGGAGATTAGAGGAGGGTCAAAGAAGGAATAACACCACTATTTGGGATAGATGAACCAATTTGAATCAGGTAGGTGATAAAGTGGATAGAGCTCTGGGCCTGAGTTCAAATCTAGCCTCAGACACTTACTAGCTGTGTGACCCTGGACAATTCAATTCAATAAATATTTATTAAGTGACTATATTGTGCTAAGTGCTGGAGATATACAAATAAGGAAAAAAAAAACAGTCTCTGCCCTTCAAGGTGTTTAAAATCTAATGAAGGAAGACCACAGACAAAAATAAATCTGAAAGATGGGGTGGGAGCCACCAGGTAGTACCTGGAGTTGTGACCACGATGTTCTCTGTAATCAAACCAAGCTGATTTGGTGATAGAATATGGAGAGTTACTTGTAAAGTTACACAAGTTCAGAGCCATCTGTAGAGGAAGGCACTGGGAAGAGTTTAGTCATTTAATCCCTTAGCCTTTGTCTTTTTTTTTTTCACTTTATACATTTATAAAATGGGGGATAATAATAGCACCCCATAGGTTTTTGTAAGGACAAAATGAGGTACTACTTGTAAGTGCTTTGGCAACTTTAAATAGCTATATAAATGCTGGCCATTAATGATAGATTACTTTGAGAAGATAGGACTCACTCAAATCTTGTTTTTCTTCCCCCCCTTTTCATGCCCTTCCTTTTCCTTCTCTTCTCTTCCCTTAGCAGTTGAAAAAACAAGATAAGCAGGAAGGAGGTAAGAGAGCACTTAAATGTTCCTCCCCCCCCCCCCAATAAATCTGAGTCATCAGGTCTAGATTAGTTATGTCCTAGGCTATGGAAAGAACTGGTTGATTGCTACACTGCATGGAAAGAATGTAGAAGTGGTGAAAGGCAGATGCTCACATTTTCAGCAAAGGGAATGGAATAGAAACTTCAACAGTAGCTCAGTGCACCTGATTTCTACTACAGGATATTTGTAACCCATCTTCCCCAAACTTGACAAAGAGTATAAAATTGGAATTGATTGAGTAAATCAATCCAGTTATCCTGATGCAGTTTTAGGGGTGCGGGGACCCCAAAACTATCCAGATTGAAGGCAGAGTTGTCTGGAAAGAATTTGCACACTCAAACAGTCCTCCAGTCAAGTGGCAAAAAGTTTATTGTAATGCTCTATGGTGGGCAGAACTCTTTTAGGGAAATTGCAGCCTAACAGGAGTGATCCTAAAGCTTATAAAGGAAAAATTTTAGTTTGTTGTGGACCAACTATGCTAATTAGGTGGTGTGAGGTAGGATTAAAGTGTGGTCAGCTCCTAAAGGAACAGACAGTTTCTGTACCTTGGACACAGGAGTCATTCACAACTGGAAAATCCTGGGGTGGGGGCAGGGGACGGGGGTGCTTCTAAGTGGTCTCAATGCCTGTATGTCTACTTCTGTAATAAGATAGTCTCAGGAGGTGGCATTTCTAGCTTCACCTCTGGACTTTATATGGAATTGTGGGAATCAGGACATGATGGTCCTGCTGGTACAAGTCCTGTTCATATGAGGGAAATTCTTCAGATGTCAGCCTGTTCTTGTAACAAGGAGAGATAGTTTGCCTCACTGGGGCCCACTCATGAGTTATTGCCAGAGATAGGGTCTTTGGTCTGGGAAGAGATATGACCCTAGGCGTGGGGTCCAAGTACACCATCAATCCCATACTACTTGAAGTAACTGATAAGGTGCTCTAACACCTGAATGAAGTGAAAACAAGTCTCTGTAATCGAATCAGGAGTCATGTCTCCCTTCATACATAGCACATAGCACCAGACTACCTGTTAGGATCCTGGTTATATATTATTAAAGTGATGTTTTGTGAATATTTAGCAAGGGAAATAGTATTAATTGCTGAGAATCAGCCTGACTATATCTAGAATGCGTCATGCCAGGTTAACAAGATTTCCTTTTTAGAAAAATGAGAGGCTATGAGGCTGGTGAGAGGCATTGTGGTGTAGTGGATAGAGAACTGGCTTCTAGGTCAAGAAGACCTGCATTCAATATTCATTGGCTGTGTCACTGTGACTCAGAAGTCACTTAATCTCTTAGTAACCCAGGACATTCTATAAGACTCTGTACACTGCAGAACAAATGATGACCTACATTTGTAAAGGGAACGTCTTACTTACTCATCCCTACACTGATGGAACAAAGGTCTGGTAAGGAAAATAAAATTATATTAGCAGATCAAGTGAATATGGTAGATATAGTAGAACTAGATGGCAATGAAGTATTTTATAAAATTTTTTAAATTATTCTTTTGGACAAGATGAAGATGTGTGGAATCATGATATAGGTAAAATACAAGATCCTAAAAATAGTCATAATGAGTGAATATTACTGGGAAAGTGGTTTATTTATTTATTGGAGGGCAATTGGGGTTAATCGACTTGCCCAAGGTCACACAGCTAGTAAGTGTTAAGTGTCTGAGGCCAGATTTAACTCAGGTTCTCCTGACTGCAGGGCTGGTGCTCTATTCACTGTGCCACCTAGCCACCCCCTGGGAAAGTGGTTTCTAATGGAATATTCTAGGGATCTGTCTCTGACCCTGTGCTGTTCAACATTTTTATCAATGACTTCGATATTAAATATCAAAGACAAAGCTGTCATGCTTACCAAATTTACATGCAAACAGAAGTTTTTAAAAGACATAAAAAATGAAAAGGATAAATAACATTTTGGATGACAGAATTCAAAAAAATGAGATATTTTTGAAAGGATGGAAAGATGAATACAATTGAATAGTTTAAAATTTAATATGGTTAAATGAAACATTTCATCCTTTGGTTCAAAGAAACAATATTGCAAGTGCATGACAAAGGACTGAAGTTCATATGAAAAAAGATACAGGGGTCACAGTTGACTGCAAGCTTCAAAGGAGTCAAACTGTGTGATGTGGCCATAAGGCCCCCAAAGCTAATTTATCCTAGGCATCTTTCATATAAAAGGAAGAAAACTGCACAGATCAGACCATATTTAGAATATTGGATTCAATTTAGCTACTACATTTTAGCAAAGACATTAACAAGTTGAGGGTGCTAAAGATCCCTTGGAAAATGAAGGATGTTTAATTTGGAGAAGAAAAGATTTGTGGGAATAGGATAGCTGTCAAAGTATTTAAAGTCAATTCCAACTAGCTGGCTACATTGAAGATGACACTTTCATACTTATAAAGCTGTTTTACACCTTCCACCTCTCATTAAAGTGTCTGCTTTGTACAAATGATTATGAAGGAGAACTATGGGTTGGAAGCCCTACATTGCATGCTATCAATTCTTCGATATGTCAGTGGTGCTCTGATGTCATCGTTGTGGATATACCCTCTACCACTGCAGGTAGCAAGTCATTATGCTTTTCTATTCCCATTCCTTGTTCATATTCCAGAGATCATTCAGAAGATCTGCCCAAGGTCTTTTTATTTATTTTTAAAAATTTTTAAACATCCTGTGGGTTACAGTGCAATGCTGAGGCTTCCCATCTGTTATCTTCGGCTCTTGCCACAGTGGGTGGCCCATTTTTTTTTTTTCAGTCTCATATTTCCTCATGACATCCCTTATGGCATTTCTTTCAAGGTCATTTGACAATTGCCAAGGCATAACAATATGCAATGTAAATACAGACAAAGCAAATAAAAGAATTACCAATATGTGGTATGTCATTCTAGGGTTTACTGATGTTCTCTCCAGGACAGAACAGGCAGATTAAAAAGTACCCATGGCCTCAAGTAACCCAAGGAGAAACTCTCGCTGACCTGCTGGCAAGATTATTTTCTCCTATTCAATTTCCATGAGGTTCCCAGAAAACCTGACCTTGGTTGTTTTTATTGACTCACCCTGCTTATCCAGTTCTCACCTCTGTTGCCATTGACCCTTTCTGACCTTAGTTAAGCTACCCCCACCAGACTGTTTGCACTCTCCTTTAGTCAATGCCATGCCCTTTCACTAATGACCCCTAATGACCTGGGGCTGCACTGACTTTGATTCTGTTGGAGTAATGAGCCCACAGGGCTGGGGATTCTGCAGCTTCCTGACCAGATTTTAATGTTTTGAGAACTTTTTTTAAGATTGAAAAAATCCTCCCCCAAACCAAAAGATGAGAAAGAAAAAAAAATGGAGAGGGGGAAAAAATCCTTAGTAGGTTTTACTTCAAAATAGATAAAGAAAAACAAAACAAGAAAACAAGAAATAAATCCATTGTTAAGGAAAATAAATGTGAGGGAGATGTATATATGTATATAAATGTATGCATATGTATAGATGTATATATTTATGAATCATAGATTGAAGGCTAAAAGGGACATCAGATGTCTAGTGTATTTGTCTTACATATGGGGAAATTGAAGCTGAGTTCAGTTAAATGATTTGCCTTGCCTCACACAAGTTTTTAAGCATGTGGGATCTGAACAGCAGTCCTCTGCCCTTTCCTAGTACCAGTCCAGAAATGTCATTCAATTAGATTCAATTCAATGAACATTATTAAGTCCTAATATGTAGACAGTATTAGAAAAGGCTCCCTGGATACAAAGGCAATCGCTCTTCCCTTCTGCTCCCCCCAAATAATTCTAACAAGGCTTTACTCTTAAGGAGCTCACCTTGGGGAGCAGGAAGGAAACAAGCATTTATTAAATGCCTACTATGTGCCAGGCACTATACTAAGTGCTTTCCAAATATTTTTCTCATTTGATCCTTAAAACAGTCTTAAGAAGTGGGCGCTCTTTTTATATCCATTTTATAGTTGTGGAAACCAAGACAGACCCACGTGAAGCTGATGAGGTGATGGGACCTGGGCCCTGAATTTTCCCATACATTTAAGTAGCCCAGATCATTGGTGCTTCCACCCCAGCTCACTTTGATCACTTCATTAGCTTATTTAGTATTCCTCAATCCCATTTAGACCCTTTCGTTGTTTGCCCCAGGCCCATCCCAGGTTACTTACTTAATTCCATCAAGATCTTTTCACTGACCCTTTTTGCCATTTTTATATGTGAGTATCAGTCCCATCCTCATCAAATTTGCAGATTACCTAAGAATCTTGCCTGTTCCTATTGGCATCACAATAGCAGATTTACTAAGAATCTGCCCACCATACTGATTTTACAATACTGCAGGTTTACTAGGAATCTTTCCTGCCTTACTGGTGTTATAATAAAACCTCACTTAAAGGTTTTGAGTGGTCAAATTCTTTCAAGCAGACCCTCTGTACCCTTGCATTTCTAGGTTCCCAGCACCCCAGACAGCAACAAAGTGAGTTACTCAGGATTACACTGCTAGTAAGTGTCTGAGGCTGAATTTAAACTCAACTCTTCCTGACCAGGCGTTCTATACACTGCTTTACTTAGTTTCCTGTCTTCTATAAGTATGTTCATTTTAAGTCAGTAAAAACCAATTAAACACCTATTATATGCTAGTCACTGTCCTAGATATGGAATAAAACCACAGGCAAATAGTTTATATCAAGTAATGGGGAAAAAAAATATGTTGGTCAGAAATCAGGAGACCTAGCTTGTTATTTTGTGTGACCTTGGGCAAGTCACTTGCTACACATAACTTCTGAGTAGTCAGGGATACTGTCTCACCCTGAGCCCGGTATTAAGGGAGAATATTGTGGCCTTGACTTGACTGCAAATTAGGAATAATAGCAACAAAAAAAAACTTTGAGTCATAAACTGTGGTAGACTTTCTTATTTTTCTATATTTCTCCTTGAACAAGACAAAGCAGAAATGACCTTCAATGCAACTGAAATTTCAGAAGAGATGTTAATAATAACAGCTAACATTTATATATCACTTTAATGTGTGCATGTATATACACATGTAATATAGATATGCCTCTGCATACTTTAATGTGTGTATATGTATATATATATATATATAAAATACATGGATATAGGTACATACATGTGTATGCATGCATACATGATAGAGAAACATATTAATAATCAATTACTGAATTAGGACCAGAATTTTTTTTTTTGAGAAACCTGTAGGTTATTCAGGCTCTGAAGGACATTGCTGATAATGAGATTGAATTAATTTACTCCTCCATCAAGTTCAGACCCCACCCATGTGGGGAAACCCATTATATCCTACACAGGTTTGGGTGGGGTTAAATTCTTTGACTAGATTGCTCATGGTTAGGGGTAATTTAGAAGTAAATGACATCAAAGTCATATTCCCCCACCCCTCATTAGAATACATCCACTACTCATTCTAATACTCTTTCTTTCTCATTAACTGTTAACCAATCAGAGTTGATTGCCACCCTCAGGAATACCAGGTCTTCTAAGAGCCTACTGCGTTATTCCTCTTTGAGATTTGAGAGTATCCTGGATGTATTTTATTGGTAATATGCTAGCATTATTAATAAAAATGATTAATTACCCAGGAACTATGTCTCAAACTTTTTAAAGGTCACTATAGGTACTGGCCACAGAGCCCAGTACAGAGTAGCACTAATACTACTAGTACAGAGTAGCGCTAATACTACTAACTGCTTGGGAAGAGTATTGGAAGTCTGCTTCTGGCAGAGAGGAAGATGTGTAATAATACTGATGGAATCCTAATAAAGCTGCCCTCAGCTCCAATATTCTAACTTCCTCATAGGTCCCACTGAACAGCAGGCGCCCTCCCCAAGTCAATATCCTAACTTCTTCATATCTGCCTCACTGCTCACTAGAACAACCAGTGAGTCCGTGAACTCATATTTCTCACAGAAACAGCAGGCATGTCTGTGTGATGGGATCCCAGCCACTGCCTCTCGCTAGCCAATGCCCCCAGACCCATTCCTCATATTTCCCACAGAAACAGCAGGTGTATCCATGCACTCAACCACAACCACATCCATCTAGTCTGAGACAGGACCAGGATACTCAGCCAATCAGAAAGCAGCATCACCAGGATGCCGGAGCAGGGTATGGACCCCAAAACAATAGAATTAACCATACCTAGGAAGGAACCTGCACAGTATAATGGTAAAGAACTGACCTACAGTATACTTATGATGTAGAGAGGCTTATTATAATATCATCCTTCATCCCTGCACCCCATGGGTTTTTCTGTATGCGTTATGGGTAATTGCATGCACAGTTCCACTGTGGCTAGGACTCCTCCCCTATTACCTAATCCCTTAACAACCCCCTCCTGCCTTTTTAATATGTATATTTTCTGTTATGTAATTGCATCTTTACCCTATAAAAATCCATCTCGCTTTCTCTGAAGTAGCTGGTTCCTCTTGGAATGTAGTGACCACTTCATGAGAGGAGTCAGTCTCAATAGATGCTTCTACTTGGATCAGAGGTGACCTGACTCTGAATTGAAACAGTTCCACCTTAAGACATCATGAAACATCCCAAGAGTTTTTGGCGTCCCTGGGTGGGCAGAGTTGAAACTGTAACACAAGTGCCTTGGATTACTATGTTCATAGTAATTCTATAATTGGCTCCAATACATTTACCATATGATGAAAAGGAGTCTCATTGACAGGTGGTGGCTGCAGAGCTGGGCCAGTCGTGCACTAAAAGGGTACTCATTGACCTTCTCTTGGTTTGACTTCTTGGTTCTTCCTTCTCCTTTTGACCTCTTCTCCTCCATTGACCTTCCTGGTCGACAGTATCTGGGGAAAGACACTGCTATAAGGGAAGAAATCTCAGGCCCTTTCTAGAGCCTTGGTTCCTTGTCTCCACATTTGTTCTTTTGATTTGGCTGAGAGAAGAGATTATGACTTTGTGAGTCTCAAATGGCCTGGAGAGCCAGTCACACATAGTCATGGCGGGGGTGGGGGTGGGTTTACAGCCAGCTCAGCCTGATGCCAACAGCAAAGAAGATGCTAAGGCCTTTTGAGTTTTGAAAGGTTCTGAAGTCTAGACTATGCTAGGTTTTGTAGCCAACAGGTCTAGCTCTAACTAGAATAAAAGATCTTTGGGAGCCAGCCTAGAAGAAGCAGAGACAGAGGCTCCTCCACCAGCAACGCCACATTTTGAGTTGAACTTGGTGGAACCCATGCTATATATAAAATGAATTAAGTTCGAATACCCTCTCCCAAGAGACTGAGGTGGTATAGGAAAGAGTGTATGCCCAGGTACTGGGGAATAATGTTTATACTTTGTTCTTGCTTTAACTTTGAAGTAAGTATCCTTTCCTAAATGCTAATTGATATTAATTGGTTAAATGGAACTGGGGTCTAGTTAACAGTTTGGAGAATATACCTAGAATGCCAGCTTAATCTTGATCTGACAGCATTAGAAAAGAGACTAAGAAGTCTCAGGGTATCCCCTAGAACCCTAAAGGGGAGATGTAGTGGGTCTCTGAATGAGACCAGACTACTCACTATATGTACATTATCTTATTATCCTTGTTTAGTCCATATGTCATAGGTCTCTGCTATTACTATCCTCATTTTATAGGTAAGGAAGGAGATCTTAGGTTAAGTGACTTGTCCAGGGTCATACAGCTAATAAGTGTTTGAAGCTGGATTTGAACTCAGGTTTTCCTGTCTCCAGACCCAATAATCTATCCAATGAGCCATCTAGTTAATTGCCTCAAAGAACTATATAAATGTAGTAGTAGGTTTTTTTTTTAATTGCAAGATAGGATGTAACAAGGGCAAAGAAAAGCCAGGCAAAGTGCTCTAAGAAGTTCGAGGGAAGAGAAGTTAATTATACCTAGGAGGGGCCAGAATTCATGGTGTTAGTGGTACCTTACCCTTAGGCTTCTTAGGAAGGGAATGAAAGAATAAATGAATGGATAGAAAAATAATTTATTAAGCACATAACTCTGTGCCAAACACTCTGCTAAGTACTGGGGATATAATTACAAAAATCAGGGACAGTTCTATCTCAGGGTACTTTGGGGAACTTGGACTGGTATGGGGAGTTCTGTCTGAAGGGAGTAGATTGCTATATAGCATCTAGCAACCATGGTAGGGTAGATTTACTCATGGTTCATGGTTCCAGAACTGAAAGAGAGGAGAGGGTGAGGAAAGGGTGCCAGCAAGGTCATGGAAGAAATGGCCGGAAAGTTGGGAGCAAAGCGAAGGACAGTTGGAGCTTCTCCTGAAATAATGGTCCAGGAGAGACAGTCATCAATTAGTCCAGTAGATTCAGGGGCTGAAGTTTCTTCCAAACTGGAAGGTGGCTGGTAAGTTAATGGAGGAGAGATGACCTGAGAATCTTTAGTGAAGGGAAGCTACGTTAGTATCTGTAAACTGGTGGTTGTGGAGTACTGTTTCCATTCCTTGTGGTTGTTCTTTGTTTTTGAAGAGGACCAATGACATCATAGGGTGATGAATTGCGTGTGACTTGGATTTAAGTGAGGCAGCATTGCACAAAGTTGGCAGCCTCATTCTTTCTTCCAGAGTCATTGAAGTCCAGTGGCAAGACAAAAATCAAGATGCCCAGGAGGCAGTGGATAACATTGGCATCTTTCATGTCAGACCAAGCCCTCAAGGCTCCAGGGTGACTGTCTCAGCCTTTGGAACACATTGTTCTCATCTGCCCATTCTGCCAGGGGATGTCTTCACAAACTTGAAATAGACATCCCCCTAACTCACTGATGGGTTTGAGGCCTGTTGTTTATCCTCAACCTGGTTTAGCCCATCTGCTGAGATGGTTTTCCCAGGGTGTGGCCATGTAAAGCCAAGCACAAGCAACTTTCCAGAGGACTGCTGCTGTGAACAGCTTTCAAGGTTCTGATTACGTAGTATAGTGAACTCTTTATTTATCAATAAAAAATCAGAGCAAAACATTCATAGAAAAATCAAGGTACAGCATTCACAATGTTACGACTTATCACAGAAAATCAAAATACAGCATTCACCATGTCACAACTCAACAACTTATCACTAAAATGGCAATATAGTTTTCACCAAAGTGGTCACATAGTTTTAAACAAAGTATATTCATTTAGTCAATCACAAAATCCTAAATTCAATCACAAAGTACAAAAGTCAAAGTTTTCCACTCCTAGGTCATAGTAAATCATAATCTTCTCAGTCAGTACACAGTATTCAAGTAAAGTCTTCTTTCAGCTTAACTTGAGGCTGGCTCTCAGGTTCCATGGTTCCTCTTTCATTGTCCCAGCTCCAATTATCACCTGGGTCAAAGGCAGGCAGCAACCAGTTCCTTGTCTAGCTCCTTGTCCAGTTCTTCATCCAGTTTCTATTCCATATTGAAGTTCACAGTGTCCAGTCCACTTCAAGTCCTTCACAGTTCCTGTTTCTGGGAAGACAAAGCTTGACAGAGCCACAATAATATTCATTCACATTGCTGGCACCCTCATCAATTCACTATCTGCCTATGAAATCAACTCAGACCTACCAACAAGGTCCAAGAGGTCAGCACAAATCATCAGTAAAGTCCCAGGACCTCTAAAACCCTCTTCCAGGACTTTGGTAAACATATGTAATGTAATGCCAAGGAAAGGCAACTTCCCAAGGTTCAGAATACCAGCATAGGTGCTCTCCATTTTATTCAGTGACAAACCAAGAACAGAGAAGGTCAAAACATGACATCATTCAAAATACAGCATTTACTAAGGATGATTAAATAATCTCCAAGGACTACCCCACCCCAGGACCTTCCAATCATTCAATCAATTACAAAGTCCTGGTTCTAAATACCTCTCCACCCCCAGGCTGTACCTTCATTTAGTCCACCACAAAGCCCCTCTTCTCAAATGGAGATTAGTTTCCAAACATAAGTAAAATACATTCATTTGCTCAACCATAGAACACAAAAAGGTCAAAAGTTCCCCACCCCTGGGTCACAATTGAATCTACCCCAGAGTTACATCAAGTTTAAACACAGCACTTAATACCCAAATGGAGGTCTTTTCTTCATCTTGACAGGAGGCAAGTTCTCAGCAATCTTAGTTCCTGGGGAGACAAAGCTTAGCAAAGCCACAAGATACATTGCCAGTCTCTTCACTAATTCATCCTCTGTCTGTAGAACAGTCCTAGAACCCCTGAAAACATTAGCAAAACCCTCTCCCAGGATTTTTGTAAACATACAACCAGAAAATCCTTCTTCAGGGCTTCTGAACCAACAGAAAGGTTCCCAGACCCCTGCAACAACAGCACTGTCCTTCACCAGTGGACAGTATTCACTCTGTCTGCAGGACAGTCTCCAGACCCCTGCAACAACAGCACTGTCCTTCACCAGTGGACAGTATTCATTCTGTCTGCAGGGCAGTCTCCAGACCCCTGCAACAACAGCACTGTCCTTCACCAGTGGACAGTATTCACTCTCTGTCTGCAGGACAGTTTCAGGGCTTCTTAGCGAACAGCCAGGTTCCAGGACTTCTTCAACAGGACTGTCTTTCACCAGTGGACAAATCTGGCAAAACAACATCAAAACAGACAAAGTACCAGCAAAACAGCCATGTCTCCTCAGTCCTTGGCAGCTCAGGGGGCAGGTCTCAAAAGTCCAGGGCAATTCAAAGCGGCCACCAGCAATTCTCTTAGTCTCTCTCTCTCCACGAGGTGCTGCTTCCAAAAAAAGTTCTTCTGCCTCTCTCTTGTCTCTCCAAATCTACGTCACCAGCTCCTCCCAGTTCGTGTCTCTCTTTTCAAGTCAACAAGTCCATCCCACAGGTGGGATTAACAAGCTCTGGGTTTTGACACAATCAATTTGAAAAACTAAGCCAATACAGGGGAATCTTTAAATGCCATTACTATCACAACATACAGCCAGAAAATCCTCTTTCAGGGCTTCCAGTAAGGTCCCAGGGCTTCTGTACGAAGTATCACAAATAAACATCAACACAGACAGAGCAGACAGACAGAGTGCTGGGATACCATAAGTTTTCTCCTTGACTTTGCCACCACAAGAGTCCTCAGTTTTTTCTGTCTCTAGCCCTGGGGCTCTCCTTATATAGTCATTAGCTCCTCCCCAGGAGTTCACAAGTTCTAGGTTTCACAAGTTGTGGGATACACACATTCTGTTTCTTAACACACTTGATACAAGGTTCAAAAGAAACTTGAACTGAAATAAGGTGTTAATTCAATAGCTGAAACAAGGGGTGAATTACTTCTGTGCTTAGCATTACAGGCCACCGAACATGCTACAGCTTTTTTGAGCCACAGGTAAAAGCTGGACAGCAAAGGTGGATGAGGAGCTCTGAAAAAAAGGCTGTCATACTGTTCTGTCAGAGACTCTAGTCCTCTCTGTTTCAATTCATATAATTGGGGAATGACATGAATACAATCATGGAGATATGACAGAGAATAGGAGTTTGTGATGCACTGGAGTAGAATTCATGATCCCTCGAATACAGCCTATGTGAAAATGAATGATCTTGAAAGATAAGGTCAGGTATTTTAGCTCTATTTAGTAGACCAAGCTCAGCCTAAGGGTGAGCCATCAAAGAAGAGGAATGCCCCGATCATAGCAGTGCATTGAGAAGGCTACTTAGGCAGCATGCAATCTGGGGGATGTTCTCACAAGCCATTGGCATGTCCTAGAGATCCCAATATTTTAACAAATGGGAACTGAAATCAATAAGCATTGTCATAAAATAGGCATGATGGAAAAAGAGCTGAAAAGCTAGAGAACAATAATTTGAAGAAAAGTTGATTAGTCACAGAAAAACACATTGTATTGTGCTGGACCATTTGATCTCTGTGTGTGGCATACATGGTATGGTGGTGTTGAAATGGATATATCAACAACAACAATAGAAGAATCATCTTCCTGAATTCAAATCTAGTGTCAGATACTACTAACTGTGTGACCTTGGGCAGGTCATTTCATCCTGTCTGCCTCAGTTTCCTCATCTATAAAATGAGTTGGAGAAGGAAATGGCACACCACTCCAATATCTTTGCCAAGAAAACCCCAAATGGGGTCCTGAAGAGTTAGATATAATTGAACAATAACAACAAAGCGTTTACACATGGGCAGCTAGGTGGGGCCCTGGAGTCAGGAGGACCTGAGTTCAAATGGGCCTCAGATACTTAACACAAAAACTAACCTTGGGCTAGTGTGACCTTGGGCAAGTCACTTAACCCCAATCGCCCTGCCTTCCCCCCTCCAAAAAGCAAAAAAAAAAAAGGCATTTTTACTGCATTTTAAAGTTTGCAAAGGGTTTTCCAAATATTATATCATTATTCCTGACTCTAGGTTCAGTAATCTATGTACTGTCACCTTTCTGCCCCTAAAGAACAATGATGTAACTAATGTAAGAGTCCATAAAATAAATTGTCACAGCAGAGGAAAGTCGATAAACTATATGACATCAAGGCACAGGTTCAGGTGCCACCCCCAACAAGCACCCCCTCCCTACCACATCTTTTGGTTGCTAGTTACTCTTTTCCTCTTGAATATTCAATTCCCACCTCAGGCGCTTATTAGTCCTGAGATTCTGGGCAAGACTTTTAATCTTTCAGTCTCTTACTTGGTAATCAATCCAATCCCCTCAATAGATTGTAATCTCCTTTTGATGAAGTAGATAGAGTCTGGAAGATCTGAATTCTTATCTGGTCTCAGACATTATAAGAACCTGGACAAGGCACCTAACCTCTGCTTCAGCTTCTTCAATTGTAAAAGTGGGATAATAATACAGCTGCTTCCCTGGGCTATTGTCAGGATCAAATGAGATCACATTTGTAAAGTTATCAGCACAGTGCTCTGCACATAGTAGGTACTTAATGCTTTTTCCTATCCCTTCCCTTCTGCCTTGTACCCTTAGTGCTGACCAGGGTCTGACTCATGATAGGTGCAAAATAAATATTTGTGGATCTGTCTTTAGCAGAGGCAGCTTCAGCACCTTTGTCCTTGCTGCCTGGAAAGCAAGAAGTTTTATTCCTTTGCTCTAATGTTCTCAGCTACCAAGAGCTAGAGAGTAGTGATGGATTGAGAGCCTACATCTTCAGATTCCTTTGTGACCATCAGTAACATAAAGGGACCTAGCATACAGATTTTAGGGAGGGAGTGGTCCTTTATTAAATCACAACATAGTATATCCCACTTGGCAAGATGAATGGGTGGTTGGTTTTGTTTTTATTTTTTTTGATTACCCTAAAACCATTAAAACAAATCAAAAGATAAGATCTAGGCAACCTCTCACAGTGTTCCCACTGAATTTGAAACTGCTTAAGAAAAATCTCTTCCTCACTTTCATGCACTTCTTTGCACACATTTATTTCAGAATATAAATGTGTTGCATTGGAATATGTTGCCAATATTTAAAATCTGGGCTTGCATTCCTGTATCCAACTGAATACACTAATAATGTTTAATCAGCAGCAATATTACTTTCTATTAACGTTTTGTGCAGCTCCCAGCCACAGAGATAAGCGGCCATCCCCATGTTTTTCACACATCAGCAATTGGCAAGAGTCCCAGCTCTTGCAACAGTCATTTGATTCCAAAAGATGATAGAAATCCTATAATCTAGCTCAGGATTATTTCAGAATTTTCAGGAGATGTTAAATATTGCCTTTATCTCAAATAGGGCTGCCTTGGAGCTTGCTGGCCATTGTGGCTGTATGGGGCATTGGTATTCTAATCAGTGCTTACAGTCAGTCATGGCAGGCTGTCTGGGTGAAACAGCAGGAAAAGACTCTAAGAACATCTGATTGGCAATGCTTTTGGGAAGAAAAAAACTGAAGGCTACTCAGGAGATTGATTTGGGGATATTGTATGGAGAAAGACAGCAGTGAGACTCCAGAAGGCATGTGACACAGGGGGAAAAATAAAACCTCAGTTTTATTAGGAATATAGACAGAGAGGGTCTGGGCTATGTGGCATTGTAGATAGATCACTGGGCCTTGTAATGGGAATGTAAATTTTTAAGATCTTCCCTGCCCCTAGGCTAAACTGCACCTGGAGCCTGGGGTAGGAGGCTTGTTTTTCAGTAGATACTTTTTGGTTGGCCAGTGGGTCAAGAGGGTGGTTACATTCTCTAACCCAGGAGAAGGCTATATAATTCCTGATGTGAAGCTTTGCTTTGGGGCTCACTTTGAGAAGTGTTCTGTGACTTGATCAGATGACACTCTGGGAAGCCATTGTTGAGAGCCCCCTGACTTTGAAAAACTCAGATGTTGATTTGGTCTGGATGTAATGGTTGGACAGTTTGGAAACCTACTGTCTACTTGATCTGTTTCTCTGTCTTGATAATTCTGTCTGTATACTCTGAAGTTCGGGGTGCTGACCTTTTTCCCCTGAACTAGGTAAACAATACATATTTGATTGATTAGAGTAAGCTTGTTAACCCATTTTGAGTTGCTTTCCTTTAACAAAGCAGATCTAAGAACCTGTGTTGTCAGCCACCCTGGGGACGCTGGGGTGCTTGCTGCTATAGGCCTAGAAGCAAAGAGATCTGGGCTCCAGTCCAGAATAGGATGTTTACTAGCTGAATAATTTTAGCAAGTCACTTGACCTTTGTTTGCCTCAATTTCCTCAACTGTAAAAATGGGGATAATAATGGCTATCTCTGAGGGTTGTTGTGAGGACCAAGTGAAATACTCTTTGTAAAGCATTTAGCACAGTGCCTGGCTCATAGCAGCCACTATATAATTATTATTATTGCCTTGAACATGTAAACAAAATATTCATACTCTTTTGTCTGGAACCAGAGATATCAAGAAGTAAAGGAAGGAGACAGGCATTATGAAGTGTCTACTGCATGCTAAGCACTTTAAATATTGTCTTATTTTATCCTTAATGCAACCCTCAAAGGTAGGTGCTATTTTTGTCTCTATTTTACAGTTGAGGAAACTGATGCAAACAAAGGTTAAGTGACTTACCCAGGGTCACACAGCTAATAAGTGTCCTAGGTTGGATTGGAACTAGGCTTTTTTTCTGAATCTAGGCCTAGGGCTCTATCCACTGAACAAGCTTGCCACCTAAAACACCATAGATATTTAGAGCTGGAAGAGACCATAGAGGTCATCTAGTCCAATGCCCTTATTTTACAGTTGAGGAAATAGAAGCCCAGAGAGGCCTGAGGATGGCTGAGATCAAATCCAGGAGAAGAGGTAAAAATAAAGGATTGCTTCTGACCTTGTTCTGAGGATTGACCAAGAACAAGACTGAGTCATTTAATAAGATTAAAAAATGAGGAGGCCTATATAGGTAGGTCCCTGGGAGCAGAAAGTAAGGTTCACCAGAATGTGAGAAGTTGACTCTTGAGAAATTTGCTTTCAGGAGCACTAGAAAACCTTAGAGTAGCCCTATAGGGCTGGAGGTCTGTAGAGCTCCCTGGGGTAGAAAGTGAGTTCTTTTGAAATTATTTCTAGTAAAGTAGAAAACTGTCACGCTTCAGGTCTGTAGTTATCTTGAATATTTGCATATATGCTGGGACAGTTTTCCTTTCTCTGTAGAGGCCTAGAAACTGTGTGGGATAGAAACCACTGCCAGATCTTCAAAATTGAAGTCTTGAGTCTGAGATCAGAAAAGGTCTTTATTCATTTTCATGAGAAAGGGCAGAGCCCTCCTTGATCAAGGAGTGTCAGCCAGGGAATGCAAATTGTGGAAACTCTTAGGCTTCTGTTACCCTAATCTTAACCTGGCTCACTCCCCTGTTTGATCTCACCTTTGATCAGTGATGTGGGCTCACAATCCTAAACTAAGCAGCACAAAGCAATCTCAATCCTTCATTACCATAATTATTCGTGAATTAGAATCCTATCAGAGGACAGTATTTTCCAATCCCTCATTATGCACCAAATTTGGAGATAGACAATGAGAATTACAGTTGACAGTCCTTTATTATCATAATTATTCATCTGACCCTCCTACCCAATCAGAAGGAAACATCCTTCAATCCCTTACTTTTGCATATCTATACACAAAATTTGGTGGGATTGGGGGGAGCAACCAATGAGAAGAAGGCTAGTGCTATTTCCCTCAAGTTTTGTTACCTCATTCCGGGGCCTGTGGAAACTTAACCCTTTGCTGTCTCTCACAATATGAGCTATATTTCGAGACTCCTGGGGCAAATGAGTCCAGTCTTGAGGTTCTCAAGAAAAGCTAGCTGGAAGCAAAATAAGTCCAAGGAGTGATTTTTGAGAAGCCTCTGAGGTTGTGAATCCAAAGTTGCTGGGCCCAGATCATACATGTCATAAAGTATAAAACTCATCCCTTTCTCGTACCCTCTTCCCTTACTAAAAAAGAAACTAACACCACACCAAACATTCAATCCAAGCCTAACTCCTAGGGATTTCCTAAAATACACTTAATTTCTTCAGTCTTTGGAATGCAGCTTCAGAAAGTTGGGAATCCTTTTTATCCCGGCAAATATGTGAGCATCATGCTATTTCTTGACAGAAACACAACAGGCAATAGTAAACATTACATGGAAAACAAATTATGCTTTGCATTTTTAACCTTGTTAGACAATATCAGAATTCTTTCTACTGCTTCTTCTCACAAAGGATATAAAACATTGCTATACTTAAACTCTTATGGTTAGAGGCCCTACTTGAGATGAACGTGTAGCTTTCATTATTGCTAATGGGAATTATGTTTATGCACTGGGAAAGGGATAGTGTATGTTTTAGATTAAGCTTGATCTACATCTTCCAGATGGAATAAATTCCAAATGATACTGGAGGGGGAGAAGGGTACTAAATATTACCCAAAGCCAAGTTTAATAGCGAAGCAATTCTTCTGAATAACCAAAGTGGAGTCAACAGTAATAGTTGCGCTGCTATCACCGTGTTAAATAGCTAATATTGACTCCTCAAAGCCTTATTGGTTTAGCAATGCACTGAATTCCATTATTTCCCAAAGGCTTGGGAGATATTCCTCTATCTCGAAAAGTCCATTAAAATGGATTCCATTTGGTATAGTTTTCAAGGCTGTTTGAAGTTCAGTAAATTTCCTAATCTGCAAGCGGGCTGCCAAAGAGATTTTCATTTTTCCTTAATTTTAACCCTCTTTGTATCTCTGTGACAATACTGGGACAATACACAGAGAAAGGGATGAAATACAGTTTTGTTGTTTTCATTCCTAGTGTTTTTAGAACTGAGGCACACTTGGGTGGCTAGGTGGCACAGCGAATAGAGCACTGGTCCTGGAGTCAGGAAAACCTGGGTTCAGATCTGGCCTCAGACACTTGACACAAAAAATAGCCATGTGACCTTGGGCAAGTCCCTTAACCCCAATTACCCTCCAAAAAGCAAAAAAAAAAAAAAGAACTGAGGCACACTGTCATTCTTTGTTACCCATGATAGTGCTCAGAGTTGCTGCCAATTAGATTGCTTTTCTTTTAACTAGTTATAATTTCTGACCCAACTGGAATTTATCACATGGCCTCATGTCATCCTCAAATACTGAGATCTGTAATCACACCAATGTAGATGTTTCTTCTGATTATGAAGATCCCAGGCTATTGGTATCTGCCTATTCTTACCTGCAATCCTTCTATATATCTACCACCAAGATGTAGAGTTTTCTCACACTGGGGGTGGGTGTGAGTAGAGAGATTTCCTTGCCTTCTCTGAACATGGTAAGGATACCAGTGGAACAAAGGAACTACCTGTTGATTATTTCTCACTTTTAGCAGATGATTACAATTTTTTCTAATCATACATTTATGTATAGGGGGAGACCTCATCTCACTTTGAAGAAGAGGAAGTTTACTTAAGGGTGGTAATATAACATCAATGAAATTTATCAATAGCAAGTACATATAACAACCATGATTTCAAGTGAACCACATTGTCTCCTCCAAACTCTCCAGGGACTAAATATTCCAGGTCCATCCTAGTCCCAATCCTATGACTTGAGCCCATTCCCAAAGTCAATCTGTTGTTTAGTCATTCAGTCACGTCCAACTCTTCATGATCCCATGTACCAAAATTTCCATGGAGATTTCTTGGCAAGAATACTGTAGGTGGTTTGCCATTTCCTTCTTCAGTGGATTAAGACAAATGGAGGTTAAATGACTTACCCAGGGTTACACAGCTAGTAAGTGTCTGAAACTGGCTTTGAACTCAGTTTTTCATGATTCCAAGCCTAGCACTCTCTTGAGTCTCCTAGTTGCCCCATAGTTAATCTAGGGAAGATTTAAATGTTGGCTTAATAATTTCACCATTGAATGACTACCGCAGATGGCACGGGGAGAGGTTCGCCCAGGGTTTTGGAAGTAAATGACTAAGCCAGACATGGACAAAAAGGTAATGGCTGCTACCTCTGTTATCAAAAAATTTACAGCTCAATGCCAAAGGTAAGCCCACAATGTATAAAACCATTCTGAATTAGATGCAGAATGGAAGTGAAATCTCTGAGCATCGGCAACCATTTTCTTCCCTCTGCTACTTTTGTCTTCTTCCCAATTCTTTCACCCTTGAAATATTACTTCCTATACAGGTAAGAACACACCTTTGACTTTCCTATGCACATAAGAGCACCTTCAAAACTCACTTGAGATAATTGGAGACCTCACAGGAGTACCTCAAATTTAGCATTAGGAATCTATTAAATTTTCACTGCTGATTCAGTTTCTAGAATTCTGGGGATTGGCATTTTTCTCAAACTTAAGAACTCTTCTCTATATGTGCAAACAGAAAATGGCAGATATCTTGAACAAAATGATTTGACACTACCAAGAAAACCATGTTGCATCTGACTTTTTGGATAAAAGCACAGTCCAATTAACTGAGAAAAATAACAAAAGAGTGAGTAGGTGAGAGAGAGAGAGACAGAGACAGGGATAGGAATAGAGAATTTTATCATTCTACTTGCAAATTTCTGCTAGGAAATTTGATATTTATTCTTCTTTGACTTTTAACATTGCATTTAGATTTTATTTGGGTTATTCTTTTGTAAGCTTTAAGTGACTCCCTTATTCTTATTTTTTTTCCTTTTCTGTCTATATTCTAAATTGTTCTTTCCTTAAAATAAAAAAAAAAATAGTTGAATCAAAACTATTTGGTTTGGTTAAAAATCGAAAAGTAGATTAATTAAAGCAACTAGACAAGGAAGAATAAAAAATAATTGAACTAAATACCCGGTATTCAATTAACTAGAAAACACAACTTACCTTGGAAAGAAGCTCCTTATTTGTTATGATCAAAAGAGATAACATAGGTACAAGGTGCTTTGTAAGCCTTAAAGTGATATCTAAATGCTGCTACTGTTGTTGTTATCTAAGGTCTAAACCTGATTTGTGCCAATCTGCTTTCCAGTTTCCCTACTACTAGTACTACTACAACTACTACTGCTATTCTGTATTGATTCCTAAGAACCATTCCTCAACAGAGAAGGGGTCAAATGATATTAACAGTGTTTAAGGGGTGTCTAGGTGGCACAGTGAATAGAGCACCAGCCCTGGAGATAGGAGAACCTGAATTCAAATACAGCGTCAGACACTTAACACAAAAACTAGCTGTGTGAGCTTGGGCAAGTCACTTAACCCCAATTACCCTACCTTCCCCTCTCCAAAAAAAATAAAAAAAAAGTTTTCAAAAGAGTTGTTAACTATTAATATCCATGAGAAACAACATTCCAAATCACTAATAAAAAGAGAATTTTAAATAAAAACACCCTGAGGTTTTACTTCATATTTAGCAAGTTGACAAAGATAACAAAAGATGTGAATGGTGAATGTTTAGGACTTGTGGAAGGACGTTCACATGGAGGAGTTGTTGATGGAATTATGAATAGATTTAACCATTCTAGAAAGCAATTTGGGGTTATGTGAATACAATTACTAATACTTTAGTCATATTCCTTGGCCCAAAGATTCCATGTCTAGGCATATATTCTAAAGAGGTTATGTTCCAAAAAAAAAAAAAGCTTCATATTTATCACAATATTTATAGAAACACTTTTCATGATAGCAAAGAACTGGAAACAAGCTAGATGCTCAGCAAATTGGAGAATAGCTCATCAAATTGTGATAAATGGATATAACAGGATATTACTGTGGTGTAAGAAATGATGAGCATGATGAATAGGAAGGCACATGGGGTAACTTACTTGAACTGATGCAAAGTGAAGTAAATAGAGTCAGGAAAACAATATACACAGCTATTCCAACAATATCAGTGGGAAGAATGAGCACCACAAAAGATTTGAAACTCAATGTTGTGAAAATAGAAAAAAACCAAGCTTGTGCCCACCCCAACTTCCCTGTCTTCTTCCTTTTGCTCCTTTGCAGAAAAATGTGGCATGGATGTGAAATATTAATGTTAGATTTTTTTCAAAAGGTTGATTAGTTTTGCTGAATTTTCTTTCTCTCCTTTCTAAATAAAATTTTTGTTATGAGGAATGGCTCTCTGAAATGAGGAGGTCTGTCTAAAAGAATCTATGTGATGCGAAGCAAAAGATGCAAAAACCTATTAAAAATAAAATTTAAAATTGTTCTGTTGCTGCTTTTAATTTTTATATCACTGTCACTTCTGACTATACTCCCTCCTTTTCTCTTTTCCAGATATTAAACATTTTCTTGCAACAAAGAAAGAAAATAAAGTCAAGCAAAAACAACTGTGCCTGACTATGTATTCTCTGCCCCTCTTCCAAGAAGAGAGTGGTATGTTTCATTATTTGTACTCTTGGACCATGAATTGTCATTAATTTACTCTGAGTTCAACTTTCTTTTTGGGGCTCTCCACACTTCCACTGTTGTAGTCATTGTACATATTGTTATGATGATTCTGCTTAATTTCACTCTGTGTGAATTCTTCCCAAATTTCTCTGAATTCCTTCTTAGGAAGCAATAATATCCCATTGCATTCATATGCCAGTCAGTGGCTACCTGCTTGGCCTCTGCTTCTCTTCTCCCACTAAAATGCTGTTAGTGTATATACTGACATACATAGGGCCCTTTTTCCTGTCTTTGCCTTCCTTGGGGCAACCCTACTTTTATAACTAGCTGGAGAGAAACCCCAGCATATACTTCTCACACTTACCTCCTTCCCCCTTTCCTTTGTCATTTTCTCTGTTTTAGTGTTCTGTGTTCCATCTCTTTTCTCATTTATAAGGCACCATACAAAGCAGACAGGGTAGCTGTTGGAGGAAGAGGAAGGCACAGCTGGCATTCTGGAGAGGGAAGAGAGCAAAATTCTAATGCTTGGAGGGTTGGTGAAATTCACCCTATTCTTAAAAAAATAGGGATATTTTTGCAGCCCCCAATTTTTTTCTATATAATTTCTTTCATGAGAAAGTAGACGTTCAACCTATTACAAAGGTATTTTCTGCTCCCCAAATAACTCAGTCCTAGGATTTAAAAGCTCTGTTAGACATTTTATGTGACACGAGATGACAGCTCTGAAAATCCATCAAACAGAGAGAGCTCACTGTTTCTGGAAAGAGAACATTTGGAATGTAAGCAAAGCCCAGTCTCCTCTCTGGATTTTTAAGAATATAAATGGGCAGTTCCTCATTTTCACAGCTGTTAAGGTTAAATGAGCAACTGGGGTCCTCTAGCAGCAGAAGGGTGGGAAAGAATGCTTGGGGTGCCCACATCTCATATTGTGGGGAGCCTTGAGTGAAGAAGGGGAAAAAATGGCCAGCCCAACTGGGCTACTATGCTGTTCTTGACATAGGAAAAGCCTTTAGTCATATATTGACAGCTGTGCCTTAAGATAAAAGAAAAGAAAGTGAGAGAGCACTGGCAGGCATGGCTTCCTACTGTTTTATTAGCATATCCATCACAAACAACCCTGTCAAACTCAAGTCTACCCCTCCATCCTCACCACCCTTTCAAACTTTGGTAAATAATTTTTCTGGAGAAAGTCTGCCCCTAAAATCACTGGATGAGAAATAGTTGGTATGACAGGTTAATAGCACTTTTAAAAAGAAAAAGAAACAGAAAGGTCAAAGTAATGGTTTTTAGAGACTCTCGGATTATGATGTTCATTTGTTTTACTCTTGTTGTGATAATAATTGTAATAGTAGTTAAAAATAAATGGAGTACAAATGGCACTTTAAGATTTATAAAATGCTTCACATTCACTATCTCAGAGATCACAGAATTTCAGTGCAAGGTAGGATCCCAGCAGCCATTTAGTCCAAACCATATTTGAAAAAGAATTTCTAGAGTGTACCTGATAAGTGATTATCTAGTCTTTCTTTGAAGTTCTCCATTGGAGAAGAACCTGTCCTGTCCTTAGGCAGCCTCTTACACTCAGGGATAGTGATAATCTTTGGTAAGTCGTCTTCTTCACACCAAGCCTAAATGTTTCTCTTTGTCTCCTCGTTCTGCCCTCTGTGACAAAACTCTTGTCCACATCACAGCTCTTTGAGTACTTGAAAATTGTCCTATCTTCCTGAAGTCTTCTCTTCCAGGCTCAAAAATCCCTAGTTACTTCAACTGATTAATAATGGCTAAAGATCCTTCAGTATAGTTGTACTATTCTGGATACTCTCAGCTGATCAGCAAGTGCCCTTCTTAAAGTGGCACCCAGGTTTCATTTGAGCTTCACAATCATCTAGTGAAGTAGGTGGCATAAGCTATTTTTCTTCCCAATGTATTTGCCCCGCAGATCACTTGGGTTAAGTAAAATCATAGGATTATATGTTTGGAGCTGAAGGGACTTTCAACATAATTCGAATGAATCTGCTCATTTTACAGAGGTGGAAACTGAAGCCCAGAGGAGTTTAATGAAAGGTCCAAAATCATATGGTCAATGAACAGATACCATATTTGAACCCAGGCCCTCTGACTCCAAATTTAATCTTTTCCTCTGCACCAATTGACTAGCATCATTGAGACTTTAGGCTAATTGTTTAATCTCTCTGGGCTTCACTTTCTTCATTGGTTATCTGAAATGGATGATCTTTAAGGTTCCTTGCTACTCTAAAATTCCTGTGGTTCTATTTTGTGGAGCTAGGTGTCAGGGCTCCACAAATACCAATTGTCAGGGTCCCATAAGGACACCCAAGAGAGTAAGAAAGGACATGGAAAGTATTGTCCAAAATGCAGCTGCTGCTACTCTTGGGACCTTTGCCTAAGACCTCAAAATGCTTATAGTTAAGTCCAGCATATAACACTTTCCCAGGGATACACACAGCATGGGGCAATATAAGTAGACAAATAGAGAAAAGTTCCCAAGAGACCATAGGATCATAAATCTGCCTTTGAAAGGAACCCTAAAGGTCATCTCTCCAAATTTTCCATCTTATGGATCAAGACTCTGAGGCACAGAAAGACTAATGTTCACTCCAGTTCACCCTGGTAGTAAGTGGCAGAGCCAGGATTCAAACTCAGTTCCTGTGACTACAAACTCACTGTTCTTTCTATTGCTCCAACTTTCTCGCCTGCCTTTTCCTCTTCTCCAAACTGGCCTTTAAGTTTAGGCCATTGTAGAAAGGCCAGCTTAGCAGGACCATGCCAGAAGCTAGAGCACTCTCTGCTTTTTTAGGTGCTGCTTACAGTCAATCTCAGAATGAGAGAGATGCTTAAGTGCCTCTAAGGGTCATCAGAGCAACAGCTGCCTTCTTGTTTCCATAGCTCATTTGTCTTTTCTCCTTGATTATTACAACACCCTGCCTCAAACCCAATTCTTCTAATTCCAAATTCAGTGCCTTTTCTTCTGCAATAAGTTGGATGGCGGCTTTGAACCTCTCTTCCCATCCCTTCTCCCTAAGGTGCATTATCTCCTCCCATTCATTTTTTGATTTTACTATAAATTGCTCTTCATGGCTATAGTTGACAAGGCTGAACCCTAGAAAACCTCAGGATTGCTACACTGGGAACATAATTTTTCCTAGTTATGATTAGTAGAGTCCCCTTCAGACTGGTGCCTCAGAAGGCTTGGTGGGAGTAGTTGACAAGTACTGAACAGAGGTTAAGGCTTCTTTCTTTCATTGTCAGCAAACGGGGCTTAATTAACCCCTGCTGACAACTAGCAGTCCATAGGGAAACTTTACAGAGAAAGCAATTTTGCATTTCCCTCTACAAAAATTAGGGAGGGGTAGATAGAATGAGAAGTAAATATAGGATGTGTATCAAAGGCAATTTCTCACTTTTTAAACACCATATTTAGCATTTCCATGCTTTTCAATGATTTTTCCTCATTTTCTTTTAAAATCCATCCAAAATTGCAGCCCAGCAAATCAGTACTGTTTATTTTATGTATAGCATTTTCTCTGGGAGCTACCTTCTCTACTCAACATTTACAGGTTTTCAGGTTGGGTCCCCAGAATGTGAATACTCTCACAAAATCCTGGGCACTTTTGGTCTGAACTGCTTAAAATTGTAGCTCCTAAGTCCCCACTGGTGGACTTCGCATGAATAGTGATCCAGTAGTCCCAATTAACTCTATGCAAATGAATTTTCTAGGGTTAGAGCAATAGCTACAAACGATTCCCCTCATAAACCTGGGCTCATTCTATCACACACACAGCTTCCATGGAAAGAGTGGGCACAGAGTTCAAGTTCCATGGTAATTAGGCATAGATGTAGGGAACTCCTTTGACCCTGACAACTCAACTGGTATTCCAGGGCCTTGATATTCTTTCTTCAGTTAGTCTTTGCACAACTCTCCCCTTGGATGCAGCATTTTTTCTGGGGGGATTGCTTAACTGCTTTTCAATATCTGCTCCTCCTTAAAGCTCATCACTCAGTTGAAAGAGCTAGTTTTACCTTGAATCCATGGGTCAACTCCTTTCTCTGTTGCCAAGGATCACTGTCATTGAAACTACATCTACTCTTTCCTCCCTCAAGTGACTGCTTTTCTGTTTTGTCTGACTGGAGAGTGTGTATCTCTGCTCTTGAACGCTCTCAAACTGACTTACTCTGGAAATGCTGGATAGGGCATTTTCTATGGGGTTCATTCTACTAGATGCCAATGACCATTATGATGGCAGAGGAAAGAAAATCTCCCCCTCTGCCCACTTCCCTTTAGTATAAGTCCAGATAGGTGCCAGGGTCCCCACTCCACAAAGCTGTTTTTGGTCTGGGCTGACTTAAACTAACCAACCTTAGAATTGTCTTGTAAGGGCCTTCATTTATCTTTTAGAAAGTCAATGGCAAGGTTCCTCTTCTAATTCAATGAGGGGAAAACTTGTTCACACTCAACAAAGGGATCTCTGGGTACGGTCACATCTTTACATGGAGGTTAATATCTTATTATCTGCCCTGTTCTTTCTGTGATTACATTTTGGGCTTTCTGGACTGGAGAGCAGGCAGGGAGTTGGTCAAAGATCAACTCTTTTTGGCTTTAACACATCTGTGATAGCACAGAGAGCTTAACTCTAATCATATTTCAAGCTTAAATTAGAATTTATCAGAATTTAGAGCATTAAATTCTGTCTTTCTACTTATTAATTAGCTTTTTCTATGTTCTTGTGGTTTTCATATTAATTATTAAACTAAGTAGGAATACGGAGGCAGCTAGGTAGCCCAGTAGATCTGCAAAATGTGGAGTCAGGAAGACCCAAGTTCAAATTTAGCTTCAGGCACTAGCTGGGGAAATTTAGGCAAGTCATTTAATCTCTGTCTGCCTCAATTCCCTCACCTATAAACTGGAGATATAGCACCTACCTTCTGAAATTGTTGTGAGGATAAAAGGAGGTAATACTGGTAAACTCTTTGCAAAGCTTAAATTACTACATAAATACTATTATTATTTTACTATTATCATCACTGATTGTGACTATAGGTGTTCACCATTAAACTCTCCCAATAATGATAGCTGACATTTAGACTCATAGGATCATAGATTTAGAGCTAAGAGAAATTTTAGGTTTCAGTTTCCTGAGAAATTTCCAAATATAGCTCATGTCTTAGCCTCCATAGATAGAGTTTAAAAAATAATCTGTTTCTCAAGCAAGGACTCAAAGTAATAGAGCATATTGGATATTGGGGAGTCTTTATTTCTTCCCACAGACAGAATTCAAACTTCATGAAATGCTCTCAGAAACTCATAAACAAGTAATCCAATTCTTTTTAATTTTCAGGGAATTTCTTATTTATCCCAATGAACACATATGCTATCATGTTGGATAAAAGAAATTCTGATATCTTTGATGCTAAGGGAGATTGGCTGGTTGATATTTGTGAGTCAGTGAAGGTTCCCCCAATGTGTCAAAGTTTATTTTCAAGTATCAGTTTTTTCTTGATCTTCTAAAAGACATGGGTGAGTGTGAGTATATGTGTAAACATATGTGTGTGAATATACATACACACATCTCCTTTTATAGGACCGGCACAAAGGCTTGGCTACAAGAATATTCAAGTAAACATTTAACAGCCAGTTTAAAAAAAAAAAAATGTATGCCACAATTTTAATTTGCATAATTAACAGTTTCCCTATCACTTTAAGTCTAAACAATCAAGGAAATAATGAATCAAGCCCTGATTTGTAGTGTTTGCTGAATTCGAAGGTGTGTGGATGCTTGCTGAAAATTTAATAATCAGCTCCCAGCTGGCTCAACTTGTCTCTGGCATACCTCTGGTTGGCTCTATTCCACAAATGCTCAAGCCAAATGCATTATCCCCAATAACCGAGACTCAATTATTCATTTTCAGTGCAGTGTTATTAGACAGTTCCCATATAAAATGAATTTTCTCTTAGATGGAAATTTTCATTAGTTGTTCTCCAATCCTCTCATTGAGGTTACAAATGGAATGTATCTCTCTACATACCATTAAAAGTCCTAAGCAAAGGCTCACCTTCCTATGACGGTAAACTGACCAGCAAACTTTCAATCAACCAACCCCCTACATGTAGAGGGTATCCCAAAAGTCTTAGTGTAGTTTAAAACTGTAACAGATTAGACAGTAAATTTTAATAGCCTAAAATTCAACTTTTGAGACACCCTGTGAGTGTACCTCAAGTGGAGTACCTCAGTGGATCCTCCCAACAAGACCATGAGGCAAGTAATGCCTTTGTTATTATCTCCAAATTCCTCATAAAGATCAAACTGACTTCAAGAGCCAAGATTTTGAACTCGGATCTTCTGATTACTCAGTCCAGGACTCTCTTCATGACTTCATGATGTTTCTTTTAAATAAAGTGAAAGAGCAAACAATGAGCTTACCTACCATCTATTCCACAGCAGGAACCTGAAATCTGACTGGCCTTGAAAAGCAAAGTAACTTGAAAACCCACCCTGACCAATGTATATAAATTACCATTAGGTGGCAGCAGCGAGCAGTGGTGATCTCTAGTCAGGCAGCATTGATTTACATATTCTAAAGGAAAAGGAATAAAGTGGTACAGATGGGGCAGGTTCATGAAGGCGTCTAAATAAATGAGAACCATTTTTCATAGTCTGATAGCTTTCAAGTCAGTAGAACAAAGTGACACCTTCCTCAACCCGACATTATTTCTTGGTTTTCAGTGGACAAACCAGGCTGTTTTAGCAAATGACATTCAGGTATGGAGACAGTAAAGTTAGCCTTTCCCTGTAGGAAGCAAACACTTCATGCCCCTCTTTACATGCAGATTCAGGATGTCTTTTTAAATCATTCATTTTACATACTTTTTTTTTTTTAATGGAGGACATAATGTACTGGAGTGCTGAATGCAGTTTAATTCATTACAGCTGTCAAATGGCTAGTCTGACACTATTTGATTTGTTTCTCTGTCCTTTGGGAAACGTGAAAGGAGGACCTGGCCATTACTTCTCCCTCTAAGAATTAGCCAGATGGCAAAAACAAATCAAAAGATGGGTTATTCTAGGTTAACAGAAGTCCTCTTCCCTTTAGCTGATCAGTTTGGGGAGGGAATTCACTCATAATGAAATTTATGTGAATTTCTGTTATTCCTTTTTGATATATGTAGTATCCCCAAAAGCCTTAGTGTAGTTTTAATCTATGAAAGCTCTTTAAAATCACAGGCATTAAAAAATCATATAAGGGAAACCTACTAGAATTGCTATGATCTGGGAACACGTTGAGTAAGATCCATATTTAGAGGGACAAGGAATTCTTTAAGCAGCCATGTACCATTAACACATCCCCCCTCCCCCACAACAACAAGGCACAATTTCAATTCAATTCAGTAAACATTAAGTGACAACTATTTAAAAGATGAGGCAGCCAGTTGGTACAGTAGATAGGGTGATGGGACTGGAGTCAGGAAGACTCATCTTCCTGAGTTCAAATCTGGCCTCAGACACTTTTTAGTTATGATATCCTGTCCTGGACAAGTCACTTAATCAGCTTCCTCACCTGTAAAATGAGCTGAAGAATCAGAAATGGCAAACCATTTTAGTATCTCTGCCAAGGAAACTCCAAATGGGGTCCCTGAGAATTAGACATGACTGAAAATAAACACAATTTGCCAGTCACTGTGCTAAATGTTGTGAATATAAATAAGAAAAAGAAAGATCCTACCTTCAAGAAGTTTATTATCTAATGGAGGTAAACAACACACAAAAGGAAGTTAAAAAGGAGAAGTGTAGGGGGAAAGGGCACCAGGGGGCATATTGTTTGATGGAGTGATGTGGAAAACCCAGGTTCTGCTCTCTCTATAAAGGAAAGCTTTGAGCAGAATTTAGTGTTCCACCAATCAGTTTTTAGAGTTTAGTGTTCCACTGATTTAATGTTCCTCAGATCAGAAAGGAGAAAAGGCTAAGGGCATTGGGTAGATGTTGAGAAGTCTAGGCTGAATTAAATAACATAAAGATAAAGATTATCCTGGTGATCAGATTATCCTGGGAGGTAAAACTTGTTAATTGGAGTTCAGACCAGTTAGAGCTATAGATGAAAAGTTGAGGGGCAACAATGCCCACATACCAATGGGCCTCTTCAAGACTTGCTGTGTTGGAAATGAAGAAATGGTTTTGTTGTTGTCTGGTCAGGTCCAACTCTTTGTGACCCCATTTGGGAGTATTTTTGGCAAAGATGCTGGAGTGGTTTTGCCATTTCCTTCTCCAACTCATTTTATAGATGAGGAAACTGAGGCAAACAGGGCTAAGTGACTTCACCAGGATCACACAGCTAGTAAATGTTTGAGGACAGATTTGAGCTCAGGTCTTCCTGACTCCAGGCTAGGTACTCTATCCATTGTGCCACCTAGATGCCCCTGAAAAACATGTAGCCTTCTAAAAAAAATCTTTCATATTAAAAGGAAAACTATAGAAAAGAGGTCTATAGTCTATGGATATTGTTTGTACTTTCAAAAAATATGACAAAAGGAATTGCCAAAATGCTTCATTGTGTTTGCTGCCAATCATCAGGATGATTGAATTGTCCCCACAATGTGCTTCTAGAACTGTCCTATTCAGTTAAATGGAAATGATGGGGCAATGGGGCCTGGACCTCTACAAGAAAAAGATCATGTCTTTGAAAGCAACCCAGCCCCTGAACTTTCCCACATATAACTCAGTCCCTGGTGGTTCACCTAAAGTATCTGGTCCATCCCATACTCAATAATCCTTTTAACTGTCTTTTCACTGTAGCTCTCCAAAGACTTAATTCCTTTCACTGTTTGCACCTGGACCACCCCAGGCTATTTACTACTCCTTGATCACATCCAGATCTTCTTGCTATCTTTTCTTATATGTAAGTACCAATCTTACCCCCATTAAAATGTGTAGAAAATTAGAATATTGCCTGCTTCTATTGGCCTCATAATAAATCTTTCTACTCTGACTGAAAGAAGGCTGGAGTGTTTGAATTCTTTCAAGGCAGACTCTCTGTACCCTTGCATTTTAGGGTTCCCAACACCCCAAAGCACCACAGAATTATTTGTTTTCCTCAAGCTGTTGAATTAGTGTTTAGGCTGATAACCTCTTTTGGTCTTTTGTGACACTGACTTTTTTCTAAGGGGGTTTCCATTTCTTGCTTTTGGATCATGGACAATGTCCACAGTTATCAATAAAGTTTTCCTTATGTATCTATCTGATTATGCTTTTGAACTGCATATCATCATTTATCTTTTCTGCTCCCTTAATATTTGCTTATGTTCCAGGTGTGCTTAATTTGAGGGAAAGAAGTAATCCAAAATAGCTGAAGCCTCTTTTTACCAATTACAAGGGATTTTAGTAAAATTTCTGATTGACCAGAAGGGAATCTACCCACTTCTTATTTGAAAAACAAAACAAAACACATTTCCTGAAAGCTCAAGATGACTTTTGACAAATCACAGAAACTTCTGACAAAGTTCCCTTCTTATCTGGCAGGAGTTCTATCTTGTTGGTGGGTCTTATGACTAGTCTCCAGTGGTGCACTGATATAGTGTATAGAGAGAATTCTTCATGAGGATACGACTATAATTACCTCCATCCCCTTTTAACTTCAATATATTAATTAGGAGAGCATACTTATTGATCAACCAACCAAAAGATCTTAGGCAAGGGATTCTCAATCAGAAGTCCTTGAACTTGTGTTTTTAAAATTAATCATTTAAAAATATTTTGCTAACTGTATATCAAATGTGATAGATTTCCTATGTATTTTATTTTTATGTATTTAAGAACCTTACTCTGGAAAGGAGTTCATAGGTTTTTACTATTTTATTACTCCATTTCCAAATAAAAGCTCTGGTTGGCTTTGCCTCCTCTCCCAACCTTTGGCGCCTGCCTCCTTTTTCATCTTCCTTTTGTGTGTTTTCTTCCGCCATTGGATTGTAAGCACCTTGAGGTCAGGGACTTCTTTTTATTATTTTTACTCCCTGGCTTAGTACCCTAGTGCCTAAAAGTAGGTGCTTATTGAATTGTATTGAATTGAATTTATCAATTTGCCAAAGGGGTCTATGGCACACAAAAATATTAAGATCTTCTGCCTTAATCTACTTGTGAAAAGACTTTCAAACTAGAATGATGTTGCATAAGAATCAAGGTTGCATAGGGCCTGAAGAATCATCCCAGGAATCATCTATAAATTATCAAGCAGGGAGAGAATATCTGAATAGGGAAAGAGTGTAGAGTTCTAGCTGAATATCCTTAAAAGGAACTGTCTAAGAATGGGAGAGACCTTAGCTATTTCTCTACTCCCACCTTCTATTCCCCCTCACTTAGTTTTGCCTGGAGGAGGATCTTGCCAGCATGGCAGTTTCTAGAGAATGCTGGACCTCCCATTTTTCTATCAATGTTCTAATAGCATACCCCTGGGAAAGCACTGTCTTCCTTCTTCTCATTGGTGTCCTAAAGGGCATTTCTGAATCAGTTGGCAATAGGGCTCCAAGGACTGATTTCTGGATTAATTTCTCTACCAGGAGCTCAGCAAAGATATTACACTACATTTAAGGGTGAATGTCTTGAGTACCCCTTGAATGGTAGAAAAAGGATTTTCAGGAGCTGTGAATTATCCCTTTGTCACATGTGCTCTCTAGGCATGAGCCCACTTTATCCAGATTCTGCATGTAATTATGAGAAAATGTGTCATAGACCTTTTGGGGGGGTGGTGTTTTGTACCTATTTTTCTTATTATACCACCTTGGTAAGTAGCCATTTCTAAAAGCTTCTCAAGGCTGTCTAACTAAATATTCTCTACTGACAATCTTGGAGCAAGAAGAAATGACAGAAGGGGGTTGAGCCAACAGTATTAAAGAATGTTAATTCCAATTCCTTAGGCATAGCCCTAGATAAATAGCCCTAGCCAAACTCTTGGGTCCCAACCCATCAGTGGGAGTGGGAATTGGGATAATGATAGGTCAGAGGACTAACTGATCACCTAAAGTGATCACTAAACAATCACCTTATGTATGAAATAAACACCAGTGAACTCTGGTGTTAAACCAGTAACTTGCAATTTGGGATAGTGTGCATAACTCATTCCTGAATCTTCAATTTTATCCATTTTTAGGACCAAAATTATGTGAAAAAATGATTCAGTTCTGTGCAGATGTAGATATAGAAAAATCAAAAGCTTGCCAGTTTCCTGATCCTCTAGACTTGGACTCTATTTGACTTTGTACATTGTCTTTTAGAATTTGGAGAGCTTGGATCACTTCATTATAATCTTCAATTTCGAACATGCTATAACTATTGGCAATTATTGACATGTTAGCCATCAATGAAAAAAAATCTGAACCCCAAAGCTATGAATTCACATTAAGAGAATATAATGTGGCTCCTTAGGGAAAGTCTGATTGAATGCATCTTAATACATGGTAAGGAGGTTGATGTAGGAAAATAGACTTTTGGCTATGTTTGGTCACTTATTGTCACTGTGTAGAACACAGGCCAGTAAGGAAAATTGTCCTCTTGTCATATGCCAGAACTCAGAGATAAGTTGTTTTCCCAGGACCCCATGAAAGGACTGATTACAGTGTCTCAGGACAATCTGTTCAGACAGATGCTCCAGATGCCATTACTTCTGCTACTAGCAAAACAGCTTACCCAACCTGCTTACTTCTCCATTGGTCCAGGTGATTCTTGAATGATTTATCATGGGACACACACTGTATCTTTATGTGCTCAAATGAGAATCAATATTGGATTTTACAAGATGGTAATGGGTCTGCTTATGTAAGGTCACTGACTAATAGGGTAATGGTTGTTTTATAATGCTGTGACTTTAGTGATGAAATCCTGCTATATTTTGGGATGTTAGGTAACTCAGACACCCCTGGGAAGCTCAAAGGTTTTAAAGAGGTTTTTAGATTTTCTTGAAATCCCTTGCTTTATTTAAAGCATCAGAAAATTTCTAAAGATCAAGTCAAGTCAATAAGTATTTCTTAAGTGCTTACTATGGGCCAAATACTAAGTTACTTGAACATATGCTAGAGAGGCTCAAAGGTATATAAAATGACTTTTAGATTTTCCTGAAATCCTTTGCTTTATTTAGATCATCAAAAAGTTTTTGAAGATCAAACACAGAGAAAATGGATTTTCCAATTAAGATGCAAGGCATGACTCTAATGTGTCTTCATTTTTCAGATAAGGATATTGAGGTCCAGTGATGTGGAAAGCCTTCTCAAAGTTTACACAGGAAATTAGTAACAGAGCCTGGATTAAGATGTGGATCTCCTTGACTCCTAGACCACTGCTCTCTAATGGTGTTTTGTCTTGGTGAATACATAGTTTTATTGGTTTTGGCACTTCCTCAGGTGATGTAGGTCCTTTATGCCTTTTTATCTTGTCTGAATCACATCTTTGTTCTCCAATAAATCTTCCAAAGGGAATTATCCAAGGTTCTGGTTTGTTATCCTATGAAATATTGAAGAGGTTGCCCTTCCCTAAAATCCATTGATTTGAAAGCAAATTAGAGTCCTCTATTGCCAGTGGAGTGCAGCTTTGATAGGTCTTACAAAACTGAAAGGTTTTGGGTATAGTTCTAGTGAGAGTCTAGAAAAATATATGGAAGTTCATCAACAGAAAATTGGCCAGGTGATTTTATTTTATATCCAGAAAGACATATAAAAGCCAGCTATTAAGATGTGAAAGGGTTGTGATCTGGGGTCAGGGAAAGATTACCTATACCAGTGATATCACACATCTTGGAATGTTTGAAAGCAATTTCAGCTGGGCCATGGGGTCAAAAGACAATTTGTAAGGAGTTGAAAGGGAAGTGAGTGATGAGGAAGCACATTATCTTTTCCATCACAAAAGAACAATGTTGTACAAGCCTTCCTTTCCACCTTCTTTGAAAAGGTGGACCACTGCCCAGCCTAAAAGAGCAAGCTTATCCTTCCAGTCATAAAGACAAAAAGAAAGAAGGGCATTCCAATTCTTCGGACTCCTTTGAAGGATTAGCATCTGCAAGGCTAAAGGAGAATAGTAGAGATATATATTCATATCACAAAGCCTCACATTTGGAAAGAGACAAGCCATTTTGCTTATGTTTTATTGTCAGTAATTTGAAGCTATTACACAGACAGAAAATATGACTTGTGAGGTTTCATAGCATATGCAAAACCTGACCCATTTTTTCAGATAATATTCATTTGTTCGACCACATATTTTGTCTTCTTTTTTCTTACTAGCTAACATAATCCAAAATATTTATTTCCCAATCATTTATGTACACATTTGGAACTTGATCACTAGGTTTATTTTGGTTGTTTCAATCAATATTAGTTGCTTATTGAATAGATGACCTGGGCTATAACACAGGCAATGCACAAAGGGTCAGATTATTTGTCTTTCTTGTTTTATGGAATTGCTATGTTACTCAACTCGAATTATTAGGGAACCTGGTCAAGAATATGCCCTTATAATTGCCTTGAGGAAATTATACAGTGGGCAAGATTTCTGCTATATAGAAAAGTTCGGGCACAACACTGAAGTTTTTACATTGGATTGACATGTTCAAATAAGACTGGTATCAGGAATGGCAAAGCCAGGAATAGTGGCAATAATAGTGAGTATTTGTATAACCATTTAGGTTTTATAAAGTGCTTTACTCTTACAACAACCCTGGGAGGTGGGTGCTATTATTATCTCAGTTTTTAGATAAGAGAACTGAGGCAGACAGAGGTCAAATGACTTGCCAGCTAACAAGTGTCTGAAGCTAGATTTGAACTCAGGTTTTCTTTACTCCAGATATAATGCTTTATTGTGCCACCTAGCTGTGTAGATTTTTGAGCTAAGATTGGTGAGGAAACTAAGGACAATAACGACAATAAAAGATGCCCCCCCCCCCTTCTTCTTCCAACTGTATAGAAGAAAAGAAGAAAATCTAAGGAAGAATAGGACCATTGCTCAGATTAGATAGGATAAGGATCACAAGATGATTTGTATCATATATTTAGACCTAGAAGGGATTTCAGAATCCATCTAGTCCAACCTTTTCATTTTCCCTCTAGGGATATTGCCGTGCATTGAGGTTAAATGACTTCCTACTCATGGTTGTAAGCATAGGTTCAGTGGCAGCATTTGAACTCAGATCCTGTCTCCAGGCAGCTAGGTGGCTCAGTGGATAGAGATTCAGACCTAGAATCAGGAGGACTTATCTTCATGAGTTCAAATTGGGCCTCAGACTAGCTGTGTGATCCTGGGCAAGTTACTTAACCCTGTTTGCCTCAGCTTTCTCATCAGTAAAATGAACTGGAGGAGAAAATGGCAAACCACTCTAATATCTTTGCCAAGAAAACCCCATATGGAGTCACAGACTCAGACTGAGACTCAAGAATCAGACATGGCTAAAAGAACTAAACGACACGACCTCTGACTCCAGATGCAGTACTTTTTCCGCTGTATCCTACTTCTTCACAATAACTGACAATTCATCTTTTACCTTTGTATTTTTATTTAAGGAGAATAATCTTTGGAATGGATGAAATGAAAATTCACAAGAGGCAGTTGATGCCTCAGCTAAGATAGACAACAGTAGGAGAATATATAACTACCCTGTAGGAATTTATGTGATGAGACTCATCATATCCTGGAATACTGAATGAACTGACAGATGTGAGAGCTGTGCCATTTCAAGTCATCTTTGAAAGAAGCTGGAGAAAGGTTGAGGTGCCACAGGATTGCATAAAGTCAAACGATGTTTTAATTTTCCAGAAAGGAAGATGTATAGGTTCTGCAAACTAGAGCTCATTGAGTTTGGCTTCAACTCTTGGCAAAATTTGACAATGTTTTTTTTGTAAAAGGTGTGACCACGAAGAATCTTTTTAGGAATGATAAGTTTAGAGGAAGAGGTCTTATTTTTTTTCTTTCTTGAAAGACATATCCATGTATATGTTTCCACATTTATGAGATGATTGATGATGGGTTTCCTAGTCAATGCCAAGTTCTTGGAACTGACCTTTGGGAGGAAGTTAAGGAAGTTTGTGCTGGATAGCACCTCTACACCCAGTCTTTGAGAGAGGAGTTCTACTTGCGCTCTTCAGCCAAGTCCTTTGAAGAGAAGAGAAATAAGAAACTGGACCCAGGAGCTGGAAGAACAAAAAGACTGTCGCAATGTGACAAAGACAAAGCTGGGCCTTCCCTTCCGCTATCACCATGGTTGTTGTCCTTGTTCTCAAAGGGGACCAAAGTGACATCACTATGTTAGAATCAAGTTACATCATGGTTGACTGTGACTGATCAGAGCGATAAGAGCTCAGAATGCTCTACCACAGGTCAGGTATAAATAGTCCATGTGAACATTTGGGGTGGCTTCTCTCAATTTGTGTATCTCACATTTCTTTTGAGCTACTACAGTTCTCCTTTGCTCATAGAACACAATGAGTTCTCTGATAAGGGCTTACCATTCTGGGCTGTCCTGTGCCAGTGTCTCCCAAAGTTTTTCAGAGAACTACCATGAGTTCTGTAAACTGTGTTGATATTTTAGGATGATGACTGGCCTTACTAGCTATCTCAAGGGCAAAATTATTCTTTTTCAGAAGTGCCCCAAACCAAGTGCCCCAAAGGGAAGCACTTTAAGTCTGGAGGACTATATAGTTCCCTAGGGGAGGACAAGGCTGATTGAAGATGGAAGGAACATTGTTTTGACAACTTGGGCTCCTATGAATTTTTTGTGCTTTGTTGAGTACTTTTTATGGAGTGAAATAAAGGCTACATAGTGTCTGAAATATATTGTTAGCCTGAGTAGTCAGATGGGAGCTACTGGTCCTTTCTTGTCCTTTTCTTTAAAGACCATATACATTGGTTACATTTTAATGCTACCAGGGAAAATCCTGAGTAGGGGCAAAATCTGAGGTTCCCAGAGAAAATTCTTGGTGGAGCATGAACCAAAGAATAATTTGTGAGAACTTGGTCCATCTAAATCCAGAACTTGGGGTTCTGAATCTTAGCCATAGCCAGGGCCTTTGGGACTTTGTCTCAGAGTCTGACTTTGGTGTGGAGAAAAGTATGCTGCTCTCCTTGTAGTAGGTCATAAGCTACCAACCCAGTGTCCTCCACTATGTCCACATGGAAGTTGGATAATGGGGAAAGAAAGGCAGCTGAAGAAGATGTTGAGGGAGCAGGATTGCTGGTAATAAGGAGAAGAAAGGGAGGAGGATATCTATGATTGCCCCCAAAGTCTATACCTTTGGTTAGACTAATTTGCGGGGTCTGCATCCTTTCCTCTCTAAACCTCATGGGAGTAAAGGCTGATTAAAAAAGATTCCTCCAAAATTCCCAAACCCCAACACCTGAATTTGTCTCCTGTGCTGGAATTCCTAGCTTAGACTCTTCTGGGCCATAACTCATCTTTCCTGCAAGAGAATGTGTACAGCAACTCACCAATGAACAAGAAACCATCTTTCTTCTGCCTAGGATGAATATCACTCTGCTGCTGCCCTCAACTGCTTACATTTCTTTGCCTACTTGTTTCCTTTTCCTCTTGGGGTCATATATTCCCCTTTCAGGAATTCACTGATAACTCTGCCACTGCATTTGCATAGACATTATCCCTGGGGTTGAGGGAATGCTTTGTAGAGTGCTATTTGGGCAAGTAGACTCTTTCTTTCTAGAGATCCAACTTTAAACTCTGATGTCAGGTCTCTGACTATGCTTGCTTTCTCTGTCTATCTGGTTTCTAGATGATCTGTGTAGTCCTTTTTGCATGCTGATTCCAATGGTACAGCTTAGATATCCAGGGACCTATTCTATCTCTGAAAGCCATGATTCAATGAATCAGCCTCCTGATGTCAATGGGTCTGGTGTCAGGCCAAGCATACTCCTTGGATCTCATCATAGATCTCAATATAGTGCTAATGGGGGTCATCTACATATTTAGTAGGACAATATCTTCAAAGGCAGGAAAAAAACTTCATTCTGTAATGTAATTAATCCCTACTAATCTCCTTCTTTACATTTTTTTCATTCTTTATATATGATTAAAGTGATGGATAGCAAACATTTTCAAAAAGGAGATATTGATTATAAAGAGCCAGTATGGCTTCACTAAGAACAAGTAATGTTAGATGAATATAATTTTTCTCTTAAAGGGTTACTATACAAATTGTCTTGTGATATTGTAGAAAATACTGAGAAATGTAGTTAAGTGGATGTGAAACTGAATGAATGATCAGATCGAAAGAGTAGTCATTAGTGGTTTTATGTCACCTTGGAAGGAGGTCTCTAGTAGAAGTAATGGTAATAGTGATTTGAAGATCTTCCCTACCCCTTAATAGATGGAATGTAATCACATGGAGAATGTGGTAGGAGGAGTTTGCCGAATGGGTGGAGCAGGAAGGGGTGGGGCAGGAAATGAGTCAGAGCAGTTAGAGCAGAGGGAAGAGAGACGACACAAGCAAGCAGACAGCTAGGATTGTGAGTTTTGTTTGTAGGAAGGCCAAGCAGGGGGAAGGCTTTGGGATTCTGTTGCTCCCTGCAGTGATAATGTATATTAATTTCTTTGCTGCTAAAATGGATTTAGTTTTCTGGTATTGGGATTTGACTTTCTGGTATCTGAATAAATGTTTTGCTTTTGTCTTCTATGTGGAGAGTCTGTTACATTTTTTATTCAGAAATATGTCATCATATTCATACTTGACAGCAGTGCTGTGAATATTGCCTTGGTGACAGTAGAGTATTCCCTTCATTTAGAGATCTCTCTTAGGCCCTATGCTATTTAACTTTCTTTTTTTTTAATCAGTGACTTGAATATAGGCATAGATGGAAGTTTTATCAAATTTGCAGATGACACAAAGCTAGAATGGTTAATGTACAAAATTGAATATCATTTCTGAAAGGCTGCTTATTTCCTTTTCTTGCCCTCAACCAGAATTCCCTCAATAGATGTGGAGATTGTCATTACAAAAATTTTGTAGAAATGGAAAAGTAGGGATATGTTTCTTTAGTTATTGATATTTTCATAGTTGCCCTTTTTAGTTTAGAGCTTTCCCCCCATACTTTTGATATATTCTCCTTTTATACCTACATAGGTATAGAAATATATGTATGTGTGTATGTGTGTATATCTATATATCTACATCTATCTATCTTTAGAATCAAATCCTAAATACTCCCCTCCCCAAAATGTATCACTTCTAGTACAGACCTCTTCTGTGAGTACTGACCTAGTCTAATCTAGTTATTCTTCCCATTTTATAGTCTTAAGTGCTGTTACCATTTCCTCCAAGTAGCACCTTGGGGATTATGATGTTAGTGTCCAATTGTGATGGCTCTTCTGTTACTGAAGATGAAAAGAAATTGTTCTAAAAGTCTTCATATATATTTTCCATTTTGCATTTATTTGGGGCCTTCCATTTCATCCTTAAATGCCTTTGGGATGACTTTGGTTACTTGAGTCTCTTGACAAGCTATGTTTAAACTTATTTTTTCCTCTGCTGACTCTTGTTTTATGGGGCAATTTTGCTTATGATCTTTGCTGATTCTCTTCAATAAGATTAAAAAATATTGATGCCATTTACCTTCATATCACATTAATTTCTAAATATATCCTTCCTCTCTTTACTATCCAGTAATAATTCTTATGTAACAAAATTATAGGAACTAAAAATAATAAGAAAAAAGGTCATGTTTAGCAAACTAACACATTATCTGTATTTGATAATGCATGCAATATTCCATGCCCATTGTCCTTGTCTCTTTGGTAAAGGGAGGGGAACACCCTTTCTCACCTCTTCTCTAGGGTCAATCCTTTTTTTTTTTCTTTTTGGAGGGCATTTGGGGGTAAGTGACTTGCTCAAGGTCACACAGCTAGTTTTTGCATTGTGTCTGAGGTCAGATTTGAACTCAGGTCCTCCTGAATCCAGGGCCGGTGCTCTATTTACTGCACCACCTAGCCACCCCTAAAGGTCTACTTATGATAGTAAAACATGAATTATAACTGTCTCCAAATAATTAAAAGATGAGTAATACACAGAGAACAATGAAAGATACATGGCAAGTATGAGTAGGAGCCAATGCATAATGAATGAGGAATTCTGAAGAGAGAATAGGAATAAAAGATGTCATTAAGGAATTGAATAATAGTAGAAGGCTGGTCACATGAGAGAGGAAAGGATGACAGGTAGATAGCTGGAGTGCTCCCACTGGTGCCTTTGTAATTTCAGGGTGCTTAGGAGGAATGCTTTTATTTTTTTGAGGAATGCTTTTAGTATAATGGATGGAACCCTTGTAGTGAACTTAGGGGAGGATATGGATGAGAGTTGCATAGGATATTCAAGATTGATGAGATTATAGATTCAACTGGGTTTCACACAGCAATCATCTCTTATCTTGGATTCTGAAGCTGAAACTACTCTAGATTCTGGTAGTTGAGTTTTTGCTTAATCTTTCCTGGTTACAGGCCTCCAACTCATTTCTGGGATATTTCTTATGACATGTCATCTTTATTCCTCCTACCTGCTCCCCAACTCTCCTTTATGTGTTTTCTTCTTGCTCTGGAATGTAAACTACTTCAGGACAGAGATTGTCTTGCTTGCTTGTATTTGTATCTTTGTCACATAGTAAGTACTTAATAAATGTTTTCTTCCTCTTCTCTCTCTCCTTTTTTCTCGCTTTCCCCCTCCTTTTCCTTCTTTCTCTCTCCCTCTCCTTTCTCTCTCCCTCCTTTCCTTCCATCTCTTGCCTTTCTCTGTCTACTTCCTTTTCCAGGTTCAAATATAAGTTCACATTTCATATTTATTTGCATAATATTTCATATGTATTCATATAATATTTCATATGTGAAGTTTTGTTTTTTTTTACAACCCAGCCCTTTCCTACTTTTTCAGTCTTTTTACACTTCATTTCTGGCTTTCTTCCTCTCCTCTCTCCTCCCTCAACATGGACTCTATGATCAGGGCATGGTCTCTGGTCCAGGAGGCAAGGCAATGAATAAGTTGCAGAGGGGCAGATATAAGAGAAAACTTCTAAACCATTTTTATTTGTTTGTTTTTTTACAAAAGGGGAGAAACAGCTTTTTCAGTAGGGTAATAATTCTTTATCCTTTGACATCTTCCAGGGAGGTTTGGGGACCATTTGCTTTGGGGTCCACAAGTTTCTTGGAGGTTTGGGGACCACATGCTGGGAATGTTGTTATGGAGATCCTTGTTGAGTTATGTGTTGGATCTGGCTTCAGAGATCCCTTCTCACTCTGATTCCTTGACTTTCTAAAATCTTTAATACAATCAATAGTAGACCTGAACTTTAATAGCTCTAAGTAAGTTTGCCTGTCCAGGGTAGTCAAGGGACATCCTGAAGGTGCTCCATGATGAGTTGGTCAGTCCTTTCTGATAGATATACCTGCTGTGATCCCTTTCTTATCTACCATGGAGGATGGTTGGGCTTTTTATCTATTTTATACAACAATGCTCTCTAAAAAGATAAAAGTGTAGACATTCCTAGTCCTATGGCAACTTAAACCTAGACCAAAGAAGTTCACCAAATTCCTAAACAGCTCTCACATGTTAATGATTCACCTCTTAGTTTAACACAAGGGAATAACAGTAGTCCACCCTTATTTGGGGCTTATTATTGGTTTGATACATCAACCCTGGGACGGATGCAGTAATTGAAATACTATAATTCTCATTTTTTTAGGTCAGAGAAACTGAGCTACAGAAGAATTAGATGACTTTCTCAGGATCACATGACTAGTGATTTCAGAGTTAGGAATGTTTTTTGATTCCTGGCCCAGTCTCTTCTCTACGTCATGCATCTTCTCAAGGAGAAGCCATTGCCAACACTTGGTTACCATCTCAAAGGGTTTACAATGCCCAGTGAATTAACAATAAGTCTAAGGGAGACTGAAGATCCACCACAAGGAGGCAGCAACAATGATGATGACCACAAAAACAACTACTACTATAATAATTCATTATTGATAATGATAAATCATTAACATGTTTGATCCATTAATTTAAAAAGTAGTGTAGTATAGAGGAAGGAAATGAAAGGAAATGGCAAACCACTCCAGTATCTCTGCCAAGAAAATTCCAAATGGGGTCATGAAGGGCATGACAAAAAACAACAACAGCAACAACGACAACAACAAGAAGTTGGTCCAATGGATAGAAAGTTGATTGGAAGTCAGGAAGACCTTGGTTCAAGTCTAACCTCTGATACCTGCTGGCTACAAGTCCCAGGGCAAGTTAACTAACCTCTACGTGCCTCCGGCTCCTTTCTCTAAGACAATAAACAGCAGAACAGACACTGATTCTCATTGGTAGAGGGAGTTTCCCTCACCAATGAAATTGCAGGCAACTAAAACCCAACTCAATCATATAGTGATAAATAGCTAACATTATTTATAGAAGGTTTCCTGTGTATCAGGCACTGTGCTAAGTGCTTTACAATTATCTCATTTGATCCTCATAATGCTATTATTATGCTCATCTTACAGATAGTTAAGTGACTTGCTCATAGTCACACAGCTTGTTAAGTGTCTTGATCTCAGGTCTTCCTGACTCCAGAGCTGGCCCTATCCACTGTGCTACCTGGCAGCTTCTAATGACCTGATTTTGACTAATGCTTTAAAAAAATGATTAATGTGTTTTGTTCTTACATTATAAACATTTATAGATTGCTCCCATTTTGTGAGAGGGCCAAGTAAAATAGATAAATGAAACTAATAGTGAAGTGTAGTATTTTAAGGTTTGCAACTTGACATAGGTAATGCAAGTATCATTCTCTCCATTTTGTAGGTAAGGAAACAGTTTTAGAGAAGTTGAGTGACTTGTCCATGTTCATATAACTATTAATTAGAACCATTGCTCAAAAAGAAAAAGAAAAAAACCCCAGCAGATTATGTCTGGAGTAAACAAGGATGCTATTTCCCTTATTCCAATGAGCATGATTTTCGTTTGTTTCATTTCAGGGGTGATCCCTTCTATTTAGACAGCTGTAAGGGCCTTTTCTGAAAATGGCCTGTGAGAGGCTTATTAAAAAGCTTGCCCTGGCTCTTATCCATGTCAATAGCTAAAAGCCTGGGAGAGACCACTTACTTCATCTTGTCTAGCAATTTCAAGGGTAGATGCTGTCCTAACCCTGTTGGGTGTTTGAGGACCTGTAAAGAAAACCATTAGCACTTCTGCATTTAGCTCTCTTTTCCATATATATGACTATTGAAGGCTGTTAAATTCCCTGCTTCCTGAATCTTTGAGTGTTCACTGTTTACAGAGGCTGCTGTAGGCTTGGAGTCATTATCAGAAGCTAAAACAAAGTTAAAGAAAAATTTTAGGATTCCAGTAAGTTGGCAGATACTACATGCATTGTAAACGCAATAGCTGATAACAGATGTTACCAAATTACTTTGCAGTTCATGATATGAAAAAAAAATCTGATGAGGACCAAAATAATGTAATGAACAGAGGTTTGATTTTGACTTCAAAGGTACTCTTAAGCATACTCTTATGTATGCTGTAAAAACAGAAAACAGGGTGAGGCAACCAAGGGCTTTGTTCCCAGGGTGGGAAATTGATCAAAGATGAAAATTTTTCCCCAAGGGTAAGAAATTTGTCCTGAGGCAGAAAATATTTTTTGGTGCAAATGTTTAATTTTGTACTTAAATACAAAGTGAGAAAAGAAAAAAAAAGCCATGTACACAGCAGATCATAAAGGAGGATTCAATATAAAATAATAAATTTCAATTTCAAGAAAACCTATATGATAAATACTATATATTGTTTTCAAAGCTGCTTAACTTTTCTTTGCTTCCTTGTTGGTTTTCTTTTGTTCTGTGCTGTGTACTTTTTACTTTATTTTTTCCCCTTTCCTCCCCTCCCCACTAAAGAAAGCTACAGTTAAGTGTGAAATTTTATACACATTTATAAATATACATATTTATAAATATACACATTTAAACACATATATACTCATAGACATACATGTAAGACCATACTATGCTTATTTCCTCCTAACATTTGTTTTTCTGAAGGTAGATGGCATCTTCCTTCATAAGTCCTAGTCTTTCCATGTTTTTCCTAAATCAACTAGCTTATAATTTCCTATACCACAACAATATGCCTTTCTGGATTCATATAGCATTTTGCTTCATAGGGTCTTTGAGGTTAATTTGGGTATTTATTATAATCAGAATGACTTGGTTGCTCAAAGTTGTTCTTAAAGTAATAATACTGTTCCTATATATAATGTTCTTTTGGCTCTGTTCATTTCATTCTTCATAATTTTGTGGAGATCTCTCCATGCTTTTCTAAAGTTATTGACCTCATCATTTCTTATAGCACAGCAATAAATCCATCACAAACATATATCACAATTTGTTCAGCCATTTCCCAATTGATGGACATCCCCACAGTCTCCAGTTCTTTTTTCTTTTTAAAGCAATTGGGGTTAAGTAACTTGCTCAAGATTACACAGCCAGTTATTTCTGGGTATGGTGCTAAGTATCTGAGCCCGGATTTGATCCTCAGGTCATCCCGACACTGGAGCCGGTGCTCTTACTCGCTGTGCTACCTGGCCGCCCTGAGTATCCAGTTCTTTAACACCACAAAGAGAGCTGCTATAAACATTTTAGAACATGTAGGTTCTTTTCCATTTTCCCTAATAATCTTGGGAAACAGAGCTAATAGTGATATTGCTGGGTCAAAGAGCATAGGCAACAGTTTAATATCTCTTTGAGCATAACTCCAAATCTCTCTCCAGAATGGTTGGATCAATTCACAGATCCACCAGCAATGAATTAAGGTCCCATTTTTCCACATCCCCTCCAACATTTGTCACTTTCCCCTTCTTTCATTTTAGCTAATCTGATAGGTGTAAAACAATATCTCAAGGTTGTTTTAATTTACATTTCTCTAATCAATAATGATGTAGAGCATTTTTTCATATGACTATAAATTGTTTTGTCTTTTTTCTTCAGAAAACTACCTGTTCATATCCTTTGACCATTTATCAGTTGGGGAATGACTCACATTCTTATAGATTTTTTAAAAAGTTCTTTAAATATTTGCGATATGAGACCTTTATCTAAGAGACTGTCTGTAAATTTCCCCCCTAGGTTTTCCATTTTCCTTCTGCTCTTAGTTACATTTACTTTTATTTGTGCAAACCCTTTTTAATTTAATGCATTCAAAATGATCAGTTTTACATCTAACATTCTCTATTTCTTCTTTGTTCGTGAATTATTCATCTGTTCTTAAGTCAGGTAATATGTTCCATGTTCTTCAAATTTTCTTGTAATATATTCCTTTATATCTAGGTCATGTATTCATTTTGATCTTATCTTGGTAAATGGTGTAGGATATTAGTCTATGCCCAATTTCTGCCAGACTGCTTTCCAGCTTTCCCAGAAATTTTGGGAAATAATGAACTCTTATCCCCCAAACTTAAATCTTTACACTTGTTAAACACTTTGTAACCATATTTATTTGCTGTGGTAGATTGTATGTCTGCTCTGTTCCACTGTTCTACCTTTATATTTCTTAGCCAGTGTCATATAATTTTGATAATTGCTGCATTACAATATAGCTTAAAATCTGGTACTGCTAAACCTCTTTCCTTTACATTTTTCCCCCATTAATTCCTTTGATATAATTGAACTTTTGTTCTTCCAAATGAACTTTGTTATGATTTTTCTAGGTCAGCAAAATACTTTTTTGTAATTTAATTTGGATTGCATTGACTATATAGATTAATTTTGGCAAAATTGTCATTTTTATTATATTGATCCTGCCTACCCATGAACAATTAATATTTCTCTGTTTATTTAAATCTGAATTTATCTGTGTACAAAGTTATTTTTATGGTTTTGTTCATATATATATATATATATATCCTGGGTTTGTTTTGATTGGTGTATTTTCCAGTATTTTATACTGTCTAGAGTTGTTTTATATGTGGTATCTCCTGTTTCTTCTTTCATGACTGTGATTAATATAGAAATATTTTTACATGATAGCATATGTATGAACTATATCAAACTGCCTACCATTTTTAGAAGAAGAGAGGGGAGGGAAGGATGGAGGGAGAAACATTTAGAACTCAAAATCTTGAAAAAAATGAATGCTAAAAAATTTCTTGATATGTAACTGGGGAAAAATGAAATAATATTTAAAATAAAATACAATAATGGGGATGATTAAAAAATAATAAATAAATGGGATATCCCTAGTTATCTCTTCCTATAGGATCCTGTTGGTAATATATGGGAATGCTGGTGATTTATGTGTATATGCTGATATTATTAATTATTTCATTTAAATTCTTAGTTGAGTCTTTAGGATTTTCCAAGTATATCATCATACTGATGGGGTATGGAATCTGGACCCCCCAAAAAGAAAAGACCCTCAGTCCTTGAACTTTCTCACAAATCTCAGGAACCCAGGCCCTGAACTCAGATTCTTGGCATTTGCTTGAGTCATCAAGGTCATTCCAGCATAATACTTTCGATTTTCCTTTCTTTGGGGCCCTGACCCAGCCCAGCCCTTCATTCTTTGTTACTTTTAGACCATCCTAGGCTACTTGCCACTCCTAGATCACATCCAGATCTTCCCACAGTCTTTCTGTGTAAAAATGTTGATCTTGCCCCCATTAAATTGCGGAGACTCACTAGGAGTCTTGCTCACCCCAACTGGTGTTATAATAACCTTGCAACTTGTACTGAAAGAAGTCTTGAGTGGTCGAATTCTTCTGAGGCAAACCCATGCCCTGTACTATTGCATTTTGGGGTCCCCAGCACCCCTAGACCGCAACAATATCATATATAAAAGACATAGTTTTGGTATCTCATTCCCTATTCTGATTCCTTCTATTTCTTTTTCTTCTCTTAATGCTATTGCTAGGATTTCCAATACAATACTGAATAATGTGGGTGACAATGGGCATCCTTGTTTCACACCTTATTGGACTGGGAAGGCTGCCTCTGGTGTTTGGATGGTGAGAGTCCAGAAAGGTGCAAACTCCCCTTAGGGAAACAACTCAAATTTCTTGTTTGGTTCCATTGACAGAGGCTGGGTATGATAGTATTCAAGCTGTGGTCTGGTGTATCATTAGAAAAGATTAGAGAGCTAGAGGAAGGAACTTCAAACTTTTTTATGCTAATTCTTCCCAATTTACTAATGAGGAACTGAAATTTAAGGAGGTTACAGAACAGATATAAAAAGGCAGGGATGAGATTCAAACCTAAGTCCCCCTACTCACAACTAGTACATATTTCTTTTTACTGTGCTGCCTCTTAGAATGTGGGGTATGGGGGCGGCTAGGTGGCGCCGGAGTTGGGAGGATCTGAGTTCGGATCCGACCTCAGACACTTAACACACACACAAAAACTAACTGTGTAACCTTGGGCAAGTTACTTAACCCCAATTGCCCTCCAAAAAGGCAAAAAAAAAAGAATGTGGGGTATATGTGGTTCCTCTTACCCCTCCCCTAAGATGCTGATGATCATGTCACCCTGAATTTTAATGAAAACCATCAATACAATAAAATGGAAGTTTTTACTTAGGGAAAGTGATTGCAGATCAGGGTGCCACACAGCAAATGCTGGGGTACCCAAGGAGGGGACTAAGAACAAGGTTTACATATGGTATCAAGGCAGAGAGAATAATGACCAGGCTGCAGATGGGAGGATTTAGGCATTTCGTAATTTCACAAGGTATGTTGTTTTACATGGCAAGCAAAAGTCCATAAAGAAGGCTTGGGAATCTCTAGAGGGGAGAATTTGGGAGGTCTACAAAAATCAGAGACTGGAATTGACAAAGTCTGGTCAGCCCCAGGCAATACACTGTCCCTGGTATGGAGACCAGGGCACCTTTAGTCAGTTCTTAGTCAGCTGAGTTTGTCAATAACTTTCAGGGTATTTCCGTATTATGTCCTTGTGCTCTCACAGTCATCCCCATTTTCTCCACACCTTACCCACACTGCAGCCTTGGACTTCATTCCCTATTTGCTTTCAAGCCTTATTCCAACTTTCCCCACCCCATACCTTATCCTGCCTTCCTTCATAACCAACATTTCCATCTCTCCTTATATATGGTCTTCTCCCTTTATAATGTAACCTCCTTGAGGGCAGGGACTATCTTGCATTGTTTGTATATTTTAGTACTGTGCCTGTCACATAGTACTTAATAAATGGTCTATTTTATCCATCTATTTTTTCCATTCATCATCATCATCCCCTCCATACCAATATATTCATGTTATAATCTCTGCCTATCACATATTTAACAATCTTCTTGTTATCTATCCATTTCTCTCTCTCTGTCTCTGTCTCTCTCTCTGATCCTCCTTTATTGTGGATGCCTCAAACCATATCTTACCATTTCAAGGATACAAAAACAGTCTAGGGAATTGCTACAACCTAGGAAGAGCTTTTACTTCCCTGTTGACAGTCCTTTGCTTACGTATCTGTAATGATATGGTGGTGGTGGTGATGGTGGTCTTCAAGTAGAGAAAGGAGACAAAACTTCTCCACTTGAAGGCCCATCATTTCCTGTTGACCTCTTTGTCTCATGTATGCTGAGGACCTTTTATTTTCCCTAAGTTTTGTTCTCCCTGGTTTCTCACATTCTCTTAAGGCTGGAGATTGGACAGGAGGAGAAAGCCTGGTGAGTAGAGTGGTAGAGTGGGATTTCAGGGATTCTAGGTTCCCAGAGGAACTGGGTTTTCCTAGTAAAAGGGAAATGTATGTCCTAATGTGTTCTCTGCTGTCTCCTGTCATAGTTTGCTGCAAGAGAGGGGCAGTGAGGGAACCTTAGCAGGAAAAGGCAGTGGAAGAAGTCATTCCCATTGCTCAACTGCAGGACCAGGTTGTCTAGGGAATGCCTCTGCTTCCCTCAGCCCTTGAAATTCTTTCAGCCATTTCCATCCCCACCCCCAATGCTTGCTTTCCTAAGCTACTTACATTTTTCTCATAGAATTAATGGAGATTGGAGTAGCTGAACTAAAGGGCACTACTGAGGGAAGAACTAAAGAAGTTCAGGGGGTCAGTGCTCTAGAAAGACTGGCAATGCTGTCTCTTAATCCTGAGTGATGCCAAATTTTGACAAAGGACAAAAGAGTACAGGCCTGAGAGTCAGGAAAACTAGGTTGTACTTCCTGCTGGGAAAAGTCCTGGATCTTTGTTTATTCCTTTATAAAATGAGAAGATAGTAAAGAGTTTTCTCTAAGGTTCCTTGCAAGTTGAACAATGTGAATCTATGAGATATGGGCTTCATTAGTTTGTTCCAGCTACAAAAATTCCTGGTTATAGCCCTTCTCATAATGATTGCTGATGGAAAGTCAATAAGGCAAAAGTCTACTGTGAAAATGAAAGCTACTTGAGGGCAGAGATTCATAGTTGTCTTGGTGTGCTTAGCTTCTGTTACATATTTAATATATATTTGTTAAATGATTGAGTTGGAGGGGATTATTATCAAACTGGTCATTATAGAGTGGGCTCCCTTTATAATACTTGTACTGGTGGCCAATGTTGACACACTCACCCTCCAGACCAGGGGTGGAGAACCTGTAGCCTTGAGGCCAGGTCCTTAAATGCAGCACTTTTACTGAACCCAAATTTCACAGAACAAGCCACAAAAGTTATGAGTGCTATATCTCCTTTTTTAAGGATCTTCTCTAATCATAGAAGAGTCTTGTGGGAAATATTTGAGGTACTTGAACTAGGATCAGTGGAACACTGTAGCTACATTCCTAGGCAGACAATGAGGGCTATTTCTCTAGTCGTATAGTCAGCTTACAGGAATTAAAAATGCAATGCAGATTCTATCCATGACTTTTCTAGTTAATAGTTGTGTTTTCTTATAGTCTTCCCTAATCTTGAGGTAGGGCCTGTAGAGCAGGACTAATTAGCTAGTAAAGAATATAATCTTGCAGACCACTGAAATTTAGGGATGTTGTTAAAGGACCTCTGAATGTCTTCTTACTCTTGGTCACTGTCTCCCACATTTACCTCTAGCTAGATGTTTTTTCAGATGTTATTTATTTTTCATGCGACACAGGAGAGGAGAATGGATCAGTAAATCTGCCCAAAGCCTTTTTCTCCTCATTTAATGATGCTTTCTCATCATTAGCAGATTGGGACATGGAAGAGACAGGACCTTGGATTTCCTCACCCCAGGACCACTGCCCAAGAGAGTGACCCAGATCCAAGCAGGTCAAAGCAAGAGTGATTACCCCCTGAATGGTTGCTTGGTCCCTCTACAATCTGTAGGCCAGGAGCTCCAGAGGCAGCCATGCGATAGCAGCTGCATCCTCCATGACACAGCCAACAGGGGGCAGTGACCAGACCGTGCTCATCCATCAGGCAGTTCCAACAGAGTTCCCCACTGACATTTTACTTTCTCTTTGGTGTTTATGGATTGATAAGTCTGGAAACTACCACAGCTGCTGGTGATTCACTTTCCTGAAGTGTGCTCCCTGGATATCTATCTTGTCAAGCTCATGAAAGGATAAGTGAGTTGAATAAGGTGACTTGGGGAATGAGCATTATAGGCAGGATTTGTAGCAGATCCCCTAACTCCAGAGCCAGTGTTCTTTCCATTATACCATGCCTCTGCCTAGGAAGGTGGTAAAATCAAAAGAAAATCTATAGAAGACCAAAGATCCAGTTAGATGCGCAGCAGAGAGAGTATTAGAGTCAGAGTCAAGTGATTAATTAAAATCCAGTCTTAGGTACTCACAAGGCATATAACCCTGTGTAACTCACTTGGCCTTTCTTAGCTTTAGTTTCATCCTCTGAAAAATAGGGATAATAATTTCATTGGTCATTTGTTTAAGTCCTGTATGATTCTTCATAACCCAAGTTGGGGTATTCTTGGCAAAGATACTGGAGTGGTTTGCCATTTCCTTCTCCAACTAATTTTATAGATGAGGAATTGAGTCAAACAGGGTTAAATGACTTGCCCAAGGCCACACAACTAGTAAGTGTCTGAGGCCAGATCTGAACTCAGAAGATGAGTCTTCCTGACTTTAGGTCAAGCAGTCTATTCACTGTGTTACCTAGCTGCCTGGAGATAATAATATCATCTACCTTACAAAGTTATTGCAAGGCTCATGAGATAATATATGCAGAATACTTTGCAAATCTTAAAACACTATGTCATTGCTAGTTATTATTATTAGTATGCATGATAGTTATGTCTGCTCAGTGGTTACTCAAAGAGTAGTCAAATGCTTCAAAGAATTTAAGGACTACTGTTATGTATGTGAAGAAAACAATTCTCTTCAAAAATTTTAAATTTATTTAATGAACAGAAATCTGTTTTATTCTTCTTCTTGCCTGCCCTACTGAGGGGAAAAATCTTTGTAACAAATATGTATAGTCAAGCAAATGAACTCATTGATCATGTTAAAAAATGTCTCATTTTGCATCCTGAATCTGTCATCTCTCTGTTGGGGCAGATAGGTGTTTTGGAATTATGGTTGGTCGGTGAATTGACATGATTTCTCATAGAGTTCAAGTTTTTTTGCTTTTTTTATGGTGTTATTTTATGTTTTCATTGTTCTGATTCCATTGATTTCATTCTTCATCAATTTACATAATTCTTCAAAATGGTTTTGATAATACCATTGTTATAATATAAATTATTTTTCTGGTTCTGCTCATTTCATTCTATATGGGTTCACCTAAGTCTTTTTATATCCTTTCAAAGAATTTATTTTCTCATTTCTTACAGCATAATAATATTCCATTACATTCTCAAAGCACAATTTTTCAAGCCATTCCCCAGTTGATGGGCATCCCCTTAATTTCCTTTTATTTTTTTGCCACCACAAAAGAGCTGTTATATCTATTTTATTCATACAGGAGTTTTTCTCTTTCTTTTACCTCTTCTGAGCATAAACTTAGTAATGGTATAGCTGGGTCAAAGGGGATGCATGATTTAATGACTTTTTCTGCATAATTTCAAATTGCTTTCTAGAATGATTATGCCCATTCACAGGTCTACCAACAGGGCACCCATGTTTCTCTTTCCCTCAGCCCTTCCAACATTTGTAATTTTCTTTTTGTTTTTCATCCTCACCAGTCTGGTGGGTATAAAATGGAATTTCAGAATTGCTTTAATTTGCATTTCTCTAATGTAGCACCAACACAATATTCACAGGACTGATGGTGACTGCAAATATGCTGGCATAGTTCTCAGCTGCAAAATATAACAGATTCTCCATATATAAGATAGAAGCAAAACATTTATTCAAACACCAGAAAACCAAATCCCCAAACCAGAAAGTCAAATCCATTATAGTAACAAAGAAGTTAATACACCATAGCATAGCATGAAGCCACACCATCCTTTAACCTTGCCACAAACCAATACTCACAAGCCTAGCTGTCACACCATGGGGCAAACACTCACAAGCCCAGCTGTCTCCCTGGGTGTGTCCTCTCCTCCCTCCAGCTCTAACTGCTCTGACTCCCAGTTTCCTTTGGGCTCTGTTCCATCCTTTAGTAAACTCCTCCTATCACAGGTTCCATGTGATTACATTTGGTCTATTAGGGGGCAGGCAAGATCTTCAAATTCCCATTTCATCTAATTACTAGTTATTTGAAGCATTTTTTCACATGTCTATAGGTAGCCTGGGTTTCCTCCCTTGAGAACTGCTCATTCATATCCTTAGACCATTTATTGGTTGGGGAATGGCTCTTATACTTTAAAGTTTTGCTTAGTTTCTTATATATTTTAAGAATTAGACCTTAATTAGATAAATTTGCTGTAGAGATTGTTCCCAATTCATTTTTCTCTTTTCATTTTATCTTTATTATATTTCCTTATGCAAAAAAAAACCCTTTTAATTTTATGTAATCTGTACTATTTATTTTAGCTTCTGTGATCCCCTCTATGCCTCTTGTGATGGTCTGTCATGAGTTTTTCTTCTGTCCATAGAACTGACAAGTAATTTTTCACATGTTTTTCTTAGTTTGTTTATAATGCAACATTTTATATCTAGGTCAGCTACCCATTTTGAGCTTACCTTTGTATAAAGTGTGAAATGTTAGTCTAAATCTAATTTTTAAAATACTGCTGTGCAATTTTCCTAGCAGTTTTCTTTTTAATCAAATAGTGACTTATTTTGTCCAAAATTGGTAGCATTGTGACTAGTGTTTACTTTGATACATAGTAAACTTAATCCATTTCACTGATTAATGTCCTTATTTTTTCACTAGTGCCAAATTGTTTTGAGAATTATTGTTTTGCTATGTAATATGAGTTCTGGTACTGATAGAATTTCATTTCCCATATAAAAATCATTTCCCTTTAGATGTTTGACCTTTTTTTGTCTTCATATACTATGTTTTTATAGTCCTAAGAGGAATCTTTCAGTAATCTGATTTGTATGGCATTAAATAAAGTATATTAATTTAGATTTTTTATTATGTTGCCTTGTCCTACCATGAGCAATAAATATTTCTTTCATTATTTTGGTCTGTCTTTATTTCTGTAAACAATGGTTGGTAGTTGTATTTATTGTGTGTCTGGATTAGTAGACATCCAAGTATGTTATATTTTCTTTAGTTATTTTAAATGGAATTTCTCTTTATGTCTCTTCCTACTGGGCTTTATTGGTATTATACAGAAATTCTGATGATTTGTGTGGATTTATCTTGCATTCTGCAACTTCCTGAAGTTATTATTTCAATTAATTTTTTAGTTGACTCTGTAGGATTCTTTAAGTACACCATCATATCAATTGCAAAAGTGGTAATTTTGTTTCCTCTTTTCTTATGATTATTTTCTCAACTTATTTTTATCTTATTGTTATAGCATAGCCAGCATTTCTAGCAAAATGTTTAACAGAACGGTAAAAAATGGACATTTTTGTTTCATTTTTTCTTTATTTTCTTGGAAGGATTCCAGTTTATTGAATTTTATTGGAAAAGAGTCTAGTTTACATATAATAGTTCTTAATTTTAGATACCTATTTATTATTTTAAGGAAAAAATTTTCCCAGCATTTCCTAGTGTCTTTTTTTTTTTCAAAAATAGGTGTTATATTTTTTCAAAAGCTTTTTTCCATATTCATTGATGCTTGTTGACTTGACTTGAAAAATAGTAATGGATGCAGGGAAAGGAGGAGGTATTCCCTAAGGGATGAGGGTGGGGTAGGGGCAACAGGGTAAAGAAAGTTTGGGGAATCCAGAGTGGGGTCCAGAGAAAAATGAAGACATTGCCAGACTGGACCCTGTCCTAAAGATGGAGGTTCTTGGAGGAACCATGCAATCAGAGTAAGAAGTATACTTCTAGTGCGAGAAGGTCAGAGGTGAAGCAAACTTGCAGGGTGAGGAGGAAGCTGTGGCATGGTAGAGAAAGTTTGGAGCCTCAGGAGGGCTATATATTTTTGGTTTTGTTTTTAATAAGGTTAATTAAGTTTACAATTTCCCTATTTCTGATGCAGCACTACATTTTTGGTCCAAGTTTTTGTGATATTTTGTTTTAGCCTCTTTGCATATACACACATGCACACACACACACACACACACACCAATGTTCATTAGCACATTGGCCTATAGTTTTCTTTCTCCCTGGTTTAATTCTATTATCACATAAATTGTTTGCAAAAATAGTAAAAGAAGGATCCTACCAAATTCCTTTTACAACATAGAAATATATAGTCTTGCTTTCTGAAGAAGTCAATTCTTATGGAATGAAGGCATATATATAATTAGATACACTTAAATAAAAAAAAAAAAGAACTCATCCAGAAAGGGAAAAGCTTCTGGGTAGGATAAGGGATCTTAATAATGATTACAACTCACATTTGCACAATGAGAGCTAGATACTATAGTCAATAGAGCACTAAACTTGGATTGAGAATTGAGTCCAGATCTTGTCTCAGATACTTCCTTGCTATGTGACCCTAGGGAAGTCAACTGACCTCTCACTCCTAGTTTCTTCATCTGTAAAATGGCAATAATAATAGTACCTCACAGGATTGTTGTGAACATCAAATTAGGTAATATCTGTAAAGGTCTTCACAAAATTTAAATCACTGTATTAATGTTAGCTATTATGAAGTGCTTTCATGTTTGGAAAGCCTCTTATTCATATAAACCATGCGAGGTAGCAAGTATAATTATTATTCTTCCCATTTTAAGCTCTAGTTAACTACCTTGTATAGGATCACAGAGACAGAATGTGTCAGAATTCCAATCCTGTTCTCCTAACTCATATCTTTTTTTGCTTTTTGGAGGGCAATTGGGGTTGTGACTTGTCCAAGGTCACACAGCTAGTTTTTGTGTTAAGTGTCTGAGGCCAGATTTGAACTCAGGTCCTCCTGACTCTAGGGCCGGTGCTCTATTCACTGTGCCACCTATTCACCCCAAGGGATTATTTTTCTAAAATTATTTTTGGTTAGCTGAAAACATGTATTTTCTATTTTAGCTATGATGAGTCTACACTATTAGCCTCATAGAATTTTCTGACTTGCTCTATTTAAAAATTTTAATTGTTGCTAGGTGCCATGGCACAAGAGAGACAGCATAATATAGTGCAAAGAGCACCGAGTTTGGAGTCAAAAGACCTAGGAACTTATCCTGCCTCTAATACTACCTTTGCTACCTTGTAAATCATTTAACCTCTCTGGCTATGGTGTTCTCCTTTGTACAATGAGGGAGTTGAACCAAGTGATCCCTCCAGTTCTGAATCCACTACATGACAGTAGATACTGGTTGTATGCACTATTTGTGTTTTCTTACGCATCAAGAAGTGGGTTGGATTGATGCCACTCTTAGGTTACTTAGACCTAACTCTTTAGGAGTTTGAAAGTAAGAAGATTCTTAGAAGGGCAGTCACCATACTGGGACAATTTTCCTAGTTATGAGTTACTTCCTATTTATGTTACAGAGCTCTTTATCTCGTCAATACTGTTCCATAACCATAGTTAGCACATTTAGGAATATTTGAGTCCCGGGTGCAAGAAACTCCATGGACCTCCTTTTTCTCCTACCAACTCCTTACAGGGGCTGAAAGAGACATTAAGCAATAGTAGAAGGATTTGGATGTTTGAGGTTGTTTCATTTGGAGAGCAGTGATTCATGCTTTTCATACTCAGAGTGCTTCTTGAGACATTCTTCTTTCCCTAATTAGCAGAAAGGACCTCCCATCAGAATTCTAATATCTCCTGCTACAGACTGCTGAACTGTTCATACAATGATGACCAATTAAAACCATCACTGAGTGGCTTGAAAGTGATTGCCTCATGGTTTTCAATAAGTCAATGGCATTGATAGAAAGGAGGTGATGGAATAGTCCCTCCTTCCTATATTTTTAATTTTTTTTTACTGATATCTTTTGTTTTTTGATCACCTTCATTTCCCAACATACTCCTCTCCCCCCCCTACCCAGAAAACAAAGTTTTGTCACATACACATGTATACAAAAGAAAGAAAAGAAAATCTCTTCTTTTTCCTTCCCTTGGTTTGTCTGTCACCTGAGTAAAAAGAGTAAAGTGCTTTGTAAACTGCCTTCTGATTCCCATATAATTAATTCTGTAGAATAACAGTGAGAGATTCAATTATGTTCAACAGGACAGATGCCAGTCATGACTGGCTTTTAGCCCATTGATGGGTTGTTGCAATTGACATGCTTCAAGGGCTCATTTCTTGCTCTGCTACTCCCACAAGGGATTGTCAGCCCAGGGATTGTTAGGCAATTGTACAAGACCATTTAAGGAGATGTTATGAGCTTGCATTTCATTTCTTCCACTGACCCGTTTTTTCCATCCTTGCTTTGAAAGCTACTGTCATTGATGAAATGTGAGGCTGTTTTATAAGTAATCATCACTATTACTTATAAGTAATTATAAGTTGCTTTGACTCTGATATGAACCCTTTTGCTGAAATAGAGGATCATTGGACTTAGGGGCTAGGTGACTGGATTTCTTTCCTTTAGATTTTGCTCATTTTTATTTGGGAGCAAAGAACCTGAATAAAAATCTCTAGGAGTAGTAGCCTCATTCTCTCGGATCACCCAGCTGCTGAGTGCCAGAGGCCTTAGTCTCCAGGTAATTATAGAATTTTAATTGACAATTATGCAGTATACATCAATAGGGCATGTGTTCCTAGGCCAGCAGTGCATACCACAGGTGCAATAAAAAGGATGAGGCCAAATGCAGAGAGCATCAATTACCTGGAAACATATACTTTGCCGTGTTTTTTTGCTAATGGAATGCAGCAAAATCTTGATACAATAAATCCTATGAGGCAGGATAGGAAAGCTATACATAAGCTTTTATGATATCTAAATTTTACTGAGTTTTGTGAATATTCTGGGAGGATTTAGAAACACTTCTATTGCGGCAGCTAGGTAGCACAGTGAGTAGAGCACCGGCCCTGGAGTCAGAAGGAACTGAGTTCAAATCCGACCTCAGACACAACACAAAAACTAGCCTTGTGACCTTGGGTAAGTCAGTGAACCTCAATTGCCCTCCAGAAAGCAAAGAAAAAACAAAAAAACAAAAAATAAAAAAAAAGAAACACTTCTATTCATGGTATTTCTCCATAGGCTGTTTGTAAGGAAGTTTCTGTATATGCCTTCTCCATTCTGAATATCACCTTTTAAGAAAAGATTAATAGAGTTATAGCAATAGTCCTCTCCAATTCTTTACTTTCCTGTCTTCCTTCAAGTCCCAGTTAAAATTTTAGTTTCTAAATGAAACCTTTTCCATTGTTCTTTAATATTAGTGCCTTCTCTATAAGACTACCTCCAATTTCTCTGGTTTCTATCTCGTTTGCATGTTCTCTTCCCATTAGACTGTGAACTCCTTGAGAACAGAGACTTGTTTCTGCTTTGTTTTTCTTTTTTAATCCCTGGTGCTTAACATGGTACCTGGGACATAGTAGGCACTTAATAAATGCTTTAAGTTGACTTGAAGATGGACCTATGGGGCCTCTAGTTTTCCAATGTAGAAAAAACAAACACTTAGAAGTGATGATGTCACTGTAAGCATTACATTTTGATAGCTACCTTGCCCTCTTCTCCCTGAATAATAATTCTTTTTTTTTTTTTTGTAAATGGATCTTTATGGTTACCCTCCACTCCAATGATTAATTATGATATGGAGGTGACTATTGGTTCTTAAGGCTATGTTAATTGAATAACAAGTTCTAGAAGTTTCCACAATGTTGGAAAGTCTGTGATTTTAGTGTTGGCAATAATGTCTGTTTTCTGAGTTGTCCAACTAAGTATAAAGATTAGTACTAGTAACCTTACAAAATGACCTTTAGCCCTGTATAGACCACTACTAATGCAGTGAGGGTGACAAGGTGAGTACCAAGTCATAGTCTTCGTTTCATTGACAAACATTAACTTAGCTGTTGTCACTCTTACTGTGAAATCCAAATGTCTAGTCATGAAAAGATGGACATCCTACAGGAAGAACTGGATTAGATTGTCCTTGATATTTTCATTGTAAATAAAACTAGAAAAAAAGAAAAGTTGCATTTAAATGGAAGAATAACCCACAGGTTCTGGAAAGTGAATAAAGCAACTAGTAGAGTTGGTTTTTACCATGAGTTCAAGAATTCTGGGTAAGCATTTGTAAGAACATCATAAAAATACAATAATAATAGTGAGTATTTGTCTAATGCTTAAAAGTTTACAAAGGGCTTTATATAGATTATTTTTTCCCTTCTCTTTCCCTCCTTATGTGTGACTTCATTGGTGTTTTGCTTTAAAAAGTGAGGGATACTTTTACTAAGGGATACTGAGAGTTGAAATGCCTTATGTATATAAGTAGTATATATGTCAGAAGTAGAAATTGAATTCACATCTACTTGGCTCCATCATCACTTTCTCTTTACTCATGTGACCACAACCCTATTTAACGACTTCATTGTCTCTTGTCTGGTCTATTACAGTAGACTTCTAATTGTTTTTCTTGTTTCTAGTCTCTTCCATCTTCAATCCATTCTTCACACAATTACCAAAATCACCTTCCTAAAGTTTAGGTTTGACATTGGCAGTACCATATTAAAAAAAAATCTGCAATGTTTCCCTTTTACACGTGAAATAAAATATGAACTCCTCAGCCTGGCATTTAAAACCTTCTCAAATCTACATGCCATTTATATTTCTAGTTCTTTTTCTCTTTTGATTTCCTTTTAGGTACCCTTTATTCCAATGAAATTCAGCTATATTCTGCTTTCCATATTTGGCAATCAACCTCCCACTTCTGTGCCTTTACCCAGGCAGTGCCTTATGCCTCACTGTCCTCCCTTTTCCCCTCTATGTCTTAGAATCCTTAACTTTCTCGAAGACATCATCTCTTGGTTGATGTTTTTCTTTCTTCCCCATGTGTTAATGCTTTTTTTTTTTTGATAAAAAAACAAACAAACAACCCCCCTCAACAAATATATTTTATTTGTTATATGTTTACTTGTGATCCCTACCCTCCAGCCTATCTCTAGTGCAGCATAAGATTCTAGAGGGCAGTGCCTGTTTAATTTTGTCTGTGTTCTCAATGCCTGGCATAGTCTCTTTCAAAGAGAAGCACTTGACATGTTTGCTGGATTGTTATATTCCATTATAAGTCTGAAAAAAGACTAAGTTAGTAAAAAACAAAACATGTTAAATTGGCAAGTTTATTTATCTCACCTAGATCCTGAATGATCAAAAAAGGAAAAGGTCTTTGCTGTTAAACCCTTCCAGGCTTACACTCTCTTAAGCAGTCTTAAAGAAACTTTAGCAGAGAATTATCTGGTGTATTAGAGTGGAAAACCATTGGGGCGGATGCCTCTGTTTCAGAGTTTTCATTTCAAGCTTGCAGGGGGAAGCAAATATAAATCTCGTTATCCAACTTCCTGTGGTCCTCATTGATGCTTATGGGAAGGGGTTCTCTCTTTCCAAAGTCACTCTGCACTGCCAAACTATCTTTGTAAACATTTCTCCAGGTTAAACAAAAGATAAGAGTTTATTAAAATAAAGGTGATGGTGGGGGGACATGAAGGGAGACTTGGGAGGAATATTAGCATTCCAGTGTTCATGTTTTTAATCTTAGGGTGGGAGTCTGTCAAAGCAGTAGGAGAGAATAAATACAGTATGATCCTGCCATCTTAGGACTAGAACTCATTGGGGCGTGCACACACATTTATTTGGACAATTGAAAGCTAAGCACTCTTTTCCCATCTACTCAGCTCAGAAAAGTAGACCACTGGAAATAAAAAGCAATAAATAACAAGCAAAGTGTTCTCTTACTTGATTTATGCCCCCAACACTGCAAACAGAACACAGAATGAAAACACTGTTTGTTTCCAGAGCATTTTCTTTAAAAAAAAAAAAACATGGGAAAAATCCCTAGAAAATGGGCTGCTTCTAAATCAAATCTGTGTTAGTTGAAAGGACTACATAGAAGATGTGGTTTGGGTTGACATGCAATCTGGATGCAGGAGTGAATTTTAATTGGGACTTTACTTTGACAGTTCCACATTTCTATCATTTGTGAGCTTTCCTTCTACTGGTGCAGGGGATTTGCCCAAACCTCTAGAAGCCTTCCTCTGCTTCTTTTAATATTTTATGGGTACCAGGGAAACGTTTGGCTTTCCATCTGTTATCCTGCACTCTTGACACAGGGCCAATCTCCTTCCATGTCTGGTAATACCAGTCTTTGATGATGTATTTTCCCCCCACTTTTCCTGTGAAAATCATCTTTGGTAATATGCTACAATCTATTTACACCTACCTTTTTATCTTCCCTCACTTTCTGCAAGACACAGATCAAGTACCATTTTGTATATGATGTCTTCCTTGATCCTTGCAACTGCTAGTACCTTTATTAACAACCTTGTATTCAATTACTTTGTGCTTATTTCACATTCATATATATGTATATCAGACTTTGAATTTTATTATTTTATTCTGAACTTAACAAACACCAAATAAAATGAACATTTCCATGTAAAAAGTAGAATAGAAAAAGTGGGTTATACATGAAATTGAGAATCTCCATTATATACAGTTTGTTTTTTCTTTTAAGTATATGACAAATTTAATGTATATGTTGCAATTCTTTTCTGTCTTTCTTTTTAGCATTCTTTTTGTTTCCTCTGTGCATTAAAAATATTTCAATGAACCTCATTTCTCTCTTTTTCTTTTGGTAGCCCAATCACTAGCCATCCCCTTTATAGTCAGTACCCTCTCTATTGTTTATATATTACATCAGAATATAGTTATATATTGACTTGTCTCCCCAAGAGAATTGAAGCTCCTTAGGGGCAGGGATTATTGAATTTTTTTGTCTTTGGGTCCCTATTGCCTTGAATATAATATTTAATAAATGCTTGTTGATTGATTGTCCTTTGGGTCATCTGTAATTTTAATTCTTTTGAAATCATGATGTTTCATGAGTGTCACTCACAGCAGCACTGGGAGAATATTAAAAAAAGTTGGGCTTTTGTGGAAGTGAAAGTTTTAGAATGAATGACAGCACCATGCAGTTTGACAAATGAGATCCAGCCTGATCTGTTCATTCTAATCAATTCTGAGCCCAGCTCATTGGCTAGTTATAGCTCCTATTTAAACTACATAAACTAATGGTCTGCTTTCAATTTCATAGATAAGATTAAAGCCCCCTGGGATGTGAACCCCTTCAGCTTTCCTCCTTCACTCCTCAAAATTTCTCAGCATCATCAGATACTTTCTCCTTCCCTCTGTTCATGGAAAAGGAGTTATCTCTCATCCTCCCTAAGGCATTTAATCCCTTTATTTGCACATTAATTCCTTTGCCTTCCTCTTCCTCCAAGACCTTTCATTAGCAATGATTCAATCTCTCTGACACCTACAACTTCCCTCTACCAGGTTCTTTCTCTACTGCTCAAAAATACACTCATTTTCCCAATCCTATTCTATCCTACTTAGCTACAATCCCATCTCTCTGCTTCATTCAGTGGTAAATCATTTTTGTACTTAATTTTTTATGGTGAACTTCGTGATTGTCAATAAAGATGAATATTTTGATATACAAAGACCACGGAAAAGATTTGTATAAGGAATTGATTATCTATTACACTTGGCTTGTTTTTAAGTAGTCTATATTAAGTTGAGCAAGGTAGTGAGAATGCTGATCTATTGCATTAACTTCAGCACTTCTTTTTGGTTTTCTGCTATGTATTAACATTTTTCTTGATGTTCTTTTTAGTAAAGAATTCAATAAAACCATCTTTTTGCTAGGTAGCTAGGTGGCACAGTGGACAGAGTGCCACACCTGGAGTCAGAAAGATTCATCTTCCTGAGTTCAAATGTGGCTTCAGACAGACACTTACTAGCTCTGTGACCCTGGGCAAGTTGTTCAATCCTATCAGTTTCCTCATATATCAAATGAGCTGGAGAAGAAAATGGCAAACCACTTCAGTGTCTTTGCCAAGAAAATGGGATCAGGAAGAGTCAGACATGACTGAAAATGACTGAACAACATCACATACAGGATATATATAAGCTGTCTAGAGGTCATCTCAGAGGGAAAATACTGACAGGTGAAGGCACCAAAAAAGGCTTCCTATAGAAGGTAGCACTTGTGATGAGTCTTGAAAGAAGCCAGAGAGTCTAAGAGGCAGAAATGAGGAGGGAGGATATTCTAGGTATGTGAATAAACATTTCCAATACAAAGATGTAGACATGATAGGTGGTGTGTCACATATAAGGAATAGCAAATAGAACAATGATGCTGGATCATAACACATATGAAAGAGAATAAAGGAAAAAAATGGAGAGAAATTACACCTAGAAATGGGATTCAGGAAATAATTTGGGAAAGGACTCAAACGTCCCTTCATTTTACAGATAAGGAAACTGTGGCCCAGAGACATGAAACTTAGCAAGATTTATGTTGAAGAGTCTATGGGTAAAATGATTCATTAAATTGCAGCTCTGGGAACTATGAATGGATTCAACCATTTTGAAAAACATTTCAAAATTATTTTTAAAAAGTTATTAAATAGGTTTTACCTTTGATGTCACCCCCAATCTGGATTTCTACCCAAAGCAGATGAGTGACAGAAATAAAGTTCCCACATAAACCAAAGTATTCATAGGACCACTGTTTGAGATAACAAAAAATTGGACAAAACAGGAGAATACTCCATGAAATGAATATATTATATTGAAAGAATGACTACATGAAAGGTTTAGATACACATAGAAAAACTTGCATGAACCAATGTAGACTGAGAAAAGCAGATAGAAAATACAATCATGTAAATGCTGACAAAATTAAGAGGAAATAAAATTCAAGCCAAATATACTGGATGCTACTTGTTTGTACATTTTTTGGAGGATGGGAATCTACATCTGTGATTTTATTGGTGTAGGAAAATTTAATTGTGGAAATTCCCTGCACCCCAAGTCAATACAGATCATTTGTAACATAGTTAATTGTGTAAGGAACTGAGAGGGTCACATACTTAGTATGTGTCAGAGGCAGGATTTATACCCAGTTTTCCCTGACTCCAAGGTCAGCCATCTCATCACTATGCCAATCTGCCTCTTTGGTTCCAGCTTATTGAGATTAAAATTAAGCCTTAACAAATGATAAATGTGTACAAGAGCAAAAAGGTTTGCTGTTTTCAGTCATTTTCAGTCGTGCCTGACTCTTCGTGATCCCATTTGGGATTTTCTTGGCAGATATAGTGGAGTAGTTTGCCATTTCCTTCTCTAGCTCATTTTACAGATGAGGAATTGAGGCAAACAAGGTTAAGTGACTTGCCCGGGGTCACATAGCTAGTAAGTGAGGCCAGATTTAGACTCAGGAAGATTAGTCTTCCTGACTCCAGTCCCAGCACACTGTCTTGAGCACCTAGCTGTTCCCATATCCTGTATGTATGTAAATATTTTCATATTCTCACTCCTGTTAGAATATAAGCTATTTGAGGCTAGGGACTATTTTTGCCTTTATTTGTATGACCAATGCTTTGCAGGTTTCCTGGCATGTAGTGAGTACTTGTAATGGCAAGCAAAGGAAACTTCCCAAGGTTCAAAATACCAGCATAGGTGCTCTCCATTTTATTCAGTGAAAAATTAAGAACAGAGAAAATAAAAATATAGCATCATTCAAAATACAGCATTCACCAAGTATAATTCAATAATCTCCACCCCTGGACATTATAATTCATTTAGTCAATCCCAAAGACTCTCTTCTAAGTACTACTCCACCCCTAGGCTGTACATTCATTTAGTCAACCACAAAGCCCCTCTTCTCAAATGGAGATTAGTTTCCAATCATAAGTAAAGTACATTCATTTGTTCAATCACAGAGCACAAAAAAGTCAAAAGTTCCCCACCCTTGGATCACAATTGAATCTACCCCAGAGTTACAACAAGCTTAAGCACAGAATTGAATACCCAAAGAGAGGTCTTTTCTTCATCTTGACCTAAGGCAAGGTCTCAGCAATCTTTGTTCCTGGGGAGACAAAGCTTAGCAAGGCCACAAGATACATTGCCAGTGTCTTCATTAATTCATTCTGTCTGCAGAACAATCCTAGGACCCCTGAAAACATTAGCAAAACCCTCTTCCAGGATTTCTGTAAACATTCAGCAAGAAAATCCTTCTTCAGGGCTTCTGAACCAACAGCAAGCTTCCAGGACCTCTGCAACAATAGCATCGGCCTTCACCAGTGGGCACAATTCACTCTCTGTCTGCAGAACAGTCTCAGGAGCTCTGAACCAACAGCAAAGTTTCAGAACCTCTGCAACAACAGGACTGTCTTTCATCAGTGAACAAATCTGGCAAAACAACATCAAAACAGACAAAAAAATACCAGCATAACATCCATGTCTCCTCAGTCCTTGGCAGCTCTGGGTGGCAGCTCTCAAAAGTCCTGGGCAATTCAAACTGGCCCTCAGCAATCCTCTCTGTCTCTCTTTGCCTCCAAGATGCTGCTTCCAAAAAGTTCTTCTGCCTCTCTCTTTTCTTGTGTCTCTCCAAATTTATGTCACCAGCTCCTCCCAGTTCAGCACTCTCTTTTCATAATAACAAATCCATCCCACAAGTGGGATTCACAAGCTCTGGGTTTTAACACAATCAATCCAAAAACCAAGCCAATACAGGGGGATCTTTAAATTCCATTACTATTACAGTACTTAATAAATGAATGTTGACAATCTTATAAACTTTCTGATATTTTAAATGGAAAAGGAATTTCAAGAAAATCTAAAAGCCTCTTCCAAGCATTTGAGACTTCCAGGCATATGTCTGAGTTACCCAACATCCCCAAATATTGAAAGTTAATAGTATTTCATCACTGAAGCCATGGCATCATAAAACAGCTGTTACTATATTAGTCAATGACCTTACATAGACAAACCCAATTACCATCTTGTAAAATCCAAATTTGGTTCTCCTCATTTGAGCCCATAAAGATCCAGTGCGTGTCCCATGATGAATCACTCAAAACCCACCAGGCCAAAACAGAGTAATAAACAAGTTGGATCAGCTGTTTTGTTAGTAGCAGAAGTGACAGCATCTGGAACATCTGTGTGAACAGACTGCCATGAGGTACTGTAGTTTGTCTTCTCATGCAGTGTTGGAAAAGCAACTTATCCTTGTCAGACGTGACAACAGAGGGATCTTCTTTATTCTTGTATCTTCTGCAAAGTGACAGTTAGTGACTTATTTGACTACCAACAAAGTCTACTTTCCTACATCAATCAATCAATTAATCAATCAATCAATAAACATTAAGTCCTTACTATATATTCATGAGACTTGCCCTAAGGAGATACATTATATACTGCCCATGCATTTACATGGACTTGGAGTGTGTTTTTTTTTAATCAATGAAATAAAAATTGAAACATATTAGAATTTGAAGATTATGTCAAACAATAACTGAATCTTCCCAAATTCTGCAACATCAAAAAAAAAAAACCATGACTAGAGAATCAAGAAATAACTAGTAGCTAAATTTTCCTCTGACTCATGATATGCATCTATACAAAACTGAGGCATTTTCCCCCAGATAACATATGCAGAATTATGGAAACAATGACAAGTTAAGTATTTTTACTTAAAAAGAAAACAAAATATTAGCAGCATGTGCCTACTTTAGCATAACCTCAATAATCTGATGTATCTATGATTGCACTGAAGTCAGTATTCCCCACATCAATAGTGTAGATTACAAATCAACCATTACCTTTCATCCAAGGTGATTCATTCACTTTCCTGTGCAAATCTTGAACAAAGACCTTGATACTCTGAGGACCTTTCTCTAATTCTCTTAGTATTATAGGGTTACCAAAGAAGTACACAAGTTTTCTGCATATGACAAACTTACCTTCTTTTCATAGAAATACAGAAGTTGAGAATTGGAAAGGATTTCTCTCTTCAGGCTTTCATGATGTAGTTCTTTCTTTTCTTCTTAATACTCTTTGTTTTCTAGTTTTTTTATGCTTCTATCTTTTGGTTTCTACCTTTCTAATTATTTTTTTTCCTCAGTCTCCTTTGCTGGATTTTCCTCCAGGTCAGTCATGTTAACCATGTGTGTCCCCTAAAACTATATTGGTCTTCTTTTCCCCCTCTATATTTCACTTGGTGACCTCATCACCTTCCGTGATTTAATTAACAACTCTTGGCAGATGATCTTGAAATCTATTTATCTAGCCTTAACCTCTCCTGACCTCCAGTCACATAGTTCCTTAACCTACATGTCTAATAGATATCTTAAACTCAACACATTCCAAATTGAACTCATTATCATTCCTAAAAGCCTTTACATCTTCCTAACTTTTCTTTTACTGCTTAGGGTACTCCAGTCACCCTGTCTCAATCTAGGTGTCACCCTCAACTCCTTACTCTCTCATCCTCCATATCTAATTGGTTGCCCAGTCTTTTCAATTTTACCTTTACAATATCTCTTATATAAATTTACTCACTCCTTTGAAACTGTCATTTCCATGGTCCAGGGTAGGCAAACCAGACATCACCAAGAGTATTGTGGTAGCCTTTTGCTTGGTCCCTATTATTCAAATTTATCCCCACGGGGCAGCCAGGTAGCACAGAGAGTAAGAGCACTGTCTCCAGAATTGGGATGAACTGGGATTGAATCCTGGCTCTGATACTTAGCACCACACCCAGAAATAACTGGCCATGTAACCTTGAGCAAGTTACTTAACCCCAATTGCTTTAAAAAAAATCTATCCCCACTCCAGTTCATCTTTTGCTCAGCTGTCAAACTGATCTTCCTTAAATGCAACTATGACCACATTATCCTCTTATTTAATCATTTCCAGTGGCTCTGTTGTCTCCAGAATCAAATATAAAGTTCTTTAAGATTAGGCTGTTTCCAACTTTCAATCTTCTTATGCCTTACTTTCAAGAAACTCTATGATCCAGTGAAACTCACTTTATTTCTGTTCAGTACACAATACATTCTATCTCCTGACTCCAGGATTTTTTTTTACTGGATTCTCCCCATGCCTAGAAATATTGCCCTTCTTGTCTCTATCTTCTGTCTTCCTTCAAGTCTCAACTAAAATCCCATCTTCTGGAAGAAGCTCATCTCCCTTAAAGTTAATGCTTTACCTCTGATTATGTCCAGTTTATCTTGTATATGTCTTATTTGTACGTAGTTTTTTTTTTTAACATGTCTGTCTGATTATATTTTAAGATCTTCGAGGTCAGAGACTGTTTTTGTCTTCCTTTGTATTTTAGTACTTAGTATATTCCCTGTTGTATAGTCAGCACTTAATAAATGTTTGTTGTCTTGACCTCAATGGTCCTCTGGTCTGATCCATTTGAGAAGGAATCTTCACTATAATACACCTGATAATTGATCATGTGACCTCTACTTAAGGAAACCATCAAAGAGAAGGAATTTTCCACCTCTGTATGCAAACCATTCCTGTTTTGGTTTACTTTAGTGGTTAGAAAAATTTCCCAAGATCAAGCCTAAATTTGCTTCTTTTGTGGCCATATATCCTAGACCTCACCATCAACAGTCAGATAGACACAGGAGTCCTGGGAGTGGCAAAGTTTTCTAGATTTCCAATTCTGTTTTCTTCCCAGCCCTCACAGCCATCATTTGAGGAGGGCAACTTCTATGGATAAGGGGTCACAATCCCTACCACCTTCCAAGCAACTTTTATCCACAGGGCAGACTATCCAGACCAGCTAAAGAAGCAAGCATCCTGATGGAGAGAGATGAGGCAGAATGTTCCAGGAATTTCAAACCACCACCATCATCTTGACTACATCTTTCAAATCCGATGAAGATAATTCAGTACTTTGAATCCAAGAACTTTGGTAATAGCAATGTTTTAAGCTTAGTACTCTCAGTCATCATTGAAAACAACTGATATGGAGACACAGCCAACCAACTGCTCCTGCAGGCACTCTGGACATAGCTACCTAGAACAAAAAGGTCTTGTCAACAAAGTCCTTGACAGTGTCAAGTAGTTCAACAGCAAAAAAAATTTTTTTAACCTCAGAAATGACATTAAAGGAGAAGCATTGATATCTGCTTTGTTGCTTTATCCTGAGGATCATGGGTCTTTTGCATCCAAATTGAGGCTGAAACCTTCCTTATGGATTGTCTCCCCCTTTACAATGTAAGATCTTTGAAAGTAGGGAATGTCTTCTATTCTGTTTATGTCCCTAGCACTTGGAACAATGTTTTGAATGTGGCCAATGCTTAGTAAATGATCTGTTTATTCATTTGTGACATGCTGCTTCTCTTCTCTAGGTCTTGGTTGGTTATGTGTTATAGCCTATTCGTGAACATCATGAGTTTCTTCATTATCCTTTGAATGATCCTCAACTTTAATTATCCAGTGATTATTGAATTCCATTACTCATAACTGTATAGAACTATTGAAAGTATGTAGTTGCAAAAATGGTGAATCCTTTTCTCCCCAAGGAGAACTTTAGGCCACTAAAAGCATTGTTCAATTAGACAAAGACAATCCAGTCTCCTATTTCCCCCCTTTTTCTTTCTGTGACCAGCTCATTGTTTTACATTCAGTTCCTATTGAAGGTAAATATGGAGGCAATTATGTGGCACAGCAGATACAGTTTTGGACCCGGAGTCAGGAAGACCTGAGTTCAAATCCAGTCTCAGATAATGACTGTGAGATCCTGGGCAAATCACTTAACCTTATATGTAATAGGTTAAAAAAAAGTGAAAATAAATAATACCAGCATTTACCTCTCAGGGTTGTAAGAATAGGATGCAATAATATCTGTAAAGTACTCTGCAAATCACCATATTTTGCTTGGTCTATCACAATTGGTTTCCCTTAATTTGTTTCCCTCCCTTTCTCCCTTAACTCATAATCCACATAGCTACATATAAATTATATGTACATAGTTTTTTGTACATTGTCTCTCCATTAGACTGTTAATTTCTTGAGGACAGGGACTGTGCTTTTCTTTGCATCTAGAGGACTGAGCACAGTGCCTAGTACATTGTTGCTCAGTCATTTTAATCATGTCTGATTCTTTGTGACCCTATTTGTGGTTTTCTTGGTAAAAATATTAGTTTGCCATTTCTTTCTCCAGCTCAGATAAGGAAACTGAGGAAACAGGGTTAAGTGACTTGTCCAGAGTCACAAGATAGTAAGTATCTGAGGTCATTTCTGAGCTCAGGTCTTCTAGACTCCAGACCTGGTGTTTTATCCACTGCACCACCTAGCTGTCTAGTACAGGGGTGGGAAACCTACAGCCTCAAGGCCACATGTGACCTTCTAGATGTAAGGGTTATGGGATTTAAAGATCTTCCATGCCCCATTGGACTTGCTGACGTAGCAGGAAGGGGTGGGGCAAGAGGAAGCAGAAGCCAAGCTAGAGTTCCTGAGGTGGCTAGCAGTGGCGGGGATGGTGGCAGCAGCAGCAGAGGCAGCAGCAGCGGAAGCATGAACCCCTTTTTGAGTCACACCAGTCCTGCTAAGGACTCCTGCTGAGGACTGCCAGGGGCTGGAGCTGCTGGGAGCACGCTTCCTGGATGCTGGGTGGTTGCTGTGAGTGGGGAGAGGAGGACCTTTGCCTGAGGTAGCCTGTTCTGTTTTAAAGGCTTGAGAATGTGGGTGCTTTCTACTTTATCTACCTGTGCCAATTTCATAACTACTCTGATGGCTCTGACTTTCTGGTTTTGGGACTCAGTCTTTTGGTATTTTAATAAATATTCTCTCTTTATCCTCCATATAGCAAGCCTGATATATTTTGTGATTGATAACTACATCAGCATATCTGTAATTTCCGTAGGCATTGTGAATATTGTATTGCTGATATACTAGGTCCTTGGGTTTGGCCTTTTGACTGAGTGAAAGTTTTACAGAACAAATCCTTTTATTAAGGGAATTTGTTCTGTGAAGTTTTGACTCTGTCAAAAGGCTGCACTTGAGGACCTAGCGGGCCACATGTGACCTTGAGGACACAGGTTTCCCACCCTGGGTCTACTACATAGTTGATACTTAATAAATATTTATTGACTGATAGCTGTCAGTGATTATCCTTAAGTAAGATATGACCATGCCATTTCCTTGCTTGATAAATTTCATTAGCTCTTGTCTCTAGAATCAAATATAATTAGCTTGACTATTATAGTCTTTTCCTACCTAACCTTACCCCATCTTTCCAGACTTGTTATATATTGCTTCCCTCCTCACATTTGAGAATGTTTCCTTACAGGTGACATTCCACCTTCTGTCTTCACTGGCCTGGATAATCCACTCCCCGTGCCTAGTATTCACTCTTCTACCTTATGGATTCCCTCATTTCCTTTAAGATTCATCTTAAGCTCCATTTTCACTAAGTACTTTTCCTGATCATTTCAATTATTCCTTGCCTCTCTCCCTAAAAGTCATGAATTTAACTATGTTGTATTGATTTTGTATTTATTCTATAGGTACTTACATATGAATGTGTTGTCTCGCCCACAGAATATAAGCTTCTTGAGTGCAGACACTTTCCTTTTTGCCTTTGAACCCTCAGCGTCTATCACAGTGACTAGGTATATGAGTGACAATAAATGCTTGTTTAATTGATGATTATAATCTATAAATGGAGTTCTCTTTTCCTCCTCCTCCTCCTCCATCATTAAAGACCATTGTTGACTTAGTCCTAAACTATTTCCTCCAGGATAACTAATCCCAGATCTGAAAGCCGCAAAATAAATACTTTATTAAAAGGCAAGCAAAGTTAAAACGAGTTCCAGCTATGTGGGACTTTGCACCAAAGCACTGTTTTATAGTAGGGTGTACTTACCTCTCTGGGAAGCATTTCTTCCCTCACACCTTATGATCTTTTGTCAGTGTGCTAGTGCATTTGCCTCCAGGCTGCCATAATCTTACATCCACAATACCCAGAGGGGCCATGGGTCAGGCTACTTCCTTTTCTAGGACGTCTACACACAACTGGACTCTACCCAGCACCACTACACACTCCAAGTGGTATTTTCCCCAGGTGAAAACCATCTTGGCTTTGTATCAAGAACAGGGAAAGGTGAGGTTTCAAAGTGTCTTTGACTGTAAGAAGTATTCCCTAGAAGTTACCACCTATACCTTGTGTGCATGTACATACATGTATATACACATGTACACACATATACATATCTGTATGTATATGCAACACATATACCTATAAGTGTGTATAAACATTACATGTATATGTGTGTGTACATACATGTATATATGTGTGTATGTGTGTATATATGTATATATACATATACGAATTTTTCTTCTCTAATCAGTGCTTAGAATACTTTTCATGCTTTTTGACTATTTGTCTTTTTAGTTATTATCCTGGATTTATGGTTTTTAATCTTGTACCTGTACCTGTAGGGCTTTGAAACTCAACAAATGCTTTCTTTAAAATAGTAAGTAAAATTGCTTGAGATGACTTTAGATTTAGTCAGATATAAAATATAAAAGATATTGCCTTTACAGTAATTATGGCATATCACAGATTCCTTTTATGATTTCTAAAATTACAATTGCTTTTCTGAAATACACAAACCTTATTTCTTTAACAAAAAATTCTTGACAAGGAAACAAATGGGTCTAGATTTAGTTAAATTTTTGTGTTTGGTGAGAGGAAGTGACCCTTTCTTTTAAAGAAACACTAAATTCATATTCTATACCTCTAATGATAGAAAGTCTGCTTGACATCTTTATGTCCAATTCTCATTTTCAAGGGCAAGAACTATAAATTCCTCATTCTCTGATTCCTTTCTTCACTTCTGACAGACATTCATAAGTCAAACTGGTGGCTAGTTGACATAATGGACACAGTACTGGGCTTGAAATTAAAGAAGACCTGAGTTTAAATCCTACTTCATTCACTTAATAGCTGTGTGACATTAGACATGTTACTTAACCTTTCTCAGCCTTGGTTTCCTCAACTGTAAAATAAAGAAGTTGGACTCAACCTCCAGGGTCCCTTCCTACTGTAAATCTATGATCCCATGAGTTCAACTAGAGTACAATCATTAGATTGATGATCAGCCTGGGGTTCATGCCAAATAAACATCAGTTAAAGGAAACAGAAGAGGGAATAGACTTGCCATGTTTAATCCCAGAAAGCAGAAATAAGAAGTAGGTTAAAATTTCAGGGAAATAGATTAAGGCTTAGTGTAAGAGAAAATTTCCTAATAATTAAAGTTACTCAAAAATGGAATTGACTGTCTTGATGGAGTGGTTCCTCCATCACTAGCGATATTCAAGAAGAAATAAGGTAAACATTCCTCAGGAACATCATAGAGGTATTCCTTTTCAACAACAAGCAATATTAAATTTCCTCAGATGTTCCTTCTAACCCTGAACCTCTGTAATTCTTTAATTTAGACTCCATGGTCTTATGCAGACATGAATAAAAGGCATCATTAAGCTTTTTTCTAAACTGACATTTTGATGCTTCTGTCTTATTATTAGTTTTGTCCCTGGCCTTCCCTAGAAAATGTCCTTCTGGGTCATATAGTCAGCCTTATGTCCAGGCACAATGTCTTTCCCATGCAATGTGTTAGAGTTTGGGAAAGGGGGGTAGATTAGGTTCTCTACAACTGTTTAATACATACATCCATGAAAGATCACTGAAAATGTTTCTCATTGTTTTTTGATCACCTTGTTGTTCATGATGAACTTGGATTTTAAGTAAAATTCAGTGATCTATTTGGAATATGATTAGTATGTATGTGTGTGTGTGTCTGTGTGTATGAGTATTCCTCTCCATATATCTTTGAATTTGATATCATGATGTCAGCAAAGATATTCAAAGGAAGCCTTTGTTCCAAGTTATGTGGAATACATAGATCCCAGACTTCAAAATGATAGACAATGGTTATTTAGTTGACTGCTTAAAGTTTTTAAAAATATTATTCCTATGTCACCTTTATGATAATGAAAGAGAAACAAAAAGAGATTAAGTGCTTTGGGTCAACAAAAATATTACACAATTTGGTTTTCTTTCTGATGTGAAGGTAGGCATCCCTTTTCTATGTTTATAGTTCTAATGAGATTTTGGTTCTATCTATGGAATGTCAGAACACAGGGATATTTGTTTAGTCATTTGACTAATTTCAAATAGATATTTTTAATCATAGAAACATAACTTTATAACAAGCTTTATATTAAGAAGCTCTTGGATAAAATTTTAGTTCTATCTTGCAAGAAAAATTCAGTAAAAATTAAGGCATTCTTTATATTATATATGTAATTGTATATTTATATATCTTACTGTAAATTTATATCTACATATAGTATTTTATATTTATATAAAGTAGCATAGAATCATACGTATAAAAATATTTAGAGCAGCTTTTTTTTGTGGTGGCAAAGAATTGGAAACTGTAGGGACATCCATAAGTTGGGTAATGGCTGAATGATTTATGGCATATGAATGTGATAGAACATTATTGTGTTGTAAAAAATGATGAATAGGATGGTTTCAGAAACCTGGGATGACTTATATGAATTGATGCAAAGTGAAATAAGCAGGATATGAGAACAATTTATGATGTAACAGACTCAGTAACTCTTTAAACGCAATGATTCACCACAATTCAAAAGGACTCAGGATGGAAAATACTATCTCTAGATAGAGAACTGATAAATGCAGAGTGAAGATCGAAGCAGATTATTGTTTTCTCCTTTTTCTTGTCTCCCCCCCCCCCGCCAAACTTGGCTAATGTAGACATTTGTTTTGCATAACTTTATATTTGTAATAAGGTTTGTACTTCTTGTATTTTTAGTGGGTGGGAAAAGGGTGGATTCTCAGTAGAGAATTTGTAACTGAAAATAAAATAAAATTATATTAGAAAGAAAAAAAAGAAAAAGAGACTACTCAGTTCATGTATCACACAAAAGATGACTGAAGCTAATGGATGCTCTTTGGAGGGATTAAAATCCTTAACCAAAACTACACATAAGTCAAATCCATTCCTGTGACTCTTACTTCTTTTTCTTTGGCATTCTAATAGTAATCTCTAGAGTAGTTATCTATTTCAATGCCCATACATTTATCCCAGCTGCTTGAGGGAAAGAAGACCTCTCAATTCTTCAACATGGTAGCTGGAACTATTAAATAATTACTCTCCTACATTTGTTTTATTAGTGTTTCTTTTCATTCAGGGAGCCTAGTAAACCCTAGCTTCCTGAGTTACTTATTTTAAGTCATTGAATGTGGTAATTCCTTTCCATTAATCAGTGTTATACCTATATATGTGTGTGGTATGAACAATAGAGAAGGGTAATGAGGCATGCTGTTTACTTTGATACATTGAATAGGAATACTCATCTTGGGAAGAAATGAACTGAAACCTTAAAGCATTCTCCCAGGGAGCACCTATTATGCATTCCACTGAATTGGCTTTTTCATTCTCTTCTCCCTTAGGAGAGGTTTTTTTTCTTCCTCTGGTCAATTGACTATGGCACAAGGGTAATAACAAGTCTAATAGATGCTGTAAACCACTACTTTTTAATGCATAATGTAATTGAGTGAAAATATAGTGTCTATACTGATGGAGTCTCTGGTGCTTTAGTTGCTGAAATTATGATTAGAAAGATCTAGATGATACTGACTTCTATTACATTAAGCCATAGCATTATACACTTTCACTGATACAGTGTATCCATACTTTTCTTCTGAATTATGCAGTGCTATCTTAAATAGTTTAATATTACATTGAAATTGAATTCTAAAGCTAAAGAAGAGATTTTTGCCATTTTGGTAGTAACTGATACAAGGTCAATTTGTTAGTCTTCTTGTTTGGCTGACATTTTTCCCCAACAACTTTCATATAAAAATGCCCCCTTTAAAGTTCCACCTAGAGGCAGAGTGCCTTAGCTGGTCACAATGGAATGGAATGGGATTGAGAACAGTTGCTCTCCAATGTCCTGACATGGAAAGAGCATTATCCTGATTGCTGGTTGTCTTGGGAGCCATACTATACCCTGCGTTTTGCAAAGTCACAAAATATATCTTGGATGGTAGCGGTTAGTGGTGGGAAGTGTATTTAAGAGAATTCATGCTACATAACTCAGGTGTAGCAAGATGTTTGTGAAATATGTGGTTTTTCCTTTGTGAATAAAGATCAATTACTACTATTGACTGAGATGTCTTTATATGTGATTCAAAACCATCTAGGGTCATCTGTTAGAAATGCTAATTTTGTCTCTGTATTCTCTGTATTAGTAGTCCTTTCTTCTTCGAAGAATGCTGATCATTTTTGCCTACATAGTTTATGGCAAAGACTAGTTTTATTATGATAATTTTAAATAGTTGAGAGTTGTAGAGACCTAAGTAATCTAGTTACAAAGACAGCTAGTAATATTATTTAAAGAATCCCAGGATATTTGGGACATTTGACTTGGACCTAGATGATTTTTATTACTCTGCCTGGGTCAGACCACATGAGGAGCATTGTGTTCAATTCTGGCCTCTCTAATTGACTAAGGACATTGACAAATTGAGGCTTATTCAGAGAAACCAGGATGAGCAGACCACAGACCAAAGCATATGAGGTCTAATTAAAGAAGTTGGAGGTGTTTAGCCCAGATAGAATAAGATCATTGCCTTTAATTATTTGAGAGGGTGTCATGTTTAAGAAGAATTGGACTTATTCTATGACTTAGAGGTCATAGCAGAACTAGGAACAGTATGTGTGAGTGGCATAGAATTAGGCTTTGATATCAAAAACGGTTTCCTAACAATTAGATAAGAGGATCTAAAAGTAGTAAGGGAAGTAGTAAGTTCCCCATCAAGAAGATAGCAGCAAGCATAACATGCTTATGGATTTGACAATCATTGTATAGCTTTAAGTGGAAGGTAGATGAACACTTATCAGAGATTTTGTGAGAGGGGATTCTTTTTCAGGTAAAGCTTGGGAAGGATGACCTCTGAGGCTCCTTACAAGTCTGAGATGCAATGATTCTAAATGAAATGCTTAAATGTGATAGCTTAATGCTTGGCACTGAAAATGCCCAGGGGAATAGACATGACTGTACTACTAAAGTTCGAAGGTGAAAAATGTATAATTAAATTTGTCAAAAAAGAAAAGAGTTCCTAAATTTGATGTGAAAAAGGAAAAATCTGCCATTAATTGAAGTATAACACTAAATATAGTTTGATATTTATTAGACAGGAAATCACAGAAAAAACATTTTTAAGAGTCAGATCAAATAGCTAACCAGTGTTAATAGTATGCTTCTATGATAAGGACAAAAATACATATTTTGGAAATAGTCTTTAAAAGAGAAGGCCAAATGATGACAATTATAGTCATTAACAATCTGAAGGCATTTTATGCAGAGGGAAATGACCACAGTAGAAAGAGCACAGGATTTGAAGTCTGAAGACCTGGATTCATGTCATTATTCTATAACTTCCTAATGTAATCTTGGGTAAGTCACAACTTACCTGAAAACTAATGAAATAAAAATAAAGTAAGATGAAGATAATAATACTTAGAATACCTATCTCAGGATTTTTTGGGGGGTGTGCATGGAGGATAAATTATAAGCTATATAAATACTATATAAAAATCAGCAATAATCATTCCTGAATCTGGTCTTGATCTGAATTTGAGGCCACAAACTTGCAATTGGACAATGATGGCATTGGAAGGATAGGTAGAATTCCACAAACTATCCTTCTGCATGGAAAATGAACCCAGGATGGGAAATTCTGAAGACACAAAGAGAAACAATAATTTTGATGTGAGAACAAAAGGTTTGGGGGAGGAAGAGGTTGCCTTAAAAGACCAATATGGCAACATGGATGCTCTGGAGAGTCATACTTAGATTTTACAAAAATATATGCAGAAGATAGAAATATGGGAAAGTGATGGAGAATAAATGAAAATGTATGGCCTATATTGTATGCATTGTCCTATAAAAATAGTGTCAGGAGTGTTAATTAAAGCTTAGCACAGGTCAGCAAGAAATATCAAAGACTCTCCCCCCAAAGAAAGAAAAGAAAGCAGGAGGGCTTATTTTTATAGATAGGGAATGTATATGATGTCCCTAAAGTCTTAGTGCAGTTTTAAGCCTTAACACCTTTTGGTACATCCTACACACTGATGTAAGTTGGAAATCAGATTGCCAACTATATAGTGATTTGGTTACTAAGGAAAAATTTGACAAAAGTTATCAATTTTGCTAAATTCACCCAATTCTTTTCAGTCATGGCTTCCATGTGCTACTTAGAGACTATAGACAATAATGAAAAGGGATTAAGAATAATCCCTACACCTCAGCTCTACCATATTTTTTTAAATTATTAGTAGAACACTGCATAATTATCAAGAACCCAGTGTTATAAGATGGCCCAGACAATATTTTTTGACTAACTTAAAGAAGAGTTTAGACTGAGAGCCTTCAAGGAATCAGGTGAATTCATTTGAAAATTTAGACAAACGCTGAGGAACTTCCCTAACTAGGGGGAGGTTTGTGATTGAATGGGTTCTGAAATCATAAAAGAACTAAATTGCCCCCTTGGCTAGTATGTGAAAGAATTGGTAAGCTCTTTCCAAATAATGGCTGAAGCTGATTAGATGACAACAGAGCTGCAGCAGCTCTGCAGAGATTTCCTGCACAGAGGAATAAAAAGCCACAGAGAGTAGCACATCAGTTGAGATGACAGCAGAGAACTGCAGGGCAGAGAGAAAGTACAGCAGCCAAAACAACTCTTAGCCGAATAGCACTGGGGGCTATTTATGATTCTGTGGAGAATGGTGGAGTAGTGGTGCCTGAAGCAGAGAAGGGTTGTAGTATGCGTAGCACCTTAAGAGGGTGAGTTGCTCAGTCTGTGTGTGGATTTCTTGGCTATAAATTTTGCCTATACCTTTGTCCCTCCATTTTTAGTACTCAGTCACAGTGGTTCGCAGGCCAGAAAATTCTCTGCACCTGTTCTCCCAATGGTGATTCTGTAACCTGAGAGTATGCCCATATTCTGGTATGTATGGGTAGAATATTTCTTGGCACTTATTTTGCCATGCTTCTCAATTAAATTAAACAGTAAGAGCACTAGTTCTACAATCAGTGAAGCTGTGTTCAATTACAAGTCTGAAACTAAACACCTGCATGACCTTGGCCAAGTCAATTAATATCCTCCATTTCAGTTGCCTCATTTGAGGGGTTGGATTAAATGGTCTTTGAAATCCTTTTCAGCTCTGAGTCTATGACCTTGTGATCCTGTGAAATGTATTTTTCTTTGAACTAATGTGATCCATAGTTGATTGGTAAAAGAAACACATTAGTAGGGGCTCTTGAGTTGTGGTTTTACATTGATATTGATTCACACTGTGTCTTTATTTGGATTAGCATTCAGGGGACTCATATGTGAGGGACTTCAGACACTGCAATTAGATATATGTTGAATAAAAAAAAAGTTAAGGAAGGACATAATCTCCTATCTATGGTAGATGGAAAAAGCATAACTGATTATAGAGGGGAGGAAGAACTACTCAACTCTTATTTTACTTCTGTTTTCTTACAGAAAATAATGTTTGGACTAGAGGGGAAGAACAGAAGTCTCACAAGGAGATGAAAACCAGGACAAGTAGAAAGAAGAAAGAAGGCATCTAGGGCTCTTAATAAATCAAAGATATAAGACCCAAACAAATTATTTAGGGTCATGAAAGAACTGATTGATATGACTGCTTAACCATTGCTGATAAAGATTTGAAAGATCATCAAGGGGGTGGCTAGGTGGCGCAGTGAATAGAGCACAGGCCCTGGAGTCAGGAGGACTTGGATACAGATCCTGCCTCAGACACTCAACACAAAAAATAGCCGTGTGACCTTGGGCAAGTCACTTAACCTCAATTGCCCTCCAAAAAGCAAAAAAAAAAAAGATCATCAAAAGATAAGAAATTATTCAGGGGTAGGATAAGGCAGATGTCCTGATTTTTTTTAAATGAGTAGAATGGAGTCTGAAAACTATAGGCCAGTGACCTTTATTCTTTGCAAAATTCTGAAACATTTCCAAATAGAGGTCTTGTTAATATATAGAAAAGAACACAAGGGTCATGAAAACCCTATACAATTTAATTTGAAACAGGTTATATATTCTACATTATTTTTCTTTTGCTTTTGATAGGCTTACTAGATTGGTTAATCAAGGAAATGCTATAGATAAAACTACCAGGATTTTAGCAAAGCATTTGACAAAGTCTTTCTCATGTTCTTATTGTGGAAAAGATGTAGAGAAGATAAGTAGTTTTGGGACTGGTCAAATAAGTGGACCTAAAGAATTGTTAGTATATTTGGAATGTGGTCTTTAGGAGGAGTGCCTTAGGTACCTCTCTTTGACCTGTATTGTTTCAGTATTTTATCAGTAGGTTTGATTGAGACATAAATGACATGCTTATCAAATTTCCAGATGATATAAAATAAGGAAATGTGATTAACACATTGGATAACAGAATTAGGCTAATATAAAATCTCAACAGCCTAGAACCCTGGGATTATTTTAAGAAAATGAAATTTAATAGGGATGCACATAACATTTTATGATAGGGTTCAAGGATAAACTTCACAAGTGTAAGTTAGGGAAATACAGCCAAATATCATTCTATATAAAAATGAACTGGGGGTTTAGTGAATTTCAATCTCAATATAAATCAACAGTATGGTGACAGGCAAAAACACTACTGTGACCTTAGGCTGCATTAAAACTGCATCCAGAACTAGAGTGGCATTAGTTCAGCTATCCTTTAGTTCGATCAGACCACATCTTCAATCTGTGCTCAGATTGTAGTTGGTACATTTGTAGTACAAATGTAGTTGCTACATTTTATGAAAAATATTCATAAATTGGAAAGCCCCCAGAGGAAGGCAGTCAAGATGGTGAATGGCCTTGAGATCATGCCATATTAGGCATTAGTTGAAGAAACTTGGAATGTTTCACTTGGAGAAGACTGGCTACCTTTCCTAATTGCCAAACTATACTCATCTAGCAGTCACCTTCACAGTAGGGAGGTATACATGTGAAGATCTATAAAAACCCATACTTACATAAAAGATCAATTAAGTTATGTCTCTTCACTTTACGGAAGAATTATTCTCTTCAGAGAAGGATTCATCAAAGTTTTTCTTCCATTAGCCAGCTCTCTAGCTACTTCACAATTACTAGATTTATAAAAATATAGCTTATATAGAACTTTCCAAGAACATAACCACTGCCTGAAGGGACTATTCCCATCCATTTTGCTTATAGATGGAAATTACAATCCTTAGGAGTCTTTGAAATGGCAAGTCTCTAAGGACTGATTGCAGACTTTGAATAGTCATAGGCACAAGGAAATTACTTCTTTATTAGGGTAGCGAGGGTTAGATGTCAATATGGCATAAATGCAGTGGATGCAGGGGCTCTCATGCTATATAGGCAAATAATGCTTAATAAATGCTTGTTGACTTGACTTAAATGTGAACCACAAAAGGCATATCATCCAGCTTTAAAAAGCCCAATGCCTCAAACTACTGTGCTGTTTAGGTCTTAAATGTCCTTATGTTTTAGGGGATATCTATTGATGTTGTAGCCTTACTATAATGTATTTTTGCAGCATCATTATATTCACTTGTGAATGGTTTTGAAATGGAGAGGAAAAATGCATCTTGGGTCTGGAGGAACTATAAAATTGGCTTTTACAATGCAAATAGTTCAAAGGCTATTTCTACAAATGTGTGCATTTATAGATACTCCCAAAGCCTTGCTGGGTTGATAAGTTCATAGTTGTTGAACACACATTAAACACTTAAAAGCAGCATAAAACAGAATATTCCTAGAGGTATATGTTTATGCCTGGGATAGATGTCCTCTGAGGCAAAGTTGAAAGCTTATTAAAAGCATTTGATCTTAGTCTTTACAAGTTGTTTCCTTTTGGGTTATAGGGTTTGCTCTTATATAGTGAAAGCTTATACCAATTTTACAGGGAATCCTGGTTTTACCAGCTTGATGAGACAGTATAGCAACCCAGAGAGAGGTGAAGCTGGGAAACAGAAGTTCATTCACTCTCTGAGAACCAAAAGAAGTTTGGCACATATCCAAACTTTTCTCCTCTGTGGGGTGGTAGTCATGGTGGTAGTGGAACCCTTAACTGCTATAGTGAGTATGGAACTATTCACTTTTTTATTCTTTCTGCAGAATATCATCAGGAATATTAGAGGGCCACTGGATTTGAAAACAGAAATCTAATAATTCTTTTAAAAGACAGTCTAGTTTCGTTTTCAGACAAAGAAACCAAAACAACTCCACAGTCATATTAAAAAATACTCTAAATCACTGTTGATTAGAGAAAAGCAAATAAAAACAACTCTAGGGTACCACCTTAGATGTATCAGATTGGTTAATATGCCAAAAAAGGAAAATAAGAAATATTGGAGAGGATGTGGGAAAACTGGGGCACTAATGCACTGTTGGTGGAATTGTGAATTGGTCCACCCATTCTAGAGAGCAATTGGGAACTATGCCCAAAGTGCTATAAGACTGTCCATAGCCTTTGATCCAACAATGTCACTACTAGATATGTATAACAAGGAGATAAAAAGGGGGAAAGAACCTATTTGTACAAATATATTTATACCAGTTTGTTTTGTGGTGGATAAGAATTGGAAGTTGAGGGGATCAGTTGGAGAATGACTAAACTATGGAATATGATTGTGATGAAATATTACTGTGCTATGAAAAATGATGAGCAAGATGGTTTCAGAAAAACCTGGAAGTGATTGCATGAACTAATGCAAAGTGATGTGAGTAGAACCAGGAGAACATGGTACACAGCGACAGCAATACTATGCAATGAAGAGCTATGAATGACTTACTATTCTCAGCAAAACATGATCCCAGAGGACTCATGATGAAACACACTATCTGTCTCCAGAGCAAGAACTGATGTTTCTGAATACAGACAAAGGCATGCTATTTTTCACCTTTTTTTCTTTCTTTAATCTGTCTTCTTGTACAAAATGAATAATATGGAAATGTTTTACACAACTACACATGTACAACCTATATCAAGTTGCTTATCATCTCAGGGAGGGAGGCAGTGATTGAATTTGAAAGTCAAAGCTTAAAAAATACCAAATATTAAAAAAAATATATATAAACATGTAACTGGGGAAATATTTTTTAAAAGATGTCGCCTATTCTATAACAGCTGAGAGTTTATATAAATATTATATTTATGTAATTTCTTCATAATAACAGTAGGCAGTTTAAGTGTTACATATTACACATTTTTAGACTGGAAATCTGGTGCTGAGAGGTTATGCTGATCAGTAAATAAAATTTGATTAAGGTTTTAATATATGTTAGGTATTGTGCTAAGCACTGAGGCTACAAAGAAAGGTAGAAGAAAGTCCTGGTTAAATTCACATGGGGGAGACAACATGCAAGTATTGATGTATAAACAAGCCATGTACAGGATAAATTGGAAATAAGCAACAGAGAGTGACTCCAGAATTAAATGGGTATCACGTAAAGGCTTCCTATAGTAGGTAGGATTTTAGCTGAGACTTGAAGGAAGTCAGGTTAGTTAGGGGACAGAAATGAGAAGGGAGTTGTTTTAGGCATGGGGGACAGCCAATGATAATACTCAGACAGGTGGTGGAATGACTTGCACAAGGAACAGCAAGGAGGCCAGTATCCTTGGACCACAGCTGAGAGTTTATGTAAGCAATTAATGTTTGTATAGTAATTGCCTCACAGTAGTGATATGTGGCAGGCAGTTCAAGCATTATCATACTACCTATTTTACAGATTGGAAGTCTAAAGTTCAGAGAGGTTTTGTCAGTTAACAAAAATTCATTAAGTGAGTGCCATGAATTAGGTACTGTGTTAAATACTGAGGATGAAAGGACAGGAAAAAATAGACCATGATCCCTGCCTTCAAAGACATCACTTTCTAATGTGGAAGACATCATATAAATACCTATGTATATGCAATATTCATACAGAGTAAATGAAGGAATGGAATCTCAGAGAGGAGGAATTAGTGGGGAATGGGAGGCCTCCTCCAGAGGGCAGGATTTGATTTGTCCTGATGAAACCAGGAATTGGAGATGAGGAGGGATAACATTCCTAGCATGGGCAACATAGAGTGAAAAGCCATGTTGGGTGATGGTGTGTCGTGTGTGAAGAACAGTAAGAAGACCAGTGTGACTAGATTGCAGAGTATATTGAAGGGAGTGAAGTATAAGAACACCAGAAAGGTAGGAACAGACCAGACTGTGAAGGGCTTTAAATGAAAACAAATTTCCGTTTTTCCCAAGGGGTAGTAGGAAGCCACGGAAGTTTATTAGGTAGTAGAGTGACGTGGTCAGACATTAACTTTAGGAAGATCACTCTGGTGTCTGAGTAAAGGATAAATTAGGATCAAGAGAGACTTGAGGCAGGGAAACCAACCAGTAGACTAATGTAGTAGTCCAAGCAAGAGATAAGGAGGACCTGCACCAAGATGGCAGCTGTGTGAGTAGAGGGAAGGTGACCTATAAAAGGGATGCTGTGAAGGTTGAAAAATCAAGGCAGAGGAATAGATTCCAGGTGTGAGGTGAATGTGAATGGCAAAGGCTTACTGAAAGTCCTACAGCTAGTTTCAGAACTGAATTTCAAACTCAGGTCTCTTGACTCTAACTTTAGTGTTCTTTTTATTACTAGATATAACTTTTCTCTCCCCATTTCCATCCAGAAAGGTATTCTTTTATGTAACGCTGTGAGACTTCTTTTAGTCCAGCCAGATTTCAATTTATCTGGTAAGAGGTAAAATGACACAATATTAATTCCAATATAAGTAGACAGCTTTTATGGAGGTTTACCATACTTGCTCAAGGGGAGCAAGGGGATTCTGGAACATATAATAGAAACTTCAGTTAATGGGTCGATTTGGTTAACTCTCAGGTCTTTTCCATTTCAAAGAGTTTATGATTCTCTTCCATTGTTTAGAATCCAGTGGTGTTATCCTTCAGTAGATATGGATCCCTGCTGGCTTCATATTGACCTAGAAAATCACAAATTAATGTTATTTGTGTGGTATTGTATTTATTTTATTAGACATTTTTTTCCAGTTACATTTTAATCTGATTCGATGCACTGGTGAGTTTTGTGGGCTGCTCATGACCCACTGCTCCAGAATTTATCACCTTGGTTTTAGATTATCTGTACAAAATATAACATCAAAAGTTATCTTTAGTCTAAAAGTTTTTTCCTCCTTTCTGAACTATTTCTTAAAGGGTTTGAATTACTTCACCCCAAGTAGTTATTAGCAATAACTACAAGCATCAGCACAGAGGCTATCATTGTACAATGTTCAAATTGGAAAGGGAATTGTAAATTGTGGTCATTTTAGTCTTACCAGAGTTAAATATTGTGAGAAGAATGAGCATAGGCTTTGGCATGACCCAAACATCAGTTGTTTTGAATTGATAATATATATATTTTTGATCAAAGCTATCTTTGACATAGACACACTCTTATAATTATCCTCTATTACCTGGCTTAGCTTCCATCCTTTATATATTTATTTTAAAAATCCAATATTGTTAGTGAGTGCCCTGTGCAGTAACATCAGTCCTTTCAACCAAATTCCCTCTTTTTCTTATCATTGGAATTGATTCCCTTTGTGTCTTTTTTTTTTTTTTTTAAGGCAATCGGGGTTAAGTAGCTTGCTCAAGGTTACACGGCCCCTTTGTGTCTTAAGAATTTCATTCTTGAGAATTTCCCAATCACCCCAAATTGTCATGCCCTGTAGTATTTTACAAGTTGGGATCCTATTTATCTTTCCTCTAAATATTTTGTAATATGTTTTCCCAAAATCTAAGGAATATGTCAAACTATGATTGGATTTAACTTCCTCTATCAAAAACTCTAGTAAAGAGTGGTTATTTCACCCAAGATTTCTTATCTCTTATACTTCTAAAACCAATTCCCTTTTAGAGATAATCAGATTCAGAATAAAATTTCACTTATTGCTAACTCCATCTTTTGCATGGAAAAAATGTCACTAAGGCAAGTCAAGAATTGATTAGCAGCTCTGTTTCTGGCATAGAATAAGCTCCCCCAGATATTTTAATAATTGAAGTCCCCTCTCATTGTTATGTCATGCCTCTGTTCAAGGCTTGTGATCTATTTCACAAACTCCTTTTCTATTTCTTCTTTCTGCCTATGAGGTCTGCAGTATATTCCAATGTCAAAATCATTTCTTTTCTCCATTTGACCTGTAGAAAAATACTTTCAGTGATGCTTATTCTATCTGGTTCTTGGATTTTCTCAACTTAGTGTACATAGTTAATATATCATATATACTCATCTATACCTATGGTTTAGTCACTGATTTCATCCCACAAAATTTCAATGATACTTATAAGATCAAATTTTTTTCCTTAAATTAGTATTTTTAGTCCTTCTTGTTTGTTGTTTAAACTTTGGGTATTTGTGTTCAGATGTCTGAGACCTTCTGTTTCTTTACTGGGTTTTTTCTTGGACTTCTCCTCTGAAATTCTGTGTGTTTCAAATGCTATTCTTCCCTCTCTTTGGCTAATTTCTGTTGTATATAGTTTGGGGTATAAATATAGAGTATTCACCTTCCCTCCCTCTTTTATGTTATTTGTAGTTTTTTTCAATAGCCTTTGTAAGACCTTCTTTGTATCTGCTGGAGAATGTCATCCGTGTATTTTAACCATTGTTGAGAAATCCAAACCCCATTTTCAGACATTACCTTCTTAGTGATCTGTTCATTTCCCAAATTAACTTTTTTGTCTCCTACATCCCTTGCTTTCAGTGGATAACACTGAGAAAAATAGATTCTGTGCCCTTTTGGTCTTCAGTTTCATATCCAAGACTTCAAAATTATAAGCAATGCTTTTTAGGTTCCTTTTGTCTATATCATTTATGCCCTCATGAATTCCTAAAATTTGGTAGCTATCATTTATTTTGACAATTCTTCAGAGCTTCTCTTTTATATATTGGATACATGCCCTAGGGACACAACAAAACTCAAAATACTTTGCCAAAATTTAGGTAAAATATCTCTTTAACATCTTCCTGATATATCAGTTTAGTGACCCTTTTAAAAATATAAATATAGCTTATCTGACATGGTCAGTTAGTAAACCTTTTAAAAAATATTAATATAGCTTATCTGACATGGTTTTTCTACCCTCTCTGTTGTTCCCCATGTAAGACACTAAACCTTTCAATTCTGATCATTTTCATTGGCTATCACCCATATCTGGAACTCTCTCCCTCTTCATTTTTAACTCCTGACTTCCTTAAAATCTCAGCTAAAGTCCCACCTTCTGCAAGATGCCTTTCTCAGATTTTGTTTGTTTGTTTGTTTGCTTTTTACCTTTCTTTGTATCTGCATTGCTTACCATAGTGCCTGGCAAAGAGTAAATGTTAAATCCTAGTTGACTAATCAACTCTCTCTCCCTTTCCCATACTATGGAGACTTATTCTATCCCAGGCTCACCAGTCATCATCCAGGGAAGCAACTCTTGAGGAAATGTTGATTTGACAACTGCTTTTACAGGTGTTATGATCCTGGTCTCCTTAGCAGTTACAGATACTGAAACCATCCAAAAGAAAGTTCTCTATGCTAATGTCCTTGGCCTAATGACTCAACATCAGAAAATATATATATTTGACAACCTTAGTTTCTAAATCAGTGGAAATGATGTTAAAAAAAAAAAGATGCATCACCATCTGCTTTGCTGGACCATGAATGTATTTGTTTGTTTTGCAGTTAAAACCTTATAACTGTATTGTTTCCACCTTCTTAAAAGGTGAGCTCCTTGAGAGAAGGGACTTTTTTGCTTTTACATGTGCATTCTCAGTGCTTGGTACAGTGTTTGGCATATTGTAAATAATAAATGATGTTTTATTCATTTATACTTTCATTGTTTATTCATTCCTCATACCTCTGTGTTGTGTTCATGATCTATTTTTTGAACTTCATCTATTTCCTCATTTAGTACACTATAAAAGTGTACTTTATTATAACTTATTTTATATTATTTATTACATTTATCATTAAGATAAAACATAACTTTTATTTTTCTTTCCATTTATTTCTGCCCAAATGATTTCTGCCACCCTTTCCCTTTTGGAGTACTAGATTCCCTTATACAACTATATAATCTTAATATAAAATGGTGCCCTGTTCCCACTTTTGTTTATACTGTTTCTTTTGAATAAAGTACACACATTTAGAGCCACATTTTAGGTAATGAATTCCAACTCAATGATATGTATGAGGTCTGATTTGCTTCTTGAATTATTATCTATAGTTCATATTCTTTGTTGCCTAAACTTTGAGCTTTTGTGTATATTTTTGATCCTGTGGATTTTTACTACTGAGCCTTTCTTTGATTGTGTCTGCTGTCGACTGCTGTGTTTTCTGTTGACTACACAGATACAAAGTCAACATGGAGTAATGGGGAAGATGTGGAGGGTATTAGCAAGGGGATCAAGATAGACCTAATGTAGGAGGGAAGAATATTTTCAGTTCTTGATATAAGCTTTTGCAAAGATATGGAGACAGAATTTTGAATATAATGTGCCATAGCAAAGGCCAGGTTGGTTGTATCACAGAGTGTTTAAAGGGAAATTATATGCAAAGAAAAAAAAAGAAAAGTAAATCAAGGACAGGTTACAAGGGGAAGAAAATAGTTTTTATTTTATCCTAAAGGAAATTGCTTAAATATTCAGCCCTCTGACTTGACCAATCTATTACTGACTCTGGCCTTACTTGGAAGCCTAATATCTCCCTTCCCCTTTAGCTCTTTTCATAGATCCCCTCCTCCTGGCTGTTAACCTTGTAGCTAATTGCTATTGTCTACCAGAGTCTGGTCTGACACCTAACTAGCTTAGTGTACCTAGAGCCAGTAAGAAAACTTCAGAAATTTAATACTGAAGAGACTTCAAATTTGAAAACATTCAAACCTCTCATTCACATCCTAGTGAATTCATTACAGATTATTTATGGGAAAACATAGACAGGAGCTTCATTGGATGGATAAGCATGGATGAGTTCTGAGCTGCTTCAGTTAGCAAGAGTGCCCATATCAATGAGATTACAGATCCATCAAAGTATCTGTTACTGTAAAACAGAAATTAAATCTAAGCCTTGTGCTTCTGATATCCTCAAAACGATTCCAAATATCTCTAAGTAAACCATCATGGAAGGGGGGGAGCATATGTGAAGGGTTTGCAGTCAGGTCTGGAGTTAAGGAAATTTGGTTTTTGACCGAGAAATCATTGTCCATTGGCTTCAAATCAAATAAAGATAAAGGCTGTCCAGAGCATAAATATCACTTTCAAAGTCCTTTCTCAGACCCACATACCGGGAAAGATAGCCTGATTTGAATGAAAATAGGCTCTCTAAATCTGAAACAACTGTTGGAACACCTGAGGTTCATTGTCAACCATGAGGAATTGTCGTGTCCATCTGGATTCTCAATGCCAATCATATTATATAAGAACTGCAGTAGGACTCAAGGGTTTTCTGTTCTTTTTAAAAAGTTTTCTTTGTGAAGTTTTATTCAACAGCCATTTCCAAATATACTAATTTGCTGAAGCACGATAGACACCCAAAGATATTTGTCCCATGTCTAAAGCAATTAGTTCAACAGCTCTCTGTAGCAAGCTGATGAATTGTTCATGCATGCTGTGGTTTTGTAACTTTAAATGATTCTTAACAGAGTGACAATCTTAATTCCTCAAGTAATTGATGAAAATAAAGGGTAGTACCCCCACATTCAGAGTGCAGTGTCCTGGGATGGCAGTAATAATGTATGTGTTTGCAAATGGATTGGAATCAGTATTTTGTACACTGGAGAATAACTGCGACACTCACATGATGGTCATTAATAGGCAGCAGAGGTGTTATTTTTTAAAAAAGACAACCACACAACCCAAACAAGTTCTCTGTGGATTTGTAATTCATTATGATTTTTGATTCAAGACATGAATCTCAAATGATTTCTTTTGTGAAATTTTCTTGTTTTTGTTTCTTGGCAACTTTTGTTTCATTGCCGAAATGAATCCCCTTGGCACCAACTGCCATCCGTCTGATCTGGGATATGTAAATGTGAAGTTTTTGAGTTCTATACTTCTGGAGCTTCCCCAATTTATAGCAACTTGTAAATTTGTCATTATTCTGAACATAAGAGAAAAAGTGACAGATCACTGATTTTTGTCCCATTTCCTAGCTCTATTAATTTGATCAAGTTTTAACCTTGCTGAACCTCAGTTGCCTCATTCATAAAATATGACGATTGGTTCTTGAAATACCTCTCTTATGATGTTGTGAGGATCAAATGAGAAAATGTCTTAATATATTTACCATTAAGGGCAGTTGTCATCGTTTTTGTTCTCCAGTTCCATGATTCTGTGGACATCCTAAAAGACATATGCTAAAACAGTGCAATGTAGGTCAGTCCACACCAGTGACTGAGGTCTAAAGTCATGGATTTGCTAGCTGTCTATATAAAAAGATAACCAAGGTCAGAATGCCTGAGGTTGGGAAAAGTTTCAGGAGAAAGGTAGAAGCTGTTTTCGATTGCTTCCATGGGAAAAGGAACAAGGGCAGAGAGAAGTAGTAAATAGGAAAGAGAAGAAATTGTGTGATTCTGAAGTGTCTGGACTAGTGAGCTTGTTCAGAGGTTAAATTTGGAGAGGAAAACTGGAGAAATTTGTGAGAATTTGAGAAAAATTTGAAGGGAGATCATCTCTAGGTTAGATACTGATTCAGATTTTACTTCTAGTTTGAAAGAAGAGAAGGCTGAAGGATGATTTCCTCTTCCTCCTCTGCATCTTCCTTCTTCTATTACTTCTATTATGACTACTACCACTACTACCACCACCACCACCACCACCACCACCACTACTACTACTACTACTACTATTACTACTTTTATTGCTTCTGCTACTACTACCACTAGCATTTATATAGTGCATTATGGAAACCATAAACATATTAACCAAGTGTAGCATAATGGACAGAAGAGCTAGGTTCAAATCCAGGAAGTATTGCATTGAAAGTCTTCCTTTTAACACAAACTAGCTGGGTGACCTTGGGCAGTCCATTTAAACTCACTGTGCTCTCAGCAACTGTCTAAAAATTGTAGAGATGGTGCCCATCTACTTTGGAAGAGTTTTATCACCTGGGAATTCTCTAAACTAATGAATTCAAAGGTCAAGTCCCTATCCCTCTAAAGGATTAAAGACAATTAAGGAAGGTCAGGGAGGACTGGGGAGTAGAACCTAAGAAGAAAGACAGAAGCAGGAAATGTAGAAGGAAAAAGAAGACAAAGTAAGAAAAGATAAAAGGGGCAATTAAGGAGAAATTTAAACTGAGTGGTGGGCTGGGGAAGTAGTTAAGGTTGGTGAAAGTTTGAAAGGGAGATGGTATGACTGTGGAATTAAGACTAAGGAAAAGAAATTGAGTGGATTTCTTTAGTTATTAAGGGGTCAAAATTGGCTGAAAAAGTTTTACTGAGGTGTAAACACCAACAAGTAGCTAAAAAAAACCCCAACAAAAATCAAGGTTAAACATTTCGAAAAGCACAGAGAATAAGGGGCGGCTAGGTGGTGTTGTGAGTGAATAGAGCACTGGCCCTGGAGTCAGGAGGACCTGAGTTCAAATCAGGCCTCAGACACTTAACACAAAACTAGTCATGTGACCTTGGGCAAGTCGCTTAGCCCCAATTGCCCTACCTTCCCCCCCCCCCCCAAGGAAAAAAAAAACAACAAAAAAGTACAGAGAATAGGGGAAATTGTACAGTGCCTCCTATAACCTGTGTGGTGTTTGTATGTTTATCAGAGCCAGTGACTAAATATGACTTTGAAATATAGGCTTATCTTCTGGGGGGAAGGAAAAGGGACCAAAAAGAATACCATTCTATACTTTTGTTGTTAAGGAGAATGAAAGTGTTCCCAAAGAAAATAAGGGAAAGTATTAAATGGGGTGGGAGGAGGGATCCGAGGTGGAGGAGAGACTTCATCCCTGTCAGGATGTTGAGTGGAAGGGTGTGACACAGAAGAGAAAGGGAAGAAAAAGGACTGCTACTACTACTGTGGCTGCTGCTACTACCATTTATATAATGCTTTAGGGTTTTCAGAGCTCTTTGCAAATATTATTTCATTTTAGTCTCAGAAAACCCCTTAAGTTCGGTGATATTGTTGTTTCCATTTTATAGATTTTATAGATAAGAAAAGTAAAGCTAAAAAGGGGTTAAGTAATTTGTACAGGGTCATGTAACTATTATGTATCTGAGGCAGGATTGGAACTCAGGCCTTCATGACTCCAAGTCCATCATTCTATCAATTGCATCACCAAACTTCCTCAAGTTATATGATTAGTTCTTAAGAACAGATTTTAGTCTCTTCTTGAAGAGAGAAAGCTGCATGTTTTGATCAGGGAAGAGCTACCTGTCCTCCCAAAAATCATAGAGTTGAGCAACAGAAACAGGTAAGAGATCATCCACAGCAAGGTCAAAGGAAGAAGAGTAGTTGTCATTGGTGATTCTGTCCTCAGGGGTATTGAGGCAGTTATTTGTCAGCATGATTACAACAAGAGAGAGGGCTATTATTTTTCTGGGGCCTGTATACAAGACATAACTGAGACCCTCTAGGGTTATCAAAATGGGTAAAAACTTTTCACTTCTACTGATTCATCTGGACAAAAATATTACCATTAGAAAGAATCTAAAATATGTTGCCAATAAATTATGAAGTTTTTGGGAAAAACTGAAAAGCGTAAAGGCACAGATTGCCTTATCCTCACTCTTGCTATTGAAATCAAGGGTTGAAGAAGAGAAAAAAAAAATTAATTTGGGAAATGAACAGCTGGTTCCAAAGGTAGTGACAGAGCATGGCATTTTGACATCTGGACCATAGTTTAAAATATAGCTAGGACAGAGTCTTCACCAGAGTCCTCATATACAAACAAGGGCTTGGAACAATATATTTGTAGGTATCTAGCAAATCTGATCAAAAAGAATTTAAATGAAAAAGGATAGGGGAGGGAAATGGCTGCGTATGCATACATTCCAAGCTAGACACCACAGAGAATAACTACAAAGAAGCAATAATGGCTGTTGAAACACCTAGAAGTTCAAAGGAGATAAAAATACAAGAACAGAGGCAACAGTAAAAGCCCATGACCTCAGATATCTATAGACAAACATCCAAAGTTCAGAGAATAAACAGTAGGGAATGAAAGCCATAATGCACGGGAGCAAATTTGTACATAACATACGACTGAGGCTTGGTCAGATGAAACCAATGACTAGATGATGTTTTTAGATGGGTATTTCCTTATTTAAAATGACAACAACAAACAAAAAAAGATAAAAGAGGAGTGAGGTAGCATTTTATGCTAAAAAAAAAAAAAGGTGTGTTCTTGGGAGGAAATCCAGGAATGAAAGGTAGGTGCCATGACAGAGAACATCTGGTTAAAGGTGAATAAAAGAAAAAACAAGCTATTTTGTTATTAGAGTTTACTACAGACCACCTGGACAGAAATTGAAAATAGATTAATTTTAAAAGAGAAGCATGATATAGTAGTGATAAGGGAATTCAATTATCCAGATAGCTGCTAGAGCTGTCTCTGTACCAAAAGGAGAGAAAGAAATAACTTCTTGAATTGTCTTAGAAATAATCTTATCCTTCAAAAGATGGAGGAACCAATAAAGGAGAAATTCTATTCCGGATCTGATATTAACAGGCAAGAACTCACTTATGCAGTAGAAAGGATAGGAAACCTGGGACTCAGATTTTGTAAAAGAGGAGGAAATTTAAACATGATCTGCCATGCTCCATAGTTTGGGGAAAGCACATTTCAAAAAGTTTGGAGGAAAGATAGGGAGGATCTCATGGACTAAAGGTGCTACAGAGATGTCTCTCTTTGGGTTATGGTAGATACCCAAGAAAGAAATTCTCAAGACAAAAAGTTCCATTGAAGAAGAAAAATTGGATTCATCTGAAAAGAATGGTCTGAACGCACAGGCAACTTATAAATCAACTTAGATTAAAACAAGGAAGAAATGTATCATAGATAGAAGCAAGACCAGATAAGAGAGGGTGAATATAATGGCATGTCACAGTCTTTTAGAGATAGTGTTGAATGGTAAAACTGAGAATGAGCCAAGCTGAAGCTGGAAAAGCTTAGGATAACAAGAAAGGATTTTTAAAAAGTTATATTAGGAGAAATAAAAGAAGATCCAAGAAGATACAAGGTCTTTTCTTGTGGTGGATGGAATTATGGAAATTGACAAGAGAGACAAGGTAGAGCTGTCAATTTTTATTTGCTTTTTTTTCTGCCAAGGAGAATGACCATCACACTGGATATGACAGACCAAAAATGACTAACAGGGAATTGATATCCAAAATATGTAGGGAAATATTATGCACCTAGTTTTCTTTGATGAATTCAAGTCACTTGACCCAGATGATCTATATCCTCAGAAACTGGAAGGCCTGTCAAGAATGATTATTGAGTTTCTTTCAGTAATGGCTGAAAGATCATAGAAAATGGGAGTACCCCAAAATCTTAGTGAGGCAAATTTCCTTGTTTTCATGAGCATTAACCCCTACTCTCTATCTCAACCTGCAATCACATTGGCAGGTCTTTGCCCAGGGTTCTGAGGAATTGGGGAATTTCCTAACATTGTTGCTCATACTCTGTCTTATGTGTTCCCCCAGTAAAACACTTAGTACAGTGCTTGGCACATAGTACTGGTGGCTGTTGTCCTTTCTGGAAGAGGACCAAAATGATATCACTATGCTACAATCCAGTTTCGGTGTGTTGGACTGTGAATGATCTGGAACATAGTAGGTGCTATACAGATGCTTATCCCTTTCCCCTTCTCTTTCAAAATCAATTGACCAGTTAACATCTTTCTAGTGCCAGTTAACCAATTAATGTCAATTAACATTCACAAAGGAATGTTTACTAAGAGAGTATACAGTACAACATCCTGCCAAACTGGGTGGTTTCCCTATACACATCCACTCAGTCCCTGGGAAGAGTGGACTGGAACTGAAAGTGGTTACTACAAAATATTCTCCATCCCCACCCCTGATGTGGGGAGCAAGGGTATTCCTGGCCCTGGAAGTCCTTTTCTCTCTTCTTGGAAATCTCATCAAGAACAGATGTCCTATAGCTGATGGATCAGTCTCTGCCTTGCTCAGCTAGGCTAGATCATTCATTTGCAATTTAGCATCTGATTGAAAGATTTTTCATCACTATGCAGTTATTTAATAAGAAATAGCCAGAAAATATGTGTGCATAATCCGGAGTGGGGTCAAGGGCCACTTCATTACATATGCCTAGAAGAAGGCTCACCTTGTCATTATGTGGATTGGACCCAGAGAGCACATGCTCAAAAGACTTGCCCCTCATTGGTCAATCTCTGAATTTCTCAAAAAAAAAAAAAAAAAAGAGAAGAGAACAAAGTCTACAGATTATATACTGATGAACATGACTTGATTTCTGGGAAAATTCCAGAACAGATCATTAAAGAGATGGTTAGTAATCAACTAGAATGGGAAGTGTTGATTACAAAGAGCCAGCATGGCTTCATCAAGATACAGAAAGAATCAAAATCAAGAGCAGATCATATCAGACAGTCATCTCCTTTTTTGAAATGTTTACTTGCTGAATAGATGAGAGGAATGCTATGGATATTTGTTTATGTTAATTTTAGCAAAGCTTTTGACAAAATATCTCCTTCTAGACTTGTAGAGAAGATAGTGAGATGTGGATAGATGATAATGCAATTCAGTATATTCTGAATGATATATATTCTGAATTTTGTATGGCTAGACTCTAAGAGTATCTGCTAAAGGTTCCATGCCATTGTGGTCAGATCTACTCTAACAGAGTATCCCAGAGGTAAGAATCATACTCATGCTCATAGTTCTAAGGTGTTATTCAACAGTTTTCAATTTGGATAACACAGTAGACATCTAGATTAATACTCTCATTTTACAGATGAGGAAACAGAGGAAGAAAAGTGGTTTGTCAAAGGTCAAGCCAATCCAGTTCACTAAACATGAATTAAGTGCCCAATATGTTCCAGGCGCTTCACTAAGCTTAAAGGAATTAGTCATAAGAGTCAGAGCTGGGATTTGAATTCAAGTTCCATGACTCTGATGACAAAATTTAACACCTTTTCTGCTATACTATGCATTAATATCTATTCTACATTATTTAACATTTTTTATTACTGGCTTAGACAATGTGTCATCTTCATCAAATATGAAGATGATACAAAGCTGTGAGAGGTATAGCTAGCACAATGGAGGATAGAATCTGAACCTAAAAATATCTTGACAGGTTAGAGCATTGAGCTGATTCCAATAAGATAAAATTTGATGGGAAAAAATGGAAAGTTTTGCACCTTGGTACAAAAGCCTCCCCCAAACTTCACAAGTACAAGATGAAGAAGGCATGATGGAATAGTAGTTGTTTTAAATAACTAGGATTTATATAGTGGTTTTAAATTTGCAAAGCACTTCACATACATCTCACTTTATTCTCATTATAACCCTGTAAGGAGGTGTTATTATTATCCCCATTTTATTGATGAAAAAACTTAGAGGTGAAGTGACTTGTTTAGGGTCACACAGCTAGTAAGTATCAGATTCATTAAAGAGTGGGAAATCAGGTCTTCTAATTCAAGAAAATAATTCTTTATGGAGGTGCTCCATCAACAAAACAAACTGAAGTGAGGAAGAAAGGAAGGAAACACATTTATTAAGCTACTTCTATGTGTCAGGCACTGTATTTAATATTTTACAAATATTATCTTATTCGATTATACTATGTGCTTATTAATAAATGCTTATTGATTGATTATTACAATAACCCTGGGAGGTAAGTGCTATTATTATAATCTATGTTTTATAGATGAGGAAACTGAGGTAAACAGAAATTCAGTGACTTTCCCAGGGTCACACAGCTAGTAAGTGTTTGAGGCTGGGTTTGAACTCATTTTCCTGACTTCAGGCTCAGTGCTCTATCACCTGTTCCTCCCAGGGTGCCTGTTTATTCCCCTCTTTTCACCTTCTCCGAGCTTGGACAACAAATCCTTATTTCTACACATTTAGAATTTTTTCATGTTAATGGCTCCCAGTTGCAGTTGCATTTTTGGCACACTTCAATAAATACTTGTTAAATGGATGAATGAATCCTATTTATCTTTGCTCTTTTCCCTGTAGAAGGTTACTCTGTGGGCAGAGCTAGCTATTGTTTAACAGCTGGGGTTTCCCCAGGAAGCAGGAACAATTGGAACAATGGTTTGAAAGGCAAATGGAGTAGGAGGTACCACAAGCTTGCTATATAGCTTTGGAGATGAATTTCCATTAGGCCCTTCTGCCTCATGCCTCCTAAACAAGACTGTACCGATTCTATTGGCTATGAAAATGGTTGACTTTACAGCAGAGTTGGAAATAGCCAGTTATGCACCCAGGGCAAGCTTCACAAAAATGCTTCCCAGGTCAAATAGCTTAAAAATGTCCTCAAATAAGGGACATTAGTCCCTATGGATGGAGATCTTTTATGCCATCATTTCATATCAATGCTTCGCAACTTCTCTGGGTTAGTAGAGTTCACATGGGATGCACCAGCTCTATAGAGGAAGAGAACTATTCAATAATTTTGTCTTTTAACTAGTCAGTCTTATTAACCAGATGCAAAACTCAGTCATTTCTTTGCTACTGAAGGAGAACATATTCTGTTAATACTTCTAAAGCCCAGGTTGTTTAGCTCTAGTTAAGGCTCTAAGACTCAGTGTTTAGAAAACTGGGCTCTAAAAAGCCACAACTTCTAGCAAATTCTATTCATCAGGCTACTGTATATTCATAAATGGAGTCACTGAGATTTCAGAGAACAAACAAGTATTTCTTCAATTTTCCCTAAATATATAGATGTCTTTCCCCTGTGAGTTGTTCCAGGCTCTGAGGAAGGGAAAGATTCTACTTCTTCCTTACTGAGTTGAGATGACAGGACAGGAAACTTACATTTCCTATGTTCAGAACTTGCTGCAGAGACTGAATACACCCAGTGCATGTCACCTGACTCAGGTAAAGTTTGAAGAAAGAGAAATATGTTGTGTATACATTTTTGTTGTTCTAAGAGAGCTCCCACAAGACATATTGCAGGGGTCTAGATTTTCTTTTTGCTGAGGATGACTTTAAGTACATAATAAAAAAACCCAGTGCAAAATCGAGCTGCTGGATCCTCTTCCTTCCTCCTGCATGAAGTTCCATTGGCATACATTGGAGAATTGATTTTACCTCTACTCTAGATAACAGAAATTATCTTGAAGGATTCCAGTATACAATAGAGTATATTAGAGACATCAAACTCATGAACCATAGGCCATAAGCAGTCTGTAAAACTCCCTAGTAAGGAACCAGATTAAAATGTAATTGGTAAATGTTTATCAAAATAAATAAAAAATACAATGCAGCATAAATAATGTTAACTTGCAGTTTTCTAAGTTAAAATGTGGCCCACAGGCATCCTTTTCTATTTGAATTTGACAGCACCACACTGTATGCTACATGAATAAAATTCCCACATTTGGATAGGTTTGTAGAAACTTTTGCTAGTCTCAGGGTGTTAGCTTTTGACACTCCAGCTTCTGTGTGATTCTGCTTTGTTATTAACATCATGCCTTTTAAGAAATACACAAAGATACTGCCATACCGTGTTGTGAGGCAGGGCAATCTTTGGAGTGTGAAGTGACCAACCAGCAAGTATAGATACTGAACAGATGCTGAACACAGCAGGGGCTATTATTGTCGCCTTGAAATTCCAATCTCTACTAGCAAATATAGCTCATCTGCAACTTTTGCAAGAAAACCTTTTCAGATTTAATTATAAGTATTATAAATAGGTTTGGAATCTAAATGAAGGGGCCCTGTGGCTAATGAATCATATATCACTGACATTTTTGCCTCATCAGACAGAAGGATTCTAGGTTAGAAACATAAGAGTTTCCTGAGGACATGACTCAAAGTTAGGAGGGATAATTAATGCAGTGGGTGACAGAATCAGGATCTACAAAGACCTTGACCATCTAGAACACTGGGCTGAATGTAATATGGTTTATTTTCATAGGGAAATAAAGGTGGAGTTAAAATCACCCACTCCATTTTAGCTTTGATATTTTAACTAGGTGAGAACATATTTCAATTGAGCAATCACACATAGATCTTGTACTAAATGCTAAAAGGCCCTTGACTATAATAACTTGTACAAAAATGAAGTTTGGATTGACTGGGAAAATTTGGTCATGCCTCATAGGGATGGTTGGTAAAGTATAAAGTAGATCGAGAAGAGGATTTTCTCTACAGGTTTTCTACCTATTGCTTCTGGATCTAACCTTAGGAATTGGAGAGAATGAGTCTAATTCCTTTTCCTCATGACATCCCCTGAAGCACTTTACAAAAACTATATTGTTCCTCCTATGTCTCTTCTTGAGTAACTGTTGTTTTCCAGTTTACTCCTAAGGAGAAATTGTCTTGGTGGAGGAAGGAGAAGCCAGGTCTTTTTCACCACTCCCCTTTGACCAGAGAGGGGCCTCACAATCTTTGGAATGTCCTAGCACTATCCCCAGAATAGCTGATATCAGCATCTGCAGTGAGACCCAAGGACAGACAGACACATATTAACCATGCTTAAGGTGAACTTCTTGGGGACTTCATGAATGAGAGAAAAGAACTTCCAGCAACTAGGAACCAAGTTACTCTTTTGCCCCATTTCTCTCCTCAGCTTGAGCTCACTCTCCCCTGGACTCTATATGTATGCATGGGAGAGTGTGTCACATACTTTTGTGGGGATTATTTTGTACTGATTATGCTTACCTGTGTTACCTTAGTGAATACCCCTTGTTATTTAAAACAAGTTGATGAAGTGATTCTCAACCAATAATCTTGGAACAGAGTACTCAGGAAATAACTCTACTGATGGCAATAAAGAATCACCCTTGACTTCTACTATTAGTGTGATGTGAGGATTAGTTAAAGGAATTGTGGATGTTTGATCGGGAGAAAAGAAGACTTAGGAAAGGGAGAATATCATAGATGTCTTTAGGTATTTAATGGTTTGTCAGGTAGAAGAGATACTGGATTTGTTTTGTTGGTCCCAGCAGTGAAAAAGGGTCAAAGTTTCAAAGAGACAAATGTAGGCTTGACATTATGAAAAAAATTCCCAATAATTAGAGATCACCATAGATGGATAGGCAACAGCAAAGTTCCAGAACCTCTGCAACAACAGCACTGTCCTTCACCAATGGACGAATCTGGCAAAACAACCTCAAAACAGACAGACAAAGTACTAGAATGACAGCCATGTCTCCTCAGTCCTTGGCAGCTCTGGGTGGCAGCTCTTAAAAGTCCTGGGCAGTTTGAACTGGCCCTCAGCAATCCTCTCCATCTCTCTGCCTCCACGATGCTGCTTCCAAAAAATTCTTCTGCCTCTCTCTCTGCTGGTGCCTCTATAAATTCATGTCACCACCTCCTCCCAGTTCAGCCCTCTCTTTTCATGTCGACAAGTCCATCCCACAAGTGGCATTCACAAACTCTGAGTTTTAACATAATCACTCCAAAAACCAAGCCAATACAGGGGGATCTTTAAATTCTATTGCTATTACAATTGTCAGATCTAACAATTGAAATGTCTTTATTGTCAGATGGGCTTTAGGGTGAATTGGTTTTCAGTTATTGGTTTTGAATACTTAAATTTATGGCTACTTTCTATAGTCTTGGTGAGCCATTTCTATATCATAAACCCCAATAGGTTCAAATATGGTGCTATTGAAGACAAGGCTATGGGTTTGATTTCTATGTGATCTACAGTTAACTCCCCACAAAGACAAACTCTATTCCATGATCCCAGATTGAATCCCTCATAAAGGCAACTTGGTGTATTAGGATCTACACTGAACCTTGAGCTTTCCCCACCCCCTACCACCCTCCGATTTCTATACTTGAACTCTGCTAGCTACTAGTTGTGTGACCTTGAGCAAGTCTCTTACTCCCGTTGGGCATCAGTTTAATCATCTGCAAAATGAAACTAATGATATTGTCAATACAACTGCAGCGACTCACCGTCTCATTCCTGAACTATTTCAATAGCCTTTTGTTTGGTCTATCTGCCTAAAGTCTTTCTTTGTTCAAGTCTATCCTTCACTCAACTGAATCTTCCTAAAGTTCAGGTCTGATGTCACCCCACCCCACCCCCATTCAATAAACTAGAACAGCTCTCTATCACCTCCAGGATCAAATATAAAACCATTTGTTTGGCATTCAAAGCCCTTCATAAACTGCCCCCTCCTACCTTTCTAGATACCCTTTACTTCTCTCCCTCTCTCCTCCATGTATTCTGTATTCCAGTGATACTGACCTGCTTTGTTCTTCCTTATATAAGATGATCATCTCCCAATTTCAGACATTTTCACTGGTTGTCCCTCATGTCTGGAACTGTCTTCTCATCTTCACTGTGTAGATTATTTGACTTCCTTCAAGTCCTAGTTAAAGTCCCACCTTTTACAAGAATCCTTTCCTGATCCTCCTTAGTACTAATGTCTTACTTCTGTTGTTTATCTCATTTTGCCCTGTATATATCTTGAGTGTTGTCCATTAGATTATATGCTCCTTGAGAGCAAGGACTCTTTTATTTTTGCCTTCTTTGTATCCCCAGTGCTCAGCACAATGTCGGCACATAGTAGGCCCTTTTATCAATGCTTGTTGACTGTCACCTAAGGTATGACTAGGGCTTCATGGAGACTGCCACATCTGACCATGGGGATGCTCAGTTTATTGTATTGAAGGCATTGCCTATGTTTATGCTAATGCCTATAGTGCTGAATGCTAAAACAGTGCCTATGTAAACTTCAACTCATCCAGGTATTGTAGAAGCTTTCCTGTTCTTACATGAGCTCAATAATACTTAAACTGTGGGTCATGAATGAAAAAAGTTTAAGAAGCCCTGAATTAGATGCTCTCTAAGGTCCCTTCCAACTTTTAGCTTCTTCGTTCCCCCTTAGGCTATGCTTCCCAAGTTGTTATGGTGGACCACATATTGGTCAAAGTCCATCCATCCCAAGTTGGTGTCCCTGGCTATGGACTTGACTTCAAAGATGTGATTTCCTGTGGTGAGGATGAAGAAGTTAAAAATGTCAAGTCTTAGGTCAAAGATCAGCACATATCTCTTGGTCTGTTGGACTGTGTCTAGCTAGGGCACAGTCTTATAGTATTGTCTTCATTATTATAAGTAACATTTATCAGCAGTTAGAACTTGGGCATGGGTTAGTGGAGAGTGTGCTCTTTTTGAGGTGGGACAAAACCAAGTATAAATTCCAGTTCTGCTATTTACTACTTAGCTGACCTGGATCAAGAAATTTCTCTTTTCAGGGTCCCAATTTCATTAGTTATAAAAAGACACAGTAACTGTGTCACTCTAGGTGAGTGTAAGAAAAGAGATTTAGTACAGGAATGTGATAGCTGTCTTTAACCATATAAAAGGCTATCAGATGGAAGAGGAATGTGATTTGTGCCAGTTAGCTCCAGAGGGAGGAAGGAAAGTAGAAGTTGGTAGAAGTTGGAAGGAGGTAGAAGTTGGAAAGAGGCAAATTTGGGTTTGACATCAGGAGTATAATTCCTAATGAAGACACCTGTCCAAAAACAGAATATGTTGCCTTAGGAGGTAAAGGGTTGCCCTTTATTAGAAATTTTCAAGCAAAGGATGGATAATGAATTGTTGGTTATGATGTTTGGAATTCAAAGCCTTTCATATTCTGCCCTTCCCACCTTTCCAGTCTTCTTCTTCCTTGGACTCAACTCCCACAAAGTAATCTATGATTTAGCAATATTGGTCTTATCTTCCTAACAGAAGGTAACTCCATTTCTCACCTCTGGGCATTTTCACTGGCCCCCATGTCTGAAATATTTTCCCTTTTCATGTACCTCCTCATTTCCTAGGCTTCCTTTAAGGCCCTGTCAAAATCTCACCTTCCATTAGAAACCTTTAATTCTTGTGTCTTCCCTCCCTTGATTACCTCCAATTTATCCTCCCTCTCTCTGTCTCTGTCTCTGTCTCTCTCTCTATGTAAATATTGTTGGTATATGCTTATTTACATTTGTTATTTCCATAAGGGTGTAATGTCCTTAAGGGCAGGGATTATCTTTTGCATTTCTGTGTGTTCCTGACCTATACACAGTACTTTCACAGGGCAGGCTATTTAACAAATGTTTATTAGCTGATTGACCGAATAGGAGAGATATTTGTTCAGGTATGGATTGGATGAGATGGCCTCTGAGGTCCCTTCCAATTTTAAGATCTGTGAATAGAAGAACTGCTTTGTTTCCTTCTTTTTATTTACAGTATATGGCACAGTGTCTGGCACAAGTTGTTGTTCAATTATATGTGACTCTTTGTCACCCCATAAACCAACTGTCCATAGGGTTTCTTGGCAAAGATACTAGAGTAGTTTGCCATTTTTTTCTCTGGTTTTATGCAGGCAGGGGTAAAGTGACTTGTCCAGGCTCACACAATTAGTAAGTGTCTGAGGTCATATTTGAACTCTGGTCTTTTTGACTCCAGGCCGAGTGCACCACCTAGCTGCCATATACTAAATGCCTGATACATAGTATATACGCAATAAAAGCTTCCAGAATGTTACCTCAAACAGAGATATCTGTACTCTCAATTACAGAATGAATAGCTTTGCCATTAAAAAAAAGTTTTATATTATGGAAACATGTGGTGGACACATTTGGAGGTTGTAGGTTGGGGAAATCACATGCCAAAATCATACTAGGAAGGAGGCTGGCTCCTTTCTTACTGTGCTTTTGTGTAATGATAAGGCCGGTGCTAATAATCAATGAAATAGCTTCGAAAGTCATAATGGAAGGAAGAGGAAAGAGAGTAATCTATAAACTGGATAAACACATCCTGCATATTAAAAAATGACTGTATTTACATGCAAATTGGCATTAGAATAAAGCACAGGTTCATGACTTGTTGGCAGGCTTCCTAAAACATCCTCCTTGAAAGGTAGCCTTGAGAGGCCTTTTTATTTCCTGCTCACCCAGTCACCTTTGCTCTAACGTTTCATGGATAGAGCCAGGGCAACCAGCCTCCTGCTCTGCTTCTAATACTTATTGGGGAAAATGCTTGGTCATCTTCAGACCCAAATTGTAGAGTGATCTATATGTGCATGATGGCATCATGCAGGTTCTAGAAACAAAACAAGACATTTTCACTTCAGATTAGGCTGGAAATTATATACCCCTGCTCTCCCTTTCTGGGGCCTTCGTTGTCCTGAGCAAGGCACCTCCTCTATTTGCTTCATGGATTCCTTTCAGTGTCCTGTTCTTCTCAGTTTGCTTCTGGTGACCTTTGTCACCCTTTGCTTTTGCTCTCTGGCTCTGGGTGATGGAGTTTAATTCTTGTTTGCATTCATGATTTAGTAAAAAAAAAAAAGCCAACAGCCAACAACAACCTTGCTCATTTCATCTGGGATAAACTACAAGCCTTTTCCCCTTGGCCTATCTTATTAATATTTGATGGCATTTACTTTCAAAGTGACTTTGCAGAGTTGCCCTAAGGGCGCTGTACAAAGGAGGCTTTCTAATGCAAATTGGATTGGATTGAAAGTTCTGTAAAAAGCGGGCCCAAATGACACAGCTCTCAAAGTCAAATCCCAGTCCCCGAAGCAGTTGTTCAATCAATTGATCCATCAACAAATATTTATTAAATACTTCCAATGGCCAAGGCAGAGTGCCCAGACTGTGTATGACATGTAGGAAAAATAGCCTTTTGTGCCAGTCCATCAGGAAATATAGCTTGGACAGATGCTGTAGATAGACAATGAATTGGGCCCAAAGTTATATAAAACTAGGAGACTGGGCTAGATTGCATTTGAGAAATTATAGTGCATTTTTATAAGTTACTAATCCACACCCTGAAGGGAAAAGTTTATCTTGTTAACCCCAGTTTTCTCCTAATTATCTTCAGTCACTGCCAGATATTGAATTCTGATCTCAGTATAATCACAATTGTAGGTGAAGACAGAGCACAATGCCAAGATTGTATTTTAATTGAGTCCTCTTTAAGAAATAATTATTAAACACCTACTATGCACGATGTATTGTTCTGGTCTCTGAGAAAACAAAGACAAAAACCGAAATAGTCTTTGCCCTCAAGGGACTTGCAGTCGACTGCTGTTGAAAAGCATCTATGCAAGCAAGTAAATCTAAATATGTACAAAATAAGTACAAAGTAACATGGAGTGGAGAAACGCTAAAAATAGGGTGGGAATGATAAGCAAGATCTTGTTTAGGTGGTAATTCTAGTCTGGAAGAGAAGTAGGAATTATGAAAGACAAAGGTGAGAAAGAACAATATTCCAGGTATTGGAGACAGCCTACTTAAGGGCACAGAGGTAGGAAATGAAATATTGCATATGGACAGGAGGAAGTAGGACAGTATGGCTAGAACATAGGGGTTATGGTACAGAGTAGTGTGAATACTCTGTATTATCAATGAAGACTTAAGCAGCAGTGTTACAATTGGCACTGTCAAGACCTTGTATAACTAGAAAATATACTTGATTCAGTTATATAGCAAGAATGAGAGGACAATGAACAGTAATCATGAAACATAAAAAAGAACCATTGCAAAACCTTCAGTGAAATGGGGGGCGGGGCATGCAGGAGGTGGGAATCCTCTATGGAGCATTAATGGGGGACATGGACAAGAATGAGAAGGTAAAAATGGATTGTATTCTGTCCTACTATTGGGAGAAACAACATCAATAAGGATTCTCTGTGTGGAAATACGAACAATGTGCCAAATATTAAAAGGGAAATAAAGAATTAAGAGATGGTGTGGATGCCCTTAAGAAATTATCTATATATCTATATATGTATATATAAACATACACACACAATGCCAGGTGGTATTAGTTTCAAATAAGAATTTTAGGCATTCAGAGGAATAAGAATAATTATGGTTTGGTATAATCAGGGAAACATTCACAATAATAATAATTGGCATTTACATTTTAAAACTTTTATTGATATCTTATATTGACATAATTTTTATTTCATGATACATCCCTACCTCCTGGATCCCCCCCAGCATGTCATCCCTTGTGACCAAGAATAAAAAAGAAAGAGAAAAAAAAAAGAGATTTTAGGTAATCACAGTCAATAGAGTGCTAGATCTGGAATCAGGAGGACGTGTGTTCAAATCTTGCCTCATACTTTCTGTATTACTTTTAGGCAAGCCACCTCTCTGAGTCTCAGCTTGTCTGTAAAATGAGAGAGCTGGATAAGATGGCCTCTAATATCCCTTCCAACTCTAAATTTATATCTTATGATCATTCAAATCTGATAGTAAACACGGTATTTTACACCCATAGTTCCTTATTTTTGTAAAAGAATGGAGGAAGCTGTTTTTTCCCATCACTTCTCTGAGACCAAACATCATTTTGACAATTGATGTAACATTCACGATTTGTACTTGTGCTCACCCTAGGCAACTTTCTGGGTGGAGGGTGAAACCTCAAAATAATTTTATTTGTATTTTTTTATTATTTGTGATTTGCATCTTTTTTATGCTTATTTAAGTTCACAATGTTTCTTTGAGAGGTGTACTTCTGAGTGTTTCTTCATATCCTTTAACCATTTAATCCTTGGAAAGTATCTCTTTGTCTTTATAATATCTTTATAGAGTGGACTGGATTTCCCTTGGGTAGTTACTCAGAGCTTTGAATGACCTCGTTTCTCCTGGGAGCAAAAGCTCCTCTTTTTAACACAAGTAAATTGGTTGATACGACTTGGGCAGGAATATCATAAGTCACTAAAAAATTAAACTTATGAGCCTTATTGGGTAGTGGAGATGTACATGACGGGTACAAACAAGCTGTAACATATCAGTGAAGAACATAAAGGATGTTATCAGAGACACATGTGACCAGAAAAGATGGACTGGTTACTTAGTGAAAATGAGGGTTAATCAATGCCCCATCTACATTCTACATCAGTATCCACGTACTATCAAGAGAGCTAGAAGAAGCCCACCAGAATATCAATTCGATCCATAGTGGAGATTTTTCAAGACACAAACAAGAATTCCACAGCTTAGAGCACTATAAATAAGTTGTGTTCTGCAATGTTGTGCCCATATTGATGAAATCCATCAAAGTACATAATGGCCGGTGGATGGCTATAGGTGAAGGAAAACTGGGTCTGGAAATTCCTACGAAATATTCTAGTGGATACCTAGCAGCCTATTACATTCTCATGGTGTCTTCAAAATTGAGTACTGACCTGAAAATATAGTCCCAGCCGTTCCATCGGCAGGATGCCCCCAAACTGGTACATATGACTATATCAAACATTTCTTTTAAAAAGTATTAAAGGTGTTCTGTGGCCCGGGAGGCCATGAGGATAGATACAGGTAGAGAAGAGTGGGGAGGTATTTGAGGCAATAGTTAATAATAAATGTTGGGTGGCCATGGGCAGGGTAAGAGAAGTGTAAACAAAGAAAAGTGTAGAGATAAGAAGACAGTGAATATACTGAGAAAAGTCAGTAGATCTGGGTGGTTGGAAAGGAGACTTTATTATTGCTTTCTCAGCTCTCCATCTGATCTGCATCACTTAATTACCCAGCTTGATTTCATTTGAGCTGCAGGTTAAACCAGGTACCGTCTGATAAATGACTGTTTAAGGGCTGTGTTGTTATAGCTCTCGAAGACTGGCCTTGAGTGTCTCACATATTTTGGCAAGGATCCTTTACCTGAGTAGGACCTTTCTCAGTCTAATGGGTTGTTGAAATGAACATAATGAAAAGAGGAAATGGCAAAGGTAATAAAATAACAAATCAATAAGAGAGATTAAACCAATGCCACCAACCCCTCAGTGTCATTAGTCATTGCCTGGAGGCACCAAGGGGTATTGGAACATATGTAGTATTCGTACATTTCTGGGCTTTTCAGCCAAAAGAAACTAGGGGAGGAGAGCTTGAAACCATATTGAACGTTTTCATGAATGCAATAGTTATCAGCATCCTCAGTGCTAGGGCAGAAAGCCTTTTCTATTATTGAACAAATTGATAAGGTGGTTAACAATGATGATATAGGCACTAGAAACCATTCGTAGGCCCATTATCATTTAATATTTTTTGGAGAGCCTGTGATATGCTGGGCACTGTACCAAATAGCAGGACAATCTCTGTTCTCCAAAGGTCTGAGATCCACCATAAACAAATAAGCAGTTTTCACTACCAGGGTCATGGAGGTAGCCAGGACGACGGACAGGATAGAGAAAAGGCAGAATGCAAAAACAATAAGGGACAGGGAAACAAGTCTGAGAAGTGCCTGCATATTGATTGATTGATAATATATACTGACATAAGTTGGTGCTCAACGATCATCTCTACTCCGTCCTGGGTTTCCACAGCTAACTTTTCAAGAGGTCAGCATCTAGTTATACCACTCTGTCACTGATAAAATCATTCCTCTACTATCCTGAATGCTTTGGGGAGGCCCACTAATTGGCTTTCTGCCACTCTTCTCTAGCCCTTTGGAACGGGGATGTCTAATTGATTGATTTGTAATTACATTTGTCTTATTAAAAATTCTGTCTAGCACATATATTGCTACGTCCCTTTAAAATTATTTGCCGCAGAGTAGAATTCAAGCTGCTCTCTAGACTTCATCATATTGAATTTAGTTCAGTGAAGCAGTTCCATAGTGAGGTGCAGTGGGAAGTGTGATGGATTAGAAGTCAGAGATCTGAGTTTGAATTCTTGTGCTGCCATCTGCTGCTCCCCAGGTAACACTGGGAAAATCACTGAGCCTCTCTAGGCCTCTTTTGAGGACTACAGAGCCTTTGGGCTCATTTTGCTCTAATTCTATGATCCAGTGGTCCTATGATCCTTTGAATATTTATGCAAGCACCTTATTTGTGTGGCTTTAGGAATGAGAAGATGAAAAATGACAATCTTTGCTCTCACGAGTTTATAATTTAATAGACAATATGTAACAAATATATGTGCCAAAACTGGTATTCTCTGTTAGAAAGTTTAATACACAGAGTATGCACCAGAAAAAGTACTGTAAGAAATGGAACAGATCCCTTTTAACTGAAAGTCAAAGAAGTCTTCAAATGGATCTTGAGGAACTTGTGAAGCTAGGTTTGTATACTGGAAATAACAACAAGAAAATCCTTCAAAAAAAAAGAGAGAGATGAGGATGTTTTACACCCATTCAGTAATATTGTTTTAGATCTAGATAAACATTGTGATTCTGTGACTGATATTAAAATCAACAGAAAGAGGGCAGTTTGAAGGAGGGGAAGGTTTTAGGGAGAATATTCAATTTAACTCAATCTTTATTAGGTACCTGTTGTGTGTAAGGGGCAGCTAGGTGGCACAATGGATAGAGGACTAGGCCTGGAGAATCACTTAACCCTGTTTGCCTCAATTTCCTCATCTGTAAAATGAGCTGGAGAAGGAAATGGTAAACTGCACCAGTATCTTTGCCAAGAAAACCCCAAGTGGGATCACGAAGAGTTGGACATGACTGAAACAACTAAACAACAAAACTTTGTGTAGGATATTAGGTTTCATTTTTTGATTTTCCTGTAAATTTAGCATTATGGGCAACTTCTAGTGTGAAAAGTCCTCCCTTTGATATAGACTAATAACTTCTCTGCAATTTAAAGTCTAAGAGAGTTGCCTGGGAACACTGAACAGTTAAGTGATTTACCTGTGGTTAGGGAGCTAGTCTGTGTCAGACAAAGGTCTTGAACTCAAATATTCCTGACTCCAAGACCAGCTTCCTATTCATTTTGCCATATTGTATCTCTGGCACTAGAAAGAAGGCTAGGGCTTGGCCTCATAGTTGTATGATATGGAGAACTCTCAGATGAAAAAAATGTCATTTACTAGTATAGGTTGGCATATTCTCATAGCAGTTGATAATTACATAGAGTAGGGGTCCTTAAATTTTTTGTGAGTCATAGACTTCTTTGGCAGTCTGGTGAACTCTTCTCAGAACACTTTCAGGGGCAGTTAAGTGGTACCTTGGATAGAGCACTAGCCCTGGAGTCAGGAGGATCTGAGTTCAAATTTGACCTCAGATACCAGCTGTGTGACTCTTGTCAAGTCACTTAACTATAATTGCCTCCAAAACAAAACAAAAAAAGAACATTTTAAAATGCGTAAGATATATTCATAATATTACAAAGGAGACCATTATTTAGTAATCTGAATACCTCTTTAAAATAAGGGTTCATAGACCTCAGGTTCAGAACTCTTGGCCTAGAACACTGAGAGGCTGAGTTATTTGCCCAAGGTCACACAACCAAAATTTGTCAGCAAGACTTGTACCTAGGCTGTCCTGGCTTCAAGTTCAGCTCTCTGACCAATATGGCCCTAGAGCTAGAAAGAAAGGAACAAAACAGTACCCATCCTGGAGAGACTTTCTTTCTAATGACAGATACATACACACAAATTACATATATACCACATATACATATACATGTATGTGTATACACACACATGTTGCCAGGGAGTGGCAGTGGTGGTGGTGGTGACCAGGTTTGGGGTACCTCCATTATACCCCATCATGCCTTTCTAAAAATAGACTCCTCATCTACTTACATGAAGGGATGGCCTTCACCATCCTATGTTATTCTCACATATAATCTAAAGAGGGAGAAAACATCAGCTACAGGGCTTAGGAGTGGCATAGGAAGTGTCTCACGGCTGATCTCTGCTGGATGACAAGGTTTCTGAGAGGCATTGATGATGAGAAGACAAGGAGGGCATGTATCTCTGGCATGGGGGAGTATACAGGTGACAAAGTGTTCATTTTGGAAAATAGATTTGTTCATTTTTAATTTCAGGTCAGTGAGACATCCAGACTGAGATGTTCAAAGACAGTTGGAGTTGTTAAGCTAGAGCTCAGGAAGAGATTGGTACTAGATATATAGCTACTAATGAAAATGAAATCAAACTAACAAATATTTATTATGTGCTCTGTGTAAGGCATGGAGATAAGCAATGCTGTGGATACAGACATGCACAGAATGTTGTCCCTTTCCTTGAGAACGCTTTATCTTCTACTAACAAGGGAGACAAGGCATTAATATTTGAAATGTTACCATAAATAATTCACCTAAGGACTTTGTTATAAAATGGCCTTAAAGTCAGTCCTATTAGCTCCTTGAAGTTAGTAAGAGACCCTGCCACTACCAGGAGATAAGGTGCATCACCACACACTATCCCAAAATGAGATAGGAATTGTGAGTTTTAGCTAAATTCCAGCAGTCTCCTTACCAGGGCCCTGTTTTCTCTAGTCTCTACCCCCTACAGGAAACTGAGTTCCCCTTTTGAACAATAGCTTGGAGACAGGTGATTCAGAGGATAGAGTGCTGGGCCTAGAGTGAAAAAGACATGTTTTAGGGGTGGTCAGGTGACTCAGTGAGTAAGAGCACTGGCCCCAGTGTCGGGATGACCTGGGGATCGAATCCGGGCTCAGATACTTAGCACCCACCCAGAAACACCTGGCCATGTAACCTTGAGCAAGTTACTTAACCCCTATTGCTTTAAAAAAAAAAGACATGTTTACATCTGACCCTAGATATTTACTAGCTGTGTGACTCTGGGCAAGTCACTTAGCTGCTGCCTGCCTCAGTTTCCTCAATTATAAAATGGGCATAAAATGATACCCATCTCCTACAGTTGCTATGAGGATCAAATAAGATAATATTAGTAATATTTGGAATGGAGGCCTTGAAGGCCAGGCTTTCTTCCACTATAAAATGGGAATAATAATATCAACCTCCCAGCATTGTTGTGAAGATCAGATGAGTAATATTTGTAAAGCACTTAGTATATGCCTGGCACATAGTAGGTCTTAATATAAATGCTATCATTCTTATTGTTGTTATTGTTACTATTTTTTTTTTTTCTTTTTGGAGGGCAATTGGGGTTAAGTAACTTGCCCAAGGTTACAAGGGTAGTTTTTTTGTGTGGGTGTGAAGTGTCTGAGGCCAGAACTGAACTCAGGTCCTCCTGACTCCTGGGCTGGTGCTTTACTCACTACACCACCTAGCTGCCCCTATTGTTACTATATTCTTATCCAGATCAGGATTCCATAAAGCTGTCTGTTTTCCTTCCCATGCTCCTAGTGTTATCATCCTCTCCCAGTGTTATCTCTCTTTAATGCATTGTCTCCTCTTATCCGAATATAAATATCTTAAAGTCAGAGAGTTCCTTTCCTACTTGCTTGTATTTGTATCCCTTGGGCTTAGTGCTGTGCTTGGCACATAATAAATGTTTAATAAGAGCTATATCAAACTAGATCACTACTATCTTCTGAGATACATACAACTATGATGTAGCCCTTTAAACATCTTTTGAAGTAGGGGGAAAAGATTGTATAAATCTTTCCTTATTTTACAAATGAGGAAACAAAATTCAGGAAGATTAATTGATTTGCCCAAGGTCAATATGCCCAAGGTTAACTGACTGCATAAAGTAGTAAACAGCAGAAGCAGAATTTGAACCCATGAGTAATGACTTTAGAGCCAGTCCTTCTCCTCCAGAGTGTTACTCAGCCTCAGATACACAGGAGAAAATTTTCTTGGGCAAAGAAGAGTGATCTAGGAAAAGGAATTGAATTGAAAGTGTTGGAAACTAAGAGAAACAGAGGACTGAAGGTGGGAAGCAATCTGTGATCATGGGGTGTGTTATCTGAACCTGAAACCAGTTCCAGTTAATACCATGGTACATAAGAAAGGCATGTGTAGAATTTTTCTCTAAAACTAATATGTGTGGTAAGCAACCCTCCTTGCTCTGTACTACTTGCTATGCCCCAATACCATTTCAGATCTCTGAACTGTGGGAATACTAAAGAGAATTTTTTTAAAGCTTCGTAGATATGCCTCAAAAACACCTCATGCAATTTTAGGAAGAGATCTTAGAGTTTTATTTATTTATTTTTTAAGGATGAGAAGGAAACACAAACGAGTTAAATCACTTGCCAAAGGTCACACAGCTATTTAGAGTCAGAACCAAAATTCGAATAACAGTCTTCCAACTTCTAGCCCAGAGCTCTTCTCTCAATATCAAGCTTCATCAGTACTATGGAGAATCAGAAATGAATCTATGCTATCATGGGGATACCTACGAGAGAATTGGATACATTTTCCCTCTGAACCCCATTTGAAGTATAGTTTTTAATTCTAGGGTATACCCAATAGCTTCACATTTCCCCTAGGTCCATAACTTTATTGACTTTTTTTGGGGTGGGGGTATCCTTTCTGATGCCAACTTTGACAATAAATGAGAATTTAAATTAAATTCTGCTCAATTCAAGAAATTTTTAATTTAATTAATTTAATTTTAATTTAATTAACTATCTCAGCTCTCAACAAAATTACAATCAAATGAGAGAACATGACAAATACAGAAATAAATTTGATAAAAGGCAGAGTATAAAGAGAAGGGGGGCAAAATTCTATGAGAAATGTGAAGAGGAAGAGAGTACTTTCAGCTGGATGAAGGAGCAAAGTCATAGATGTATTCCGGAGAGTATGACCTTTGAGTTGGGTCTCGAAGGAAAGGAAGAGCTTTCACTGAAGGAGGCTGAAGGCAATAGAAGAGTACATTACAGGCACAGGAGACATTGTGAACGTAGGAATGGAGATGGAAGGAGGCACAATGAAAACAGTGAAAAGAACATAATTGAGCTTGGTGAGAACCAAACTAAGGGGGAACAACTGGGGTTTTGTTCCAGGGCACTAAACTTTAGATTGTGCTGAAAGCACAATTGCATATACCGAGCTTAGCATTTAGTTAGCAAGAATAGTTTTTTTAGAAAAGGAAGCCTACCCTATGGTGACCACTTCTTCCTTCATCAGTCACATTCTGGGTGGGTTCCTTTCAGGCATGGGCTTGCACTAATGGCTTGCCACACTTAGCAGCAACTTCATAGTCTCCTGCTTCTCTACAACACTAGAGAGACTCCACCTTCAGATTGAGGATGCCTTCATGTCACTTGCCAGGCTACTTTTTTTTGCTACTTTTTCTGGGTACAAAGTTTGCTAGTTACAGAACTAGATCAATTATAGAATATGATATAAGCCTGACAGGTCAGTTTGGAATCAGATTGTGAAGGATCTTGAATACCAGAGTCAGGAGTTTACAATTAGTTTCACATGCACTGGGGAGCCATCAATAGTTTTTGAGTGGAAGAGGAGACATGATCAATATGACTTCTTATCCTGTCTTTCTAGGTCTTTTCATGCTCTGGCCTTAATTTGACTTTTTAGTCTTATCTCTCACCTTTATGATAGTCTTTCCCTTTTATTCCAGCCAAATAAGACTCTTTTCTGCCCCATTGATTAGCCTTACACTTTCTTATCTAGGCTCATATTACTCCCTGAGCCTAGAATGTCCTCTCCCCATTTTTATTTCTCTGAATCCTTTCACCATCCAAGGCCTCAAATCCTATCTACTTTTGGAACATTCCTTGAAATCCCAAATGGAGGTAATCTCTATTTTTTTAATCTCACACAGCCTTTTGTTCATTTATTTCTTAAGTCCCTGAGCATACTGAGGACTTAAATTGTGATTATTTATGTGATTGGCTCAACTTCCTATTCTTGGAGGGTAGGGAATGTGCCCTCTTCATTTTTGTGGTTTCTATAATAGCTACTGAAGCATGTTGTTTATAGCAGTCTCTCCATAAATACTTTATCAGTTAGTGAATGAACAGATAATGATATATTAATTAATCGTACTCTAATAGTCTCATATGAATATTATTTTTTCTTGAGAGATTATAAATTATAACCACCATGATTATGCTTCCATTCTGAATAATTTTCTATTTTTATGATCAGTGGTAATTGCCTCTGAAAATAAGCAAAAGAAGTTAACATTCTAATGATACATCTGGGATTGGGAAAATGCACATATTACTATGTATTTTTCACAGTAAATAAAGTCATCCTGCCTTGTGGTTAAATTTATTGTTTATATATGGTCATAAGTTGTGGCATTCTCTTCTTATCCATCTTTTCCATTAGAAGGCACTGTCTACATATGTTGGCATGCTCAAAAGGAGCTGATAAAAGAATGTATAACAAATCATATTTATAGAGCACTCTGAGGGTTACCAAAGACTTTATTTACAACAACTCTGTAAGGGAGATATTGCAAGCTTATCATTTCCTTTTTATGACTGAGAGCACTGAGGTTCAGAGGTCAAGTGACTTGCCCAGAGTCACGTAGCTAGTAAATTTCAGAGCCAGGCCATTTGACTCCAGACCTCTATCTGCCACCCCTCACCACTTTTTTGGACTGGGACCAATCAGTTTCCATTAACAGATCCTGTACTATCAGAACTCTTCTACTACTGAACATGTAGGCACAAGCTAAGTCAAGTTTTGTTCTTCACCATTGACTTGAATATCTGCTCATTTCAGATGATAAATCTAAAATTTGACATGGACAAGATGAAGCCCATCAATTTATGCTAAGTGCATTTTGGAAAAATAGCCTTCTAAAGCAATAAAAAACTGGAGAATGCAATAGTGAGCCTCTAATACACTATAAATGCTCTTAATAGGATATGAAACTCTTAAATCATGCAAATTAAATAGTAAACTCTCAGATTTTGCAAAGCACTCACTATTATGAAGGTTTTATTATACAATTCTGAGACATATCCTAAGGCAATGCTTATTGAAGGCAACTTTGAATTTAAGATGTGCTGTTAGCAAAATCATCTTCAAGCATAAAGGAGAACAATGTGGAAATTCCCATACTTTACCCATACCTTTGTGTAGCAGAATGTCTGAGGTTCCTTCCTTCTCGCCAATCCTTCTTTCAAATCTTTATGTCCCTTGAGTGAAAAGTAATTTTCTTTTGATCTCAGGAAGAGTTGAAAACTTTTATGAATGGCACCGAAGAGTCAAACTTACTTGAAAATGTAAAGGACAGAAACCAATATTACTTTCATTAAAAAACAAAACCAAACAACAATAACAGAAACACTTATCACAAAACAAAACAAATACAATGGTTCTCTTTCAGAGCTATTTGTGAGGAATAATTTCAATTTGATCCTTGTTGGGCATATGGTGAGTTGGTGATGAAATTATAGACCCCTGGATCCAATAGAGCATGGCTCCTGTTGTCAGGAAGACTCATCTTTATGAGTTCAAATCCGGCCTCCGATACTTACTAGCTATGTGACCTTGGGGAAGTCACTTAACTCTGTTTGCTTCAGTTCCTCATCTGTAAAATAAGTTGGAGAACGAAATGGCAAACCACTCTAGTATCTTTGCTTAGAAAACCTCAAATTCATTAAGAGTCAGACATGACTGAAGCAATTCAACAGTGACAGCACTGTGTGTGAAATGAGAAACAGCTTGACACAGTGAATAAAAAACTGACCACAGAGTCAAGAAAATTTGGGTTCAGACTCTTCCTCTGAAATGTTCTGTTTGCGTGACCCAAAACAAGTCTTTAAACTTAAAATTCCAGGCAACTTTCTAGCATAGTTTGCTGAACAGTTGTTGATGTGCATTGGTGGAGGGAATTTCCCTTCTAGAAGTTTCTCATACTAAAGAAATCACAGGTCCAGGTCTTCCCTTTCCTTCACTCTCTATATCTATTAAAAAAAAGTGTATAGTATCATAACTATGACATATGAAGTAGTATGAGAAAATTGCATAATAAAACCTCAGGCTCCTAGAAAGTTGGTACTAACGGGGATTTTAAAGGTCATCTTATCCATCATATTATAGATACAGTAACAAAGAACAGAATATTTCAGTGATTTGGTTGTTCTCAGTTTAAAATTATTTCCCCAATTTTTTATAAGCTTAAAATAAATTGGTTGTGAGTAGCTCAAACCCTTTGAGATTGATTGATTTTGCACACTTTGTAATTTCCTTCCTGTAATTAAAAAAAGTTCCAAACAAAATCTCATAAAGCAATTTTGTTTGTGTCTTAATAAAAAAGGTCTAATTTAGTGTTTCTGTGTTGCTAAATTTACCTCATACTTTTTCTAGTTAATTTAAAATCGAACTTGACCCTGAAATAGATTCCTGTGCATTAATATAAGCAATCACTTCCTTCTACCTAAATCCATTATCATGACCTCATGCTTATCCAACCATTTTCTGAAAAACTAATTTTAATCCTGACATAATATATATGAACAGTTAGGCTATACCTACATACACAAATCAATTAAATTAGCATAAGTTAAAATTAATTGAGTGACCTTTAGTGTATTCAGTACCATTTGCACCCTCCCCCTTTTTGGTTGTAAGGTAAGCTTTAGTGTCCAAAGCTCACTTTATTTTAATACAATGCAATTCAGTCCCACAACTCAATTATATTTATTAAGCACCAAACATCAAGCAATTTTTGGAAACCGTTGATACTTCATGATTCATGCTTGGGACTTTCTTCATTATAGTTTGAAAATTTCCCCACATTTGTCTGGAAAGATTTACTTTTTATGAAATTGTGCTGGCTAGTTTTTATCACCTCATATTTCTCGAGATGTTTTGCGATTTCATCCTCTATTAATTTCTCTAATGTCTTACCTGCCACCACGACCTACTGTTGGTAATTTATGGTCTCCACTATAGATATTTCTTGGAAAATATGACTCTATTGGCTATATTTTAGTCCATCTGAAGAGACAAAAATAATCTTTGTTAATAATGTGGTTATTTTGTTAGCCTTTTATTTTGAGACTCACAGTCATGACTTGTGTGGTATGGATCTGTGTATATCTTTTGTGCTTCAATTTAGGAAACAGCAATTTTCCTGAGATGGTTAATGCCCACTTCATTAACCTTGAGTTTATTTTTGGCATCTACTTTCTGGTTTCCTTGTGAGCTGGAAGAAGTCACAGAACAAGTTGACTGACCTCACTATAAATATATGTTATTTAATTTCAACTGAAACTTCACTACAGCAATGGCCTTTTACTCTTTTCTAATTAATTGTCTGTCCACTTCACCACAATGGCTGCTCTGAATCTCATTTTCCCTCAAACTCTATACAGGACTCCTTCCCCAATACGCTCAGCTGAGGATTTTGCCTTATACTACAATGAAAATATTGAGGTCTTCATCTTGAAATCTCCTGTTCCTCATCTCTAATCACCTGGAAAAGATCCCCTACTGTCTTCTTTACAGGAATTTCTAATGAAAAAATGAACCATCTGATGGACAAGGCCAACTATATTATCTTTGACTCGATCTCCTCCTGTCTTCTCCAGCAGATTGTCTCACAATCATTCCCTCCCACATCCCATCTATCTTCAGTCTCTCCCTATCTACTATTTCCTTCCCTGTTGCCTATAAACACACACAAGTCTCTCTCAACCTTATAATACTTTACTATATCCTATCACCAATAGCTGTCATCTTCTGTCTCTTCTCCTCAAGTACACTCTTTGAAAAAGCTGTATAATTTCAATACTAATACTTCCTTTCCATGAATTCTAAAATTTAATTTTATTTTGTTTTCCGGTCCTCATTTTCTTCCTCTCCCATCCTCCTCCCTCTTATATTGAGAAAGTAAGAAAAAAAACACACCAGACATATATAATCAAGCATAAGTATGTATGCATGTATGTATATATGCATGTATACCCAATTCTGCATTCTCTGGAGGTAGATAACATGTTTTATCATAAATCCTCTGGGATTATAGTTAATTTGTTAGAGTTTCAAAAGATTTCAAAGTTTATCTTCACCACATTGGTTTTTTTTTTTTTGGAGGGCAATTGGGGTTAAGTGACTTGCCCAAGGTCACATGGCTAGTAAGTGTTAAGTGTTTGAGGTCGGATTTGAACTCAGGTCCTGCCGACTCCAGGGTTGGTGCTCTGTTCACTGTGCCACCTATCTGCCCCCACCAAACTGTTGATACTAAATAGATTGCTCTTCCTCTTTCTGCTTGCTTGACCTTGCTTCAGTTCACACCAGTCTTCCCAGTGATCGTCCCCTTCATCATTTCTTAGAGGATAATAATGTTTCTTCATATTCGCATATTATTAACTTGTTCAGCCATTCTTCAGTTGATGGCCTCCCCCTCAGTTTCCAACTCTTTGCCTCCATAAAAAGAACTGCTATAAGTGTTTTTGTACATATGCATTCTTTTCTTTATTTGAGCTCTTTCAAGGTATAGACTTGGTAGCAATATTGCTAGACTAAGTGTTTAATAGCTTGTTGGGCAGAATTCCAAATTGATTACCATAATTTTTGGATTTACAAAATTTATGGTTTTGTAAATCCAAAATTTACAGTTAATATACTTGTTTTCCCACAGCCCATGCAGCATTTATTTTCCTTTTTGGTCAAACAAGATGGTTCCTGCCCTCAATGAGCTGACATTCCAACAGGGGAAGGTAATGCACATAGCACACTGGTGGTTGAGAAGGGTATGGAATAGAGACAGGAAAAGAAAAATTTGAACTAGATTTCTACTGGAAGTATTTGACACACTGGTGCCAATTTGTTACTGACATAGCAAAGACTGATTAAAAACTGCCACATTCAGTGAATAAATTTATCAACCAAAGTAGTGAATGAAATAGTAGTTATGAACAAACAAGAATCCTACCCTAATGGTTTAAAATCAATCAAAGGATTTGTTTGATGTGCTACCATCTCCTTGATGGTCTCATTGTGTCAGAGATTTCATCAGTTCCCTGTTTGCACAAATTGTTTTTGAGGTGGTTATAAATCCTTTCATTAGTTGTGTCATGAGAAATCATCCTCAACATCAAATATATTTAGCAGAATCCTGTCTATGACTGGTTCTAGGCTACATGCCATACATGTAACATGAATTAGGCATTCCTTCAAGGAGTTAACTTTCAAATTCCTGTGTCCTTGGTGAGCCGGGCCTCATCAACATAAGAGAGTAATCTCAGCCAACACAGATATTCTGGTCTAGACAGAATTGGGGACTTAAGTTATCATCAATCAATTGTCATCATCAGCCAATTTTCCCAAAGATGTAATCTGTGTCTGAACATTGGGACATCACAAAAAAATGACTATAGAGTAGTACAGACAACCGAAGGGACACAAACATGTTCCTTGTTCCCTCTTGGATTGGGTGACCAGTAGGGTATATGTGCATGCACATGCTCACATGCACATACACACACACGTACAGGAAGGAATTCTAAACCATTGCACTCCTAAGAAATAGGAGACAGCATATTAAATGTTCTCAATAGAAATCTGGTTCAAATTTTGTTTTTCCCAGGCCCTGGTCCATACTCCTTCCTTACATCACTGCCCCATGTGTGTTGTCTTTCCCTATCAGAATATAAGATCAGGAATCACAGACAATTACAACTATGTCTCTGTACTGTCCTTACCTGGTTTCTCAGTCTCTTCACATTTCTCTCTGACATAAGAGCAATGTGCTGGCTGGTTTGTATACACCAGTACTGTTACCAGAGCTAGCTTGACTTAACTAACATGCTAATTATTCATCTTAAAACTTCTAGGGCAATCTCTGGTTCCTGAAGTCTCCTTGCCTTTCTATTATCTCTGCCTCAGTGATCTGTGCTTACTCTTGTGATTTAAACAAGGTAATGCTGATAGCTTCAGATGTAAAAGGAAAATAAGTAGGCAAGGATGTGACAAGATACCTTTTAAAAACTTTAATTAGAAGCAAAATGTCAAGTATTTTATGTGGTTGTGAAGGAAAGAAATAGAAACTTCATGGTGAAGAGGGAAACCTGTGGAAAATTGCCATTCTGTTATCAGAGGAAATTAGACTCAGTGGGCTGCTAAAGTCAGTCAAATTGAACACAGGTTGGCCCAGTTACACACTTCAAGTGCTATCCATTTAGGGTACCTAGGCTTTTCAGGGAGGGCTCCTTTTCAAGTCAAAGAGAGGATAATTCAATGAACAGATTTCCTTTGTGGTAGAAAAGATATTTCCTGTTAGGGGAGTAGAGGAGGAAGTAGTTAGTAATAGAAGAGATGAAAGCAGAAACTTTCAAATTTCACAAAGAGATGTAAGCAGAGATAAATGAGAACAAAGGCCTTTGAGAATAAGTAGGTGATATAGGGGTGTTATAAAGTGAAAAAATAGGATAAGCGATAGAGAGATAATAGAACTTGTAGCAGATGGGGTTAAGCTTTGAATGGTGGCACCAATACAGGATCCCAGAATCCCAGAGCTGGACAAGATCTCAGCAGCCATATCTTCCAACCCATACAAGAAAAAAGAATCATTTCTACAAGATACATAATAAAAGATCATTTGATCTTTGCCAGAAGACCTTCAAAGAAGGGAAGCTTACTAAGGCAGTCCATTTCATTTATGGATAGTTCCATATTGTTAGGAAATTTTTCCTTATGACACACCTAAATTTGTCTTTTTGCAGTTCCTACTCCATAGTTCTGCCCTCTGGGGACAAATAGAACATATCAAACTCCTCTTTTATGTAAGGGCTCTTCAAATACTTGAAAACTATTATCATCTCCCTCTAATCCCCAATTATCTCCCTCTCCTGGCTAAATATGCCCATTTTCTTTGACTAATGACTTGACAATCTATTCACTATCCTGACCTCTTTTTCCTGAACTCCTTTCAGCTTATTGATTTTCTTCCTAACATGTGATACCCAGAACTGAATATAGTACTCTCTATGTCTTCTCATCAGGGCATATTAGTATAGAAGATAGAAAGATAAAAGACAAAGCATTTATTAAATGCTTAATATATTTCAGATATTGTGTTAAGTATTAGTACAAATATAAGGAAGAAACCTAGTGTCTGCCCTCAAGAAGCTTATGTTCTAAAGGAAGAAAGCAATGAATAAAAAAGGGACCAGGGAAAAGGGGGGGCACAGAGAGGATGTGCAAAGGCATGGTGTGGAGATGGTTGGGAAGTGATCTAGAGGCATAACTCTAGGAAAGTTAAGGTGAACACTCACCTTTCAGAGCCTGGTTTTCTAGGGTGCCAGCCTAGAATTATGGCAGAAGGAAACGAGGATGATGACTGGAATGCTGGCAGAATGGTTTGGAGATGTAAATGGTAGAACTCTTATCTTCCTAGTCCTAGATGCTCTGCATCTCTTAATAAAGCCTAAGATTGCATCAGTTTTCTTAGCTGCTGTATCACATTGTTGATTTATGTTGATCTTCCAGTTTATTAAAAACCCTGCCTTTGAAGTTGAAAAGATGAAAATGTAACACAAGGCAAGAGGAGGAAAAGAAATTGAACTCAATAGTATTATTTACTGGTTTCTATTTTAAAAATTATGCATGAATCCATGACACACAAAGACAGAGATTACTTGGCTCATCGAGTTGTTGAGAGTCAACACCGAGTGATATGTTCAGCAAAAATAGAAAAGTTAATAAAAAGTATTCAGTAATGCCATAGAAGATGTCCAAATGCATCTATTTATAGGTGATACTGTATTAATTGCATTAAGCCCTAGAATATAACAAAGCCTCTAGAATAAAATTCACAGTAATGCAAAAAAAAATTTAGTTTGACTATTCACAAAGGAAAAACAAAATGGATGAAAAACATTTTTTCCTAAATTATGAGATTCACCTGAATGGCCAACTCTTTGAGCTGTCCTACTGTAGATGAATGCTGTTGATGGATGGTGAACTATGCCAAGAACTGAACAAGAAAAGATTAGAGTAGATAACAATGGAGGAACTTAACAGTATTTTCTTTTATCCCAAACTATTTGCTAATGCAAAAAGTCATTCATATTTTTTTTGTGGATGCCCTATGTGAATCATAAAACACAATGATAAACAGAAGAATTAAAATTATAAGATATTCAAGTATAGTACAGAATCATGATGGGAATAAAGAGGCTTCTTAGCATTATGGAATTGTGGGTAAGAAGAGGAGTGAGCGATATCATCCAGTACATATATCATAGGTTTTTAGGTCCTCCAATATCAATACACACGGGTATATAAAACTGATTTTGTTCAATGCACATTTTGTATTGTTCTCACAACTTTTCTCTCTCAGTAAATTTGAAAAAGCTGCTGTGGCCTCAGATAACATATAGGAAGCTTTTATGTGGTGCAAATTGGAAAAAAAATGAAAATGGAAGTGTTTTAGATTGGGTTGCTGTGGAAAAAGAGTGGAGGGTTTTGCTTTCCTTTTTAAAAGAAGCAGGTTTTGTAGGAAGGCCTCTTTGATAGAAAATGATACAAAAGATCCTAGGACAAATGAACAGAGGCGTGAAACAGTACAGGCTGATCAGTCTAAAATTGCAAGCAAAAACTCCAGTTTCTCTTATTCATTTTCTTCTCCTGGAGGCTATCTACTTAGCACTCTGCTGACCATGAACAATTTCTTTCCCAATTTCATCAGCCACTTAACAAAATGGCTCTTTTTTAAAGAAAAAAAAAAGAAACATCCTCGTAGCAATTTTCCTCCTATATTTGCCTTATCTGTTTGGGTATAATCAGTCGTCCATTTTTGAAAATTCAGCCCAGAAGCAGTACTTGGATTTGGGGAGCAGCAGACCTTCCCTTCAGAGAAAGAACACTCAGGACTCCTTTGAAGATTCCACTTTTATTATTTCTCAAACTGAGTTGGATAAAAGCCAACTGTATGCTTGTTGAGGTAAGCTGTCACAGCAGCCTTTTTAAATTAACTTAGAGAAATGTTGTTACAGACTGGCCCAAATACAGGATGTGCATTGAACAAAATCAATTTTTTTTGCAACACAGCCTGCCAACTGTGTGTACCAGAGCTGGAAGAGAAATCCCTCCAAAAAATGATAGACTTCAGAGCTGGAGAAGTGAAAAGCATTTTAGTAAGGCTTTCCTCTCTGCCTTCATAACTGTTTCCTGTCATTTGAAACCTTTGACCTAAGAATAATAGCTATCAGACTTACATAGTTGGGGTTAGCATGAGGTGGTAAAAAATGGCATTGCCTTCCAAGCTGTTAGCCTATAACATTAGGATGTAGGACTTTAACCGCTGGCCTTCACAGCATGGCAGAATCGAGACAACACGGTAGAATAGAGAAAGGACTGGATTCTTAGTCAGAAGCTACCTTCTCAGCATGGCACAGTCAGTTCTCACCAAATGTATTGTTGTTGCTGTTGTTGTTACTCATTTCTGGCTCTTCATGATCCCTTTTGGGATTTTCTTGACCAAGATACTGGAGTAGTTTACCATTTTCTTCTCCAACTCATTTTATAAATGAGGAAACTGAGGCAGTAGGGGTTAAGTTACTTGCTCAGGGTCACACAGCTAAGTGTCTGAGGTTGGATTTGAACTCAGGATTTCCTGACTCCAGGCCCAATACTCTCTCCATGGTGTCAACTAGCTGTCTGCTCCTCAACATACCTTTCTGGTATATAGAGGGGCAAGAATGCCAAATCTGAAGTCCGAAAACTTGGATTCAAGTTCTGGCTCCACTCCTACCTGCCTGACATTGAGCCAACCATTCCTTTTCATACTTTTCTAGGCTATGCCATTGACATATCTCTACCATGCCATAACAATCCTCTTCATCCTGGAAGCTCACTCCACTCATGGAATTCTTTTCACTTTGCAAATATTCTCCATCCCTTTTCAATAGTATTGCTCTAAGAAACAATGATTTCTTTTTCTGGGCTAATTTAGTTTTAAATTAAAAAATTGGACCTCATTAAAGTTGTGTCTTGTGTTTGCAAACACCTCCCACAACCTCCAATTTCAGGAGGAGTCCAAGACCAAAGATGTCTACATCTCTCTCCAGGCTGCATTGCTGATTTGACTCCACAGGATTTTCTCTGCCATGCCCCAGCACCTTGTTCCGGCTTCCCTCTCCCAACCCCAACCTTTTCAGATTCCTTGTTGTCTTCCCTACAGTAGAAAGTAAGCTTCAGGAGGGCAGACATTGTCTTTGTGCTTCTATTTCTATCCCCAGTACTTAGCACAATGCCTGGCTAATAAATGCTTGTTGATTAATTCATTGATAGCGAGCCAGTTTAGGTCTGTTTTCCCAACTGTAAAATGAGGGATCTAAATATATGACCCCTAGGATCCTTCCAGTTCTAAATCAATAGTCCTAAGTCCCAACTCTGTTACTTATTAGCCATGCAATGTCAGACCAGTTACTTTCCAATATTATCCTCATTTGTAGAATGGGACTAGTTTTTGTCTTACCAATTTCATAGGGATGTTGTAAGGAAAGTGCTTTGTGAGCCATTTTCTTCCCATAGATTTAGAGTTGGAAGGGACCTGAGGGGTCATCAAAGTGCTTCATTTTATAGATAAGAAAATTGAACACCATAGAAGCAAAAAAAATAACTTCCTTAAGGATAAACAGGTAGTGAGCGGTAAAACTGGTATTCAAATCTCTATGTTTTGACTTCAAGGCTGGTAGTCTTTCCACCATCCGCTACTGCCTCTAGTACATCACCAAATAAATGTGAACTGCTATTATTATCATCACAAGGTATAAACATAGTTCATGGCTGACTCATATGTGACCTTTCCTTCTAGCCCTACTAAAAGGAGAATCACCTGGTTCCTATTTTTTTTCATAGCATCACAATTCAATCTCCTTGTTGGCAAACTGTAAGTTTGGTGAAACTGAAAGCCTCCAATTTTTTCACTACTTCTGTACAAATGTTTATACAACTGTCACCATCCAAATTAGCAAGAGAAAATATTTTTAGCAGAATACAACATAGTCACTCTATCAAGAATCTTGCTTTCAGAACAGGATGCAGGTGAATACATTTTTTCCTGGATAATACTATTTTTCAATGGAAAAATTGGCAATCTCATTGAAGCTGTACCCCATGCTTTGCAAACCCTTACTGTAATATCAGTTCTAGAACATCAGGAAGCTCATTGGATCATATATCTAGAACTGGAAAGGAACATAGAAGTCATCTGATTTATTGCCACCATTTCCTAAATGAGGGATATGAGACCAAGAGAGGTTAAGTGAGAGATCAAGGCTGCACATAGAGTAGCAGATCATTGATTAAGACTCACTTTTGGTGACATTACCTTTATCCCTCTTCTCTTAATATTATGTGGAAAACTCAGCTTTGAATAAGTCTTATGTTAAGGCAATGGCTTCTACTCCCCCCCCCCAACTTTTGACCCTTTTAATACGAAAGGTTTTTTTTTAAGGAAAGATTCTTTTCCAATCTAAGTAACATTAGTTAATTGATTCATTATGGATGGAGTATTTGGAATGAATAGTTTTCCAATCAATCATCATTGTCTGTGCGTGACATGCTGTACATCATGAAAGTGGATGCACAATTAGTCACCTAATTGTGCTAAAAATTCATTTGAATATATGGCTACAATCCCAGCTCCACCCCCATATTTTTATTACTCCCATTTAGATACTGAATAAAATTTAATACTCACTTTACAGAGATCTATGGTCTGAACAACACAGTCTGGATGTAAAAGGGAAATGACCTACATATGACATCCTAGCATCAGTGTTTTTTGTTAATGACCCACATTGACCATCTTTCATCATGATTCAGTGGAATGCATTCTGTGTTTTGACAAGTAAATTATAGTTTTCAAAGCACATAGTGTAGACAACTCTCTTTCTTGGTAATATAATATAATGAAATATGTTAGTATTTATGTAGTCAGATACTACAGGTGAATCAATGACTCTTTACTGGCAGATTACAAACATGAAGAGGGGTATTAACTGTTTTTGGCTGCATGGAACCATCAAGTACCTTAGTTTTTGGCTGTGTTTAAATTAAACTTCAAAGATATGAAAGACAACACTTCTAAAGTCCCTTAATAGATTATTTAAAGTGCTCAGTTTAGTAGATCTCCATAATAATTTGTGATCAATCAATCAGTCAATTAACACTCATTACTGTGGTAAGCACTGGGGACAGAAAGGATAGAAAAAGAAAAAAAAAACAACCAGTCCCTACCCTCAATGAGCATACATTCCAATTATGGAAAGAATATGTATGTAAATATTTGTAAAACAAATTCAGAGTAGATTAAAGTAATCTGGAAGGGGAAGCATTCATATCTTGGGAGACTTGGAAAACCTTCCTAAGGAAGGTGGGTTTTGATCTGAATTTTGAAGGAAGCTAAGGAAAATTAAGAGACAAAAGTGAGGAGGGCAGAGTATTTGTAGTATGAATGAAAAAGACACCATCTGCTGATTATAATTCCTCTACTTATGGTAATTATTCATCGAGGGTTGATTTTTTTTTATGTCCATGAAAATAACTCCTGTCATTTGAAAAGAGGATTAGATTTTTCCTGTTTGATCCCAGGAGGACATTTCTTGTCGGTTACGAATTAGACTAGAAACAATTTGAGGTTCCTTCTTACAAAGATTCTCATGAATCTACTATGTTGTTTAAGGTGGAAGATTGATTTAATAGTTGAAGAGAATCCTTAAAGGATGAGAATCCTAGCAATTGAGCATGATAAGAGTTAGAAGAATTATCTTGACATTTCATGTAGTCAGATTCTGTATGAATTGCTTGTCAGTCTCTTTAAACATTCAAATGCTTCATAACTTTAGCCCTATGATACAAATGCCTGGGTAAAATGCTCAAAATTGAAATTCCAAGATCATTTCATATCACTTCCATTCTGACCATTGTCCTTCAGACCCTTGGACTTCATCTCCATCTCCAACTCAACACTCATGAAAATAATAATGATGTTATTAAAAACAATAACATTTATTTAACACTTTAAATACTATATGTTTTTCAAATGTTTTGACCTTTACAACAACACTGTAAGATAGTTACCCCTATTTTATAGATTAGGGAACTGAATTTCAGAGAGATTAAGAGATTTGCTTGGGGTCACACAGCTAATAAGTATCGAAGTAAGGATCTGAATTTATGCCATCCTGACTCCAAGTCCATTACTCTATTTATTATGTGACCTAGCTGTCATCAGCTCTAAACAGTAAACATGTAGGTCCCTCCCCCTTCCAGCTCAAATTTATACATCATCTTTCTCTATTAGAGTGTAAGCTCTTTGAAGGCAAAGGACTGATGTGTTTCATTGTGTTTGTATGCCTGGTAGTATTTGTATCCTATAGCGTCAAACACATATTATGTACTTATCTGTCTCTCTATCCATCCATCTATCCATGCATTCATCCATCCATCCGTCATTTTTCTCTCCTCTCTCTCTCTCTCTCCCTGTCCTCTCTCCCCCTCCCCAGCTAGAGACAGCTAGATGGCACAATAAATATAGGAATAGACCTGGAGTCAGGAAGACATGAATTAAAATCTGATCACAGACACTGGCAATGTGACCTTGAGCATGTCACTTAACTTCTGTCTGCCTCAGTTTCATTAACTGTAAAAGGGTAATAATAATGGCACCTATCTCAAATGTTGTTTTGAAGATCAAAAGAGATAAAGATAATATTTTTAAAGTGTTTAACAGAGTGCCTAGCACATACTAGGCAATGGAATTATTTTTTTTTCCATTCAGAGAAGTAGATCTCATTTATGCAAATCGCTTTTTGGGAGACCAGAAAAAAGAATCTGGTTACTAAAACAGCTTTTGCCCTGTAGAAATTCTTGCTATACTTCCACAAAGAAAGTGAAAACTAGTAAGTAAAAGTAACTGGTAATTAAATTTGTACCTTTTCAGTGTTCCTTGGGCTGGTCAATGAGGGAGAAAAGAGTGCACAATTTTCAGGTTTGGAACAACACAATTTCTTTCTCCACCGAAATGCTAGTTGTCCTTCCCTGCTCTATGACAAGAATGGAAATGAAGTGGAACATGGGCTTGTGTTCACTGGCAAGGCAGCTTAGATGATGTGGGAGGGGTCTCTGTTCACCAAAGTCATTGGTGCCTGAAGTGAGCAGATGCCTCTTTATTTCCATTTCTAAGACACAAGCTCATTAGTCGATCTCTAAATTAGACCAGCTTTATTGAGAAGGCTTTGCTACCACAGTCAGAACTCAGCCTTGATAAATTAGATATTATAGACAATGTCTGACCTGAGTGAGCTTACTACAATTCACTTAGCCCAAGGTAGAAACCTTTTGTACTGACTTCTAGGTTATGGATGGGGCATGGAAAGCTTGATTAACTTTATGCGTTAGGTGAATAATTTAATTCTATACATAATAATGTAATTCTATACATAAAATGACTTGTTGCCAACCATTTGTTTTTACAGCCTTGAATGACCAACATAAAAATAAACAAACCAAAGCATACTATTGATGATAGCTAAATAGTGCTAACAAGTACCACTTATACTCATTAGTTAATTACAATGAACAGGATTCAGGGATGCCTCTTGAATCAATTTTCAAACATTAATGGTCTTATTTGCAACATAAATTGTTTTATGAAGTGATTATAGTATCATAGATCTAGAGCTGAAAGAGACCATTTAGGTCAACTCTTTCATTTTACCTGTGAGAATACAGAGACCCAGGGAATGAAGAAACTTTCTTAAGGTCACATAGGTAGTAAGAGTTAATGTGGGTTTGGACCTAGGTCTTTTGACTCCAGAGTCAGTCCACATAAGAATTACTTCATATTTTCTGTATCCCCAGTTCCTGGCAGAGTGTTGGGCACATAAGAGATATTTAATACATACTTGTTGGTAAGTTAATTCTTAGACACATATAGAACAATAGAATTTTAGGGTGATCTGAGTTTCTTGATTGTTTCTTTATACATTTGACAACTGTATGTAGGATAGTCAGTGTTCTTCAATGATGAGGTAATAGTAGCTATTCATGTGTAGAATTACTTCTTACTTCCATTGAGTGCAATCATCCTTACTCTCGTTTTTTCCTGTTTTGTTTCTTTAATTTAGTTTGTATTCTATGCAAATCAATCCCATAAGATGAGTTTTCTTAGTATGCATCTGTGATATTCTATAATAATGGAACTCTTCCCATTTGTCCATTTAACTGATTTTTAGTACTTATTTTCCTGTCATCGAAAATTAATGAGTTACTTGTGTCTAAGTAAGAATTGGATCTTTCCCAACTGGACTCTTTCTCTATCTCTAGTAGCTTTAACTCACTGAGGTGATTTAAATGGATTTCTAATCTTCCAGGAAATCTCACACAATTTCTATCAGGCGCACTTACCAAATCCCTGTGATGGCCCACTATTCTAATAGTAATTGGTGAGAAAGTTTGTGTGCTTTTCCTCCAATCTTCAGACCCTTGAGACATCATGTGCTATTACTGAAAATGGATGTGGAGGATTGGGAATTTACTCACATTCAAAGTTTTTTATATCTCTCTGCATTTCTGATTTTCCTTCTATATATGTATGTACCTTATACTGCCTCTCATTAAGATAGATCTCTAAGATATATACTTTTATTTTATTTTTTATTTTTTTGTAAGCAATCGGGGTTAAGTAACTTGTTCAAGGTTACATGGCCAGTTACTTCTGGGTGTGGTGCTAAGTATCTGAGTTTGAACCCCAGGTCATCCCGACACTGGAGCCTGTGCTCTTACTTGCTGAGCCACCTGGCCAGCCCTAGGATATATACTTTGATTCTTATATGTGTCATCCAGGAAATACAATATGTTTCAAATAATATAGAGGTTGCTGTGGCTTTAGAAAGTGAGATTCTCAGTCAATCTTTTAAAAATAAGAGATATTTTCTCTGACCTACATTTTGTTCCTTGAAGTTTTATTATTATGCTATGGAGTCAAGTGAACTGGATCAAAATTAATGTGAAGAAACCAATCTTTATTTTCCCCATGAATTACACTCTAAGAATTTGCAGTTTTTGTTTTTCTGCTAAGACATTCACATCACTTACATTCTATCACTCTGATAAATATAATCAATCAACAGAGAACTTGTACAGGAACTAATTGTTGTCAGTTGATGTATTTAATGGGACATCACACTTCATTAACTTACCCAACTCATCTCTAATAATTTAGCTATCTTTTTATATTATTCAAATTTGTCTATCAGAATTTTTGTTTTTAATATTATAGTCACTTCATATGCATTTCTTTATCTACCTAGCGAGTAGGTCCCTTGAAACGAAGATATAAAAAGAGTCAAGTTAATTCAACTAAACAACTAACACTTTAATAGTGTCAGTATATAAATATTCTACTCCCACAGACCTCCGACTATGTTGGTTGGTTGTTTGGTTTTCATTCTCAAAGAGGACCAAAATGATATCACTATGTTGGGGTGAAGGTACGCTGTGGTCAACAGTGGCTGATTAAAACCAGTATGAGAATGGAAGGTTGGTTCTACCACAGGTTAGGCACAAATTGTCCATATGAACATTTAGAGTGTAGATGTTTCTAAATTTGTGTATCTCATGTTTCTTTTGAGCTATGATAATTCTGCTTTACTCAAATAGTACAGCACCTCCTTTGATGTGGTGCTGTGCCGGTGACTCCCATGTCTCAAAATCGATTTCAAAGTTCTTCAGTGATATCTTGAGATGTCCTTGTACCATTTATACTGATTTCCATGGAAATGCTTTCCTCATGTGAGTTCCCCATAAAATTGTCTTTTAGGCAAACTTTTGGTATTTGAATAATGTGGACAAATGAGTGGAGTTGTACTCTCTGCAGCAGAATGAATGCTTGACAGTTCAACTAGAGAAATGACCTCAGTGTCCAGTACCTCATCTTGTCAGGTGATATTCAAAATTTTCCTAAGACAATTCAAATGGAAGTGATTTAGTTTTTTGGCCTGACCTTAGTACACTCTGCAGGTTTCACAGGCATACAATGAGGTCAGTACAATGGCTCTATAGACCCTCAGTTTGGTAGGCCGTCTAATACTATTCTTTTCTCCCACATTTTCTTCTGGAGCCTCCCAAACACTGAGCTAGCACTGATAATGCATGCACCAACCTCATTACCTGTGTGTACATGCCTGGAAATGCCAAGGTAAATGAACTTATCCATAGCATTTAAAATCTCACCACTTATTGCAACCCTGGTTCCATGTATGATGGTGAGGTAGCGACTGGTGGAGAACCTCTGTTTCCTTGGTGTTAATTGTTAAGTCAAAATTAGGACAAGCAGCAGAGAACCGATCCATACTTTGTTGCATCTAAGGCTCAGACGCTGCATTGAGTGAACAGTCATTTGTGAACAAAAAGTTGTACGACCATTCTCCCTTCACTATAGTCTTGGCTTGTAGCCTTTTTAAGTTAAATAATTTAAGGTCAGTGTGGTAACTGACCTTGATGCAATTATTGTCTTTGTCGAAGGCATCTGGCAACATCGCAGAAAACATCACCTTAAAAAGCATTGGAGCAAGCATGTAGCCCTGCTTAACTCCATTGGTGACCAGGAAAGTGCAAAAGCATTGTCTGTTATCCAGAATCCATGGAAACATGTTGTCATGAAATTAATATACAATATTGATGAACTTCTCTGGACAACCACATTTTAGCACCATTTCCCACAAACCCTCACAACTAACAGTATAAAGGGCCTTTGTTAGATCAATAAAAATTGTGTCTGGATCTCTGTTCTACTTCTGGTATTTCTCCTGGATTTGTCAAGCAGCAAACTCAATATCAACCATTCCTTAGTTCTTTTTGCAGCCGCACTGGTTCTTGGGTAGATCTACTAAGGAGGACTCTGGCAAGAGTCTTGCTGGCAATTACCAAGAGAGACAGAACCTCCTGTGATTGCTACAAGCCAACCTATTTCCCTTTCCATTATAGAGATGGACAATGGAGGCATCCTTAAATTCCTGGGGGATAATGTCCTCTTGCCATATAACCTGGAAAATTTCAATCAGTTTTGTATGTGCAATGGATCCTCTGCCTTGTAAATTTCAGCAAAAAACCAAGTACTTTCCTACAGGAGAGGAGCCTAATGCCATTCAAAACTTCTTCTTCAGGTGGAAGGTCAGCTAGAGAGAGACTGACTTCAACCTGAGGTATATGGTCAGTGGTTTCTGCATTGATTGATGATGGTCTGTTGTGAACACTATGGAAGTGATCAGCCCATCTCTTCAGGATCATGTCCTTAATCACTAATCAAAGTGGCCTCATCAGCACTGAGTTGTTGAGATATACTAAAGGTCTTTGGCCCATAAATAGTCTTCAGGACATCACAAAAGTGCTTTGCATTGTTACTATTAGTGTAAAACTCAGTTTCACCTGCCTTAATTCTGAGCCGAGAAGCCTGTGTCTCTCTAAGCTTCACTTGTACTTTACTTTTGATAGAGTTAAATTCTGCCTTCTTAGAGACAGAACTAGCTTGCTGATCATCCTATGGAATTCTTGTTTTTCATTTAGTAGCTTCTGAATTCCCCCATTGTTTTCATTAAACCAATCTTGATGTTTGAGAGTATTCGGGCCCAGATGAGCAAATGTATTGCTACCTACCAAACATCTTTAACCTGCCCACTCCTTTTTTGCTCCACTGTTACTAACCATGTTGCAGCTCAGCTTTCATTCCAAGTTAGCAACAAACTGTTCCTCCTCGGAGAAATGCTCTAATCTGTTAACATAAAGTGTTTCGGTATTCCTCTTGCCTTGAGGCCATTGCTTTTGTTGAATGTAAGAGAGGACAAGTCTATGATTGGTCTAGCACTACTTTGCACCACACATTACCTTCATTACTGTCATATCGTGTCTGAATCTTCTCCTTATAATGATATAGTCTATTCAGTGCCAATAGTTGCTTCCAGAATACATACGCAAAGTTTTATTGTGTTTAAAGAGAAGACAGTGTTGGTGAGGAGATGACCATGAGATGAACAAGTCTTCAGTACTAAGTGACCATTGCTGTCTCTTTCTGACTCTAAACCTTCCAAGGATTAGTGCAAAAGCATTTTCTGTTATCCTGAACCCATGAAAACATGCTGTCGTGAAATTAATATACAATACTGATGAATTTCCCTGGGCAGCCACATGTTAGCACCATTTCCCACAAATCCTCACAACTAACAGAATCAAGGGCCTTTGTTAGATCAATAAGGCCATGTCTGATAGGCTGTGCCTACTCTGGCATTAGTCACCTAGAATTCTAAGATTGTTCTATTTCAGCTCTTTGATGATAAGAGTCTCCAGGTCATCATAAAATTGTTCTTTGACCTCATTAGGGTTTGTCCTGTTGGAAGCATACACACTGATGATGTTGGTGTGGCACTTTTCTGCAGGAAAGAACCACATTGTCATGAGTCTGTTATTTCCTCCTTTGGGGAGGCTTACAAGTGTTGACTAGGTTAGTTCTGATTGCAAAACCTATGCCAACTTCACTGTGCTCCCCATCACTGCAACCACTCCAGAAAAACGTACATCCAGCTCTGACTCTGGTAGACTGGCCTTCATTTGCCAGCTTTGTTTCACTCAGGGCTGCTATTTGGATATGACAACATGTTGAGGTCTTTTGCAGCAAGAGCTTTTCTTCTTTCAGGTCTACTGGATTTCACATGGTCCATAAGCGTGCACATATTCCACATTCTGATGGTGAGTGAAATCATCCTCACAATGGTTATCTTACATGTATTTGTGTTTCATCTACAATATGGAATCTCTGCCTGCTGCAGCAAGCAGCCAGGGTTGGGTGAAGCAATCAATTTTTTAAGTCACCTTTTCTAGCCCCTTCCTCATGCCAGGAGGTGAGCAATGTGGTTCTTTGAAAAGGCTGCTTAGAAACCTAAGGCACTGCTGAATCTCACTACTCTTGGGTAGATCTACTAAGGAGGACTCTGGCAAGAGTCTTTTTTTTTTTTTAAAGTAAGGCATTTTTTTTTGAGTGGGGAGGGCAGGGCAATTGGGGTTAAGTGACTTGTCCAAGGTCACATGGTTAGTAAGTGTGTCAAGTGTCTGAGGTCGGATTTGAACTCAGGTCCTCCTGACTCCAGGGCCGGTGCTCTATTCACTGTGCCACTAAGCCACTTCTCTGGCAAGTATCTTGCTGGCAATGACTAAGAGAGAGAGAATCCCCTGTGATTGCCACAAGTCAACCTATTTCCCTTTCCATTATAGAGATGGACAATGGAAGCATCCTTGAATAATTAGGGGATAATATCCTCTTGCCATATAACCTTACTGCCCATATAAGGCCAATGAGAAGCAACCCTATGGCCTAGGTCACCTGTGTGCAGGGTTGTGACTAGAGTTCCCAGTTTATCTGTACCTGCTGCTTTATCACTTGCCTGTAGCCACAGGACTTCAAGGTAGATAAAAAAGACAAAAATGGCAGGGGTGATATCTTTTGACTCACACATAAAATTAGATTTAAGTGAGGCAGAATTTCACTCATTTTCTCTTCTGTAGTCATCAGGGTCCAATGGCAAGACAAAAGGCAAGATGACTGGTGATGGCTCCAGATGCAGGGTGTGACCTTGGCATTTTTTTTTTTTTTTGCTTTTTGGAGGGCAGTTGGGGTTAAGTAACTTGCCCAAGGTTACACAGCTATTTTTTTTGTGTGGTGTTAAATGTCTGAGGCCGGAACCGAACTCAGGTCCTCCCGACTGCCCCTAGCCATCCCTACCTTGGCATCTTTAACGCCTAACTGAGGCCTAGGCACTCTACAGTACCTGTTCAGCTGCCTTTATGGCTGTTGGAACAAATTGTTCTCATCGACACACTTCATCAGGGAAAGTCTTCACATGCTTTGGGTAGACACCTCCCTAACTCATTGATGGGTTTGAGACCCCCTCAGGTGCCCTCAACCTGGTTTATCCCATCGGCCAAAACATTTGCCATGTTGTAACTGCTATGCATGCTACAGTTCTTAGACCCACAGGTGAAAGTTGGGTGAATCAGGGGGCCACCAAATGTGGAAAACAGCCCTGAAAATGACTCAGCAGCCCTTATCCCAGCGCTATTAGTCTTCCCTAAATGCTCTGCCCTCCCCTATAAGTAATGAAGTGAGGAAGGTGGATTTTCTCGACTCTTTTCTAGGGTAAATTTGGCCTTCATAATTATGTACTTCACAATCATTTATAAACTCCTTTCAAATGTTCAATGATATTAGAACTAATCATCCAAACTGATTACCCTCCTCCCCTCATGCTACATGGTTGATCTGATATTTTTAATTGATTTACTACCAAGACAGATTGTCAAGCAGTTAAGCACAATCAATTGAGTTAAAATGGCAGAAAGGGTCCACTGAAGATTCCATAACTAGTTTGGCCATCGAATGTAAACTCTGCTGGCAAACTTATATCTCATGTGAATTTGGCCCATAGGATTTATTTATACTTGGGAAAACAAAGACAACCCATTTAAACAACAGCCTGTAAGTTGTGTATATATTCACAAATACTCAATTTTCTACAGATATAGACAGTTCTTTTTTTCCTCAGAGAAAAGGTATATTTCTTCCCATTGGATATACTGAAACATTTGACATTTTCAATGAATCTTTCTGCATTTTTCACATGGAATTTTTCCTCCTGCTTTTGATAGGCTTCATATTTCACTCTCCTATTTCTGTGACATATCAGTTTTATTTCTCTTTCTATGTTATGCATAGTTCTTGTTTTCAGTGAAATTTTAACTTTCCATTGTGCAAATTTCTTTTGTCAGAATTCAAAGTGCGATTTTTGACTGTTACACCTTTGAGAATTCTGTGTTTTCTTAGAGAGTTTTGGAACTTTTTCTGAGAATATTCCCAAGTTTGCTTGTTTGCTTTGTAGGCATATTTCTCAACAATGTTTTTTTATAGACATTGAATGCCTAAATTTGGTAGTGTCACTGATTTCTAGAAAACAGATTACAACTGGTATTTCTTACTCCTAAATAAAACATATCTCAGTGCTACTTTCTTCTAATTTTGTTGTCAGGAAGAGATTCCCCCAAATGATTCAGATGGTGTTGAAATGATACATAATATAAAAACATAGCATAAAATGAAATTCTTCTTCAATTTATCATCTCGCTCATCCAAGAGCTATCTTCAGATATTTCAGGTTGGTGTTCTAAATATATGATGAGGCTCATGCTGAATATCTACATCCTGCAGTGTTTACATACTGATTCTTATAAACATAGTACACAGGAGATGAATTAGATTGATGTATTGCACTTTCATTCCTCCCCTCCCCCATTAAGAGCCAGCTTTTTCTGTCTTTGTGATTTTTATCATTTCCTGTAGTAAACAAGTATGCTGATACAGCTAACATAGTAGGAAGTATACTTACAGATCAATATTTCAGGGGATTCTGTCACTGGCTAGTAGAAGATTAGGGAAGGTAAAAAAAAGGATGACTGTTTCATCCCAGTGTATCATTCATTGCATTTTCTGATAAAGACTTATATACAATGATGCTGTTTGGGAACAACCTCAAGATAACCTGGCTATGTATTATATCTTTATTTTCTTATATCTAATAGGATTACATTTAATAGGATAGTTTGTAAATGACAAAGTCCCTTGGTGCTTTTCATAGGACCATAATGCTTAGAGATGGAAGGGACTCTAAGAAAAATAAAGGTATGAGAAGTAGCTAGATGGCATGGAGGAAGAACTGGATTTTGAGTCAGGAAGAATTCCTCTCAATCTTGCCTCTGACACTTGCTAGTTGTGTGACCCTGCACAAGTCATTTGTCTTTCTTGGAGTCTAAATTTCCTCATTTGTGAAATGCGAATTGAAAGAAAATTACCTAATTTAGAGGGTGTTTGTGAAGGTTAGTGGTATAACCAGGGCAGGCATCCCAGACCAAAGATGAGCCTGTAGTTCTGCCACTTTGAACAAGCAGAGCTTTCCATTTGACTGATAGTTGTGGAGTCTCACAGTAGTCCAGTGGAATTCCAACTAGGGCACACTTACAGGTATATTATTCAGATTCAAACCCAGGTCAGGAACTTGAAGTGATCAGACCACTTTTAGAGGTTTGAAAGTTAGCAGGTTATAAGCCTGAGCTATCTTTGAAGGCATGGGATTTAATAAGGCAAGAGAGCAGCAATAGGACTAGCCCAGACTTTCCTTCTAGAAGTTTGCCGAGCCTGGTTCAAACATAAAATCGGATATTAGGAAGTAGGCTAGAAGGATGAGCAAAAAAGAAAAGAATCTCATCATAACAAGTGATTATGGTAACAGAGAGACTAAAAAAAAATAAACTCAGAAGAACCTGATTCCAAAACATTGATAAGCAAAGAAAAACACAGTTTGAGCACAAGTTCAACCATAATTCTTGGAAGAGAGGAAGCAAAAAGTTAAATAAAGACTGAAAAGGTTTTTATATATAACATGGAAGCATTAGAGGAAAAAAAATTGGAAAAATGATGAGAGGTATGGAAGAAAGAATTGGAAGGGGAATTAATTGCTTGACACAAGTAATCTTATCCAAGCAACAAATTTCCTGAATGATAGAATGGACCAAACAGAAACAATAACTTCACGACACCAGAAAATATTAAAACAAAGTCAAAAGGATGAAAAAAAATAATAAAAATAAGCCACCTGATGGCAAAAACTACTGACCTGGAAAACAGAATGGAGAGAATCTTTAGACTATCTGAACATCATGATCATAGAAAGAGCCTAAATATCACACCTTAAGGAACCATCAACACTAAGTAGAAATAGGAAGAATATACCAGTCACTTCCTGAAAGAAATCCTAAATTGAAAACTCCCAGGGCAATTATTCACAAAATTCATAGCTTTTATGTCAAAGAAAATAATGCTACAAGGAGCCAAAAGGAAAGATTTCAGATACTGAGGAACCACAGTTAGAATCACACATAATTTAGAATCTGCCACTATAAAGAAGGAGAGAATTTGGAACATAATATTCCAAAGGCAAAGTATGTTGACTTTTAATTAAGAATAATTGACTCAACAAGAATCAAGATAAATCTACAGAGGAAATAATGGATCTTTAATTAAATAGAAGATTTCCAAGTCTTCCTAATGAAAAGACTAGGGCTGCATATAAATTTTGAAGTACAAATGGAGCAGTAAAGAAAAAACATAAGATAAACATGAGCAAATAATCAGAAGAGACTAAACAATGATAACTGGCTTACATTCAATATGGGGAAATGATCCCATTGTCTCTTCAGGATTCTTTTCTGATCAGAAGTCACAGAGTGAATCTAATTAGAGAGAGAGAGCTTAGGAGTGCTTGTATTATGTTTTGATTATCTCAAAAGAAGAATGGAAAGGAACAAGATGGAAAAAAAAGAGGGAGAAAATTAGGGAGAGGAAGAATCTGGGTAATCATCTCATCAGAGTTCACAGGCAGGGGTCAATACAAATATGGGTGGGGAGAGCAGGCAACATGTGAACCTCATTCTCAGCTTAACTCATAAAAGGAACACCCCCTTACCCCCTCCCCACACCCACACCCATGAATATTGTGTAGAAATACATTTCATTAATTAGAGAAATAGAAAGGAAAAGAGAGAGGAGAACCAAAGGAGAAATAGATCCAGGGAAAAATTATGTAAAATAATTTAAATTATTATAAAATAAAAAAATCCTATGTAAAACAAATTCTAACTAAGAACATATAAAATTATCAATAGCTCTTTTTGTGATGGCAAAAAGTTGGGGACGGGGGCATCTACTAATTGGGGAATGGCAGAAAAAGTTACAGTAAAGAATATGATGAAATACCCTGTACTATAAGAAATGAACGAAATGGTTTTAGAGAAAACTGAACTGAGGCATAGTGAAGTGAGCAGAACCAGGAAAACAGTTTATTTAATAATAACAATATTTATCAAGCCAAACATCTTTACAAGACTTAGGAACACTGATCAATGCAATGATTAGCCAGGATTATAGAGGCCTCATGATGAAACATGTTACCTAAACCCTGATAGTGAGGTAATGGCCTTAGAGTACAGATTGGGCCATTTTTTTTCTTTGATGTGGCCAATGTGGGAATTTGTTTTGTTTGACTATACGTGTTTGTAACAAAGCTATGTTTTTCATTCTTTCTTATTGGGGAAGATGGAAGAGAGGGAGAGAATGGGGTTTTGCATTGATTGAAAATAAAACTTAATTTTAAATGCATTTTACATTTTTCAGTATAACATTAATAATGAACTTTACTAGAGTTAACCCACTACTCTAGTCTCCGTTGGAACCTGGCTCTTTTATTTGATTTATTTGATATGCAAACTAATCTTCCAAGCTTTGTGATATCTAATGATGATTAGCTGTTTCCTTTATTTGTTATGACATATTACTATTGAAAAACATCTTTATGAAGTAATCAGAGGTATCTATAATCATATGAAAAAATACTCTCACTATTGATTGAAGAAATGCAAATTCAAACAGTTCTGAGGTACTGCCTCATGCCTATTAGACTGGCTAATAGGAGAGAAAAAGAAAATGACAAATGTTGGAGGGGATGTAGAACAAAATAAGACATTAATGCATTGTTGATGGAGTTGTGAACTGATTCAACCATTCTGTAGAACAATTTGGAAGTATTTCCAAAAGGCTACAAGACAATGCATACCCTTTGACCTAGCATTACCACTACTAGGTCTGTATTCCCAAAGAGATAAAACAAACAAACAAAAAGAAAATTACCTCTATGTGCAAAAATATTTATAGCAACTTTTTTTCTGGTGGCAAAGAATTGGAAATTGAGGGGATGACCATCAATTTTGGAATGGCTGAACAAATAGTGGTGTGTTATTATGATGGAATATTACAATACTTTAAGAGATGATGAGCAGGAAAACCTGGACTTAACATGAGTTGATGAAAAGTGAAATGTACTGTGTATGAAGTGAATATTATAAGATGATCACCTGTGAATGACTTAGCTATTCTCAGCAATACAATAATGCAAGAGAACTCTGATGGACTTATGATGAAAAATGCTATCTATCATCAGAGAAAGAACTAATAGTGTCTGAATACAGACAAGCATAATTATTTGTTTTCTTCATTTTTCTTGTGGTCTTGTTTTTATTTCTGGTTTTTTTCTTTGATATTTTTTTTTGGTCTATGTTTTCTTTCACAACATGACTAATATGGAAATTTTTTGCATGGCTGCCCATATATGACCTATATCAAACTGCTTGCCTTCTCAATGGGGTTGGGGTGGGGATGGAGGGAAGGGAGAGAATTTAGAACACAAAGTTTTTAAAAAAAATTTATTTGTTTACTTTTAGATTACAACATTCAGTTCCACAATCCCTTGAGATCCAAATTTTCTCCCCCTTCTTCTTCTCCCCCCTTCCCACCCCCATGGTGATATGCAATCAGATATAGGTTCTACAAATGCCTACACATTAAACATTAGTCAAGTAAAGAAGAATTATAACCAATGGAGTGAACAATGAGAAAGATTGAACGAAATAAAACAAAATACAAAGGAGAAAGCAAGTAGTTTCCTTCAATCTGCATTCAGATTCTTTAGTTCTTTCTCTGGATGTATATATCCCTTTCCATAACATAGAACACAAAGTTTTAAAGATGAATGTTAAATTTTTTTAATGGGGAAAAATAAAATACTAAATAAGTTTAAAAATGTCCAAAAAGAAGAAAAAGATCTTTACTTCATTTCTGATATCTTAAGGACTTAATGTTCTTATCATTCTTATGCATCTTTTTTTTTCTGAATTTTGATCCAAAAATTCTTTTTCAGTTCACATTGGTATACAAACAATCGTCCTGATGCATGTTATCCCTCTATTCTATAATCTTTGGTGGCTTTCCATTGCCTGACAAACAAAATGTGAACTCCCAACTTGTCCAACCTTATTTCATACTAAAGCCCTTCAAGGGCTTTTCCTTTCAAACTGAATTATCCATAACTCCCCCTTTGCTATCACACTTTCTCCTCTCTCTGTGTCTTTGCTCATACTGTCCCACAAACTTGGAACAGAATACTATAAATCTCCATCTTTTGAATTCTCTTCCTTCAATGTCTGACTCATATACTACCTCCTCTATGAAGCCTTCCTGTATGATGTGACCACCTCTCCACATGGTGAAAATTATCCTATCCTCTTCAAATTCCTCTTAGCGCTTTGCTTTGTAAGTTGATGTCCCTTTCAAATGTGGCCAATTTTGTTTATGCAAAGGGACAGACACAGAAGGAGATCTAGGAATTTGAAAGTGCTAAGAAGACCTAAAAGCAAACAGCTCTTTAGAGGGAAAGGTGCTGAAGGCAATGATGGCCAAAGTGTTTCATTTCTTGTCAGCTAATTAGCATGTGATTTTTATGAACATTTTGAGGTTGAAAGCTGGGAAAGTCTATTAACTAGAGCTTGCTTGTGATTATGAAACAATCTCACGTAACCTACTTATGGTGTACCTGACAGAAATGTGAATTTTGTTTTCTTACCCTAATAAAGAGGTAAGTAACTTCCCTCAAGAAGACCCTGCTCTGCAGCAAGGACACACTCAGAAGGTTAGGAACAAACAAAAGGAATAGAGATAGAAACAAATATTATATATGGAAATAGAGGAAGAAGAAGCCCAAGAAGCCAGTTTAATAGCTCTGTAGACTCCCCAAACAGTTGGTGGCAAAGTGAAAAGAATACTGGGCCTAGAGTCAGGAAGACCTGCATTCAGATTCAGTTTCAGATACTTAATAGCTGTGTGACTATGGATAAATCACTTAACTCCCAATTGCCTCAGTTTCCTTAACTGTAAAATGGGGATAATAATAGCACCTACCTCCTAGGGTTAGTGTGAGGTTCAAATAAGATACTATTGTTTAAAAAAATGCTTAGCACAATACCTAGAATATGGTAGGTGCTATATGCTAATTCTATTAGTCTCTGATTACTTTTCTTTTTCCTAAAAGAGCTGAGTACTGCTTTGTTTGACTGAGAATAGCAGCCAACAAAGAAGTGGTTTTGTTGAGCTTTAGGGGTGTTTAGAAATTTAGAAGTTTAGGTTTAGGGGCCCCAAAATAGTGACACACCAGTCCTGCCTGAATGAATTCAACTCATGCCTTTCATCCAAAGAAAAACAAGGTTTATTAAAGATCTGCCATATTGACTAGATTCTTGAGGAATCTGAACATTTGTATCACTAATGTCAGCAGGCCAGATTGAATCTGAGCACTTTCATGAAAACAAGATGGATCTTATATACAGAAAGACTGTGAGAGGGAACCTAGGTATGGCCAAATAGCCTGGGGTGACTGGAGGAGGGGTCTCAGGAGGAGGCTGACTATAGGTCAGATGCCTGGACAAAACGATTGGGCATTGACAATGAAATGCCAATTGAGAGGATTATAGCCTCAACAAACATCAGAGACTTGATCAAGTATCAAGGAGAGTTCAAGGGGGATTCCAGAGACTGTACCCCATCAATTTTGTCCAACAGGAGAGTTGAACATCCTAGCAGGTGATACGTAGTACAAACTGTTCTCTGAAAGAGACTGTCAACTCCTGCAATCCATAGTTTTGAGTTGCCCATGGCTCATAGGTTTCCGCAATCATATGCCTCCCTGCTATTTTTCTTTCTGCAAATTAACTATACTTTGTTGGTAGATGATTGTGACCTAGGTTTATGGGTGGAATGGGATGTTATCATTTTTCTTTCTTGTTTAGAAAATATTTCATGTTAATAGAATTTATTTTTTATTTGCTTATTATATTATTTGCTTAATTGGGAAGTATCCTGATGGAGGCTTAGGAGCTACTGTTGTAAGCAGTGGCAGCTTAGTTTCCCCACCCCAGAATGACTCCCCAGGATTCTGAAAGTGTTAGTGCACCTTGGGTACTCCTTTGGAGAGTCAACCTAACCTGCCAGTGTAGGGTTAGCAAAGCAGCCATAATTGAGGGAGAGAAGAGGAGAGAAGGAGGGAGAGAGAGACAGAGAGAGAAAGAGAGAGAGAGACAGACACAGACCAGAAAAGAGAGAGGAGAGAGAAGAGGAAGAAGGAGGAGGAGAAGAAGAAGAAAAAAGGAGGAGATGGAAACAGAGGAGGAAAGGAAGAGAGAGGGAGGAGAAGGAGAGTAAAAGGGAGAAGGAGAAAGGTGAAGAATGAGTAGGGATATGACACCATGTCCTATGCAACTCTTTAACCTCTCCTTTGCAATTATTTCACTCTTCATTTTTTATCATAATTATTTCTTGACTTACCCTTCCCTTCATTAGATTTTAAACCCCTTGAGATCCAGACTCACATTAGACAGATAAATGGATACATAGATAGTTGGATAGGTAGATAGAACTAGCTAGATATTGATTTAGATAGATATCTATATATTTATATCTATTAACAACACCTATCAACCCATCAATCTATAAGTTTATATCTATTAACAACACCTATCCACTCATCATCTTTGTTTCCCTAGTTTCCATTAGCTGGTTAGGGTAGAACCAAGGAACTTAATGAAATAAAACATAATTCAAACAATTAATATGAGAGAGAGTGGAGGAAACATGGAGTAGTGAATAGAATACCAGCTTTAGAGTCAGAAATCTTTGGGTGACTCTGAGCAATCCACTTTACTTTTCAGAATCCCAGACAGCTCTCTCAGACTTTAAGTAGCAGAATAGTTCCCAACCTGTTTCAGCAGAGAAGATTAGTCATTGAGAATTCTGAAGAACAAAGAAATTATAAGTCTGGACCATGTGAAAATATAAACTTGAGTGGCAAAAGATGTTTTGTGGACAATAAATGTTGTAGGACTTCAGAGGTAGGAAAATCAATGCATACTAAGATAGACAGAGAAAGCTTCCTTGGTTGGGGATCTTAAACTTAGGGCTTTTGTGATGGCTAAAATTTTGATAGGGGAATAAAGGAGAGATGTTTTCTTTGACAAAGAATATTTCCCAGACAACACAATCTCAGAGTTGGAAGGTAACCCAGAAGTTATCCAATCTAACCCATATCTTCAAGATAGCCCTCTTCAACATACATCACATGTTGTCTTAAAGCATTTGTTTGAAGACCGCTTGTGAGAAGAAACTACTGCTTTCCAGGGCATCCTAATCCATTATTAGATATACTAATTGTTAGGAATTATTTCTCTAATTATTTCTCTAAATCTGCCCCTCAAGAACTTCTGCCCTGTGTTCCTAGTTCTGCCCTCTAGGGACAAGCTCAACAATCTAATTAATCCCTCTTCTCCATGGCACTGTTTTAAATGCTTGAAGGTAAGGAGCAAGTGAATCCCAAGTACAGTGATTATATCTTTGAAACTAAGCATATTAATTTCAATGTGAAACATTTGATTGGTTCAGGGACTTATTGAAACCAAAGCATGAAACCCATTTTGTCCTGAATTTTGCTTTGCTTGACTCACAGAGCCCAAAGGAGTTTGTTTATAATTGCAAGCTTTCTATTTAAGATTTCCCACTGCTGATCCTTACCTACTGGTGTTGTTCACTCTTTGCTATATGAGAATCAGTGTTCCTAGTCCTTTCTCATACTCTTTGCTTTCCCTATGGTCCCCATAGTCACTTTGACACTCCGGCCCAGCTTTTCTTTTAAAATTTAATTTCCACCAGCATGAGAAGGAGAGAATCAAGTCCAATGCTATGCTTCAAATTTATAAGCACATTTCTTCTTAAGGCCTTCTGGTACTTCACAATATGGAATGTCTCATCCTCCCTCATCCCTGTGGATGTGATAACTCCCTCTGACAGACTGTCCCATTAGGAAGGAAATACCATGAATATCCCATGACCCTCTTTGCTCTTTATTGAAGTTCATTCTGAATCTCCTGACACCTGCTGATTGCATATTGGCAATACAACCACAGGGCATATCAGCAGACTGACAACATTGCCTAAATGAGATTTTTGTTGAGGCAAAATGTACTAGGTAACTTCTCTCGTCTATATATGATAATCTTGAAGAAGATAAATTGTTCAGGGATAGAACACTGTACTTGAAGTCTTTAAGATCTAAGTCTGAGTACTGCTTCATGTACTTTATATTAGCTATAAACAAGTCACTTAATCTCTGTCTGCCTCTGTTCTCTCATGTTTAAAATGGGTATAATAACAGTACCTCCCTCATGGAGTCATTGCATGCATCAAATGAAATAATACATGTTTTTCATGAAAGTGTTTTTCTGATTTTAAAATGCTATGTAAAAGTTATTGAATGAATAGTTCACACGTGTTGTCATTCAGTTGTTTTTCAGTTGTGTTTTACTCTGTGATCCCATTTGAGGTTTTCTTGGAAAAGATGCTAGAATAGTTTGCTATTTCCTTTTCCAGCTCATTTACAGATGAAGAAATTGAGGCATACAGAGTTAAGTGACTTGCCCAAGGTCACACAGATGAGTCTTCATGATTTCAGGCCACTCTATCCACTACACCACCTAACTGTTCTATATGCTCCTTTAAAGTATACAGAATTATTTGGTCAATTCACATTTATTAAGTGCCTTCTATGGGATAGGTACTGTGCTAAGCACTGGGGTACCAAGAAAGGTAATACATAATCCCTGCTCTAGCTCATAGTCTAATGAGGGAGCAACACATTTATGATTTCATTTGATCCTCATGGCAACTATGGGAGGTAGATTTTTTTTATTATAATTTATAGGTGAGAAATTGAGGCTCAGATGGGATAAGTGACTTGCCTGTGGTCATACAGTTAATAAGTTTCTCTTTTATTTATTTTGGAGGTGATTATGTATGTAGTTCTCTTTGATAGAATTTAAGTTCCTTGAGGACAGAGATTATTTAATTTTTGCCTTTTATCCCCAACATTCAATATAGTGCTTGGCACACAGCAAGTTTTAATAATGCTTGTTAAGTGATGGATAATGTATCAGAGTTGGTGTCCAAGCCAGGTCATCCTGACTCTAAGTTTAGGACAATCTTTTCTATCACAGTAATTCTTAAACCTGTTGGTCTCATGATTTATATATATATATAAATTTTTTTGTTTGATTTTTGGAGGGGAGAAGGCAGGGCAATTGGAGTTAAGTGACTTGCCCAAGGTCGTCACATGGCTTGTAAGTGTTAAGTGTCTGAGGCTAGATTTGAACTCAGGTCCTCCCAACTCCAGGACCAGTGTTCTATTCACTGTACCACCTAGTTTCCCCAGATCTTTTAATATTAAAAAAAAAGTTTTGAGGACCCCAAAGAGCTTTGAGTTGTGCAGATTTATCTGTCAGTATTTACTGTATTGGGAATTAAAACTGTTAAAATTTTAAAATATTAATATATTTAAGATAAACAAATCCTTTAGGGGCTAATATAATAGTATTTATGTTTTCAAAAAGAAAAAATAGAAGAATGGCACACATTTTTCAAATATCTTTAATGTTTGGCTCTTTAGAAAATTCTACTATCTTATGCATTCAGTGTGTTGTGAGATAATTTTTTAGTTGAAATTTTTATAATTTCAACTAAATTTTATAATGTTTATAATTTTTTAGTTGAAATATGTGATGAAAATCTTGGCTTACACAGATACATAGTTGGAAAAGGGAGGAGGATTTTTAACAGGCAAATAATACCTTGAAATTATTATGGAAAAAAAGTTTTGACCTTTCAGACCCTCTGAAAGGGACTCCCAGATTTCTGTTCTCACCATGTTACCTCCTGAATATGAAACAATTAAATATTATTTTTTATGTAATGAAGATAAGCAGAGAATCTCCCTGATGTAGAGGACTGGGAACATTTCTCATGGAAATGAGCCTATATCCTGGTTCCTTTTAGTGAACTCCATGTTTGCATTCCTTGCTAAAAGACATTCACAACCAGAAGATGGTTGGTTGGTCTTGATTGATCCCCATGGTCCCCTGAGTCAAATATGATTGGAAAACTGAACAGAAAGAAATTCCCGGTAAGTAGATCTGAAAAGGAGACTCAACTTCTGTTCCTTTTTCTCTCTTCCCCACTTTTGAATGTGTAATTTGGAGCTCTTGAAAGCTAGCTCTTCCTTGGACTACCTTATAAGGGGATGGGGATTTCTCCTCTCTTTCCATTTTCAGCAATAGTTATGGAGGCTACAGACATAGGAAAGTGAACTGAGGTCTTCCCAACTCCAGGACCAGTGCTCTATTCACTGTACCACCTAGCTTCCCCAGATCTTTTAATATTAAAAAAAGTTTTTTAATATTAAAAAAAGTTTATACCTTTGTGAGCCTGAGTTTAGATCTGAAGTCCCTAGCTGCTTTTGCCTTTTTTCTTTCCTTGAGGATGGGTAGCTGAAGAGTAATCCTGAGATGAATATTTTGAACCTTGATGGTTATCTTGTGAACCTGACAGGTGGGCACTTTCTGGATATGGATAGGCATTAAAAAGTGCTTTCTGCCACCATATCATTCTTGAAGGAGATCATTGCCCTGGCTGGTCAGAAGATGTGTACCTTGACTTGCTGCCAATCAGCACAGAATGAGGTGAAAGTGAAATCTGTTCAATGGTGTCACAAGATTCCAAAGAATCTTTCTTTCCTCTCTGAATAATACATTAGGAATGACAGGTCACTATTTTATGCTTTAAGTATTTGTTAGTGCATGCCTTTAAGTCTATGTTTTAAGAATTTCTTTTCTGGTTGTAGCAGGAAGCACCCCACATACCCAGGATGGCTGCCAACACAGGTTATTGATCTGCTTTTCTAAAGCAAAGAAATTCAAAGTGTAAGGTAATGAAGATTATGTAATGAAGTTAAAGTGGGTTAATAATCTTACTTTAATTAATCAAACATCATTTACCTAGTTCAGGGGAAAAAGTCAGCACCCGAACTTCAGAGTATACAGACAGAAGTTACAAGAAGATAGAGAAACAGATCAAGCAGACAGGCCTCCAACTGTCTGACCACTACACCTATACCTAGTCACAGTTACCAGAGAGGGAAGCACCAACATCTGGATTTTCAAAGCCGGTGGGCTCTCAACGGCTGCCCAAAGTCTCATCTGGTCAAATCAAACAACTCTTCTCAAAGTGAGCCCTAAAACAAAGCCTCACATCAGGGTTAATATAGCCTTCTCCTGGCTCAGAGAATGTCACAACCCTCTTGACCCACTGCCCAATCACAGAGCACCAAGGTGTGGGCATTCCTGAAAACCAAGCCTCCTGCCATAGGTTCCAGGTGCAGGTAAGCCTATCAAAGGGTCTAGGGGCAGGGAAGATCTTAAATTCACATTCCCATAACACTGGTAGAGGAAAGAAATAGCCATCCCATATCTGATATCTATTACTTTGTAGGAGTGATTACCATTTCAAAGGAATCCAATTAATTCCATGTGGGGAGTCTTTAGACACAAGACATTTCCCCCTTGTTATCAGATAGTGATTGAGGGGAAAAAAGCCTTAATTCCCTATCTTTGGGGTTAAATTCAACAAGACTGAAACAGGGTCCATGGAAATACAGAGAAAGACCCTCTAATGGGATCCCTTCTTGTCACTTCACCACTGAGCTATGAGTAACATTTATAAAGAAGACAGAAATAGAAATGAACACACCAATTGGATAGACTCAAGAAATTTCAAGTTTCCAGCTGGAAGCTGGAAATTTTTAAATTCAGAAAGCAACAGACACAAGAGAAAAAAGCTTGTTCAGCAATGATTGTGCATCCTTGTCAGCCTCTAAATACTTCTCCCTATATAATTTTACCCCAGCGGTCACTTAACACTCTTTTGACAAATAATGGATGTCTGGCAGTCAATACTACCTCACTCAGTGCTGAAGAAACAAGTTCTAGTAGTGTCATTGGCTTCAGGATAAAGTCTTATACAGAGCTGTCATTTATTTGATCAATTGATTCCTTGGACCTCTGGGACAGGAAATCCATGTGTTCACAAGGTGTTTTGAGGGTTGTTATGGAGACAGAAAAATTCTGAGACACCCTGTTCTCTCCATGAAGCCCATTTTGTGATTTTAACTTTGTGTAGGGAAGGAAGGAAGGAAGAAAAAAAAAGAAAGAGAAAGGAAGGAAAGGAAAAAAGGAAGGAAAGAGGGAGGAAAAGAAAGAAGGTACAAGCATTTATTTAGTACTTACTATGTTGATGGCACTGAGCTAAGTGCTGGGGATACAAATACATGGAAAAAGAAAGATAGTTCCTGCCCTCAAGGAGCTTTCATTCTAATGCTTTGGTGGGGAAATTAAAATCACAAAAAGGAGCTAAAAAATATGGGGATGGGAGAGATGAAGGTACTCAGTACAGGGGAATGGTTTTGAAGTCCAGAAGTAGAGCTAAGAGTGTAATAAAGGCTGGGCAGCCTAGGCTACCACAACCCTCCATTGACAGAGTCCCTAAGAGAAACTCACCAAGAGGAGAAGGAGGTGAGCATCCTTCCAGGATGGTTGGATGTTCCAAGTTTAGGAGCCCTTAGGTACTTAAAGAATTTTCAGGATGAAACAATAACAAAGTCATGGTTTTGAAGTCTGGAACTGAGGGAAAGAGCTAAGAGTAAAATCGGTAGAAAAAGTACCTATCATATTAGTATTACAGAATCTCAGAGTTGGAAGAGACCTCAACATTCTAAACTACATCTGCAGCATGCGTTTCATGATTACAACATTCCTGAAAAGTAATCACACAACCATCACTTCTAGACTATTAATGATAGCCACTGTTAACTGAGGCAACTCATTTCATTTTGGATACTTAGAAAAAATAATTCCTTCTATTGAGCCAAAGTTGAACACCCTGTAATTTTCACATATTAGTCTTCTGCAGTCAATCAGAATTAATATAACCTCTCTTCCACATGATAACATTGATATCACTTTAAATATTTCAAGACAGAAACCATGTACTCCTTCCTTTTGGAATCTTTTATTCTAAAGGAGAAATCCTCAGTCTCTTCAATTAATCATTCTATGGTCTGATTTCAAGTCCCCTATATGTCCTGATAGCCTTTCTTTGAACATACTTTTTTTTTTTTAAGCAATTGGGGTTACGTAACTTGCTCGAGGTTACATGGCCAGTTATTTCTGGGTGTAGTGCTAAGTATCTGAGCCCAGATTTGATCCAGGTCATCCCGACACTGGGGCTGTTGCTCTTACTCACTGAGCCACCTGGCTGCCCCTAAGCAATTGGGGTTAAGTAACTTGCTCAAGGTTACATGGCCAGGTGTTTCTGGGTGGGTGCTAAGTGTCTGAGCCTGGATTTGATCCCCAGGTCATCCCAACACTGGAGCTGGTGCTCTTACTCTCTGTGCTACCTGGCCGCCTCTGAACATACTTTTAAACATCTTTCCCAAAATGTGACACCTAGAGCCAAATATAATGTTCCAGATATAGTCTTATATATTATAATGGCACTATCTCATCTCCCTAATTCTGGGAAGTGATGGTTCTATTAACACTATTATTATTATAATTATTTTGGCAGGAACATGACATTACTGGCTCATGTTGAATTTGTGGTCCAAAAAAATGCTCAGGTCTTTTGCATGTGAACAGCTATATAGCTTTGTCTCCATTATCCTATACTTTTATAGTTTACTAAAAAAAAAAAACTAAAGGATTTTGTATTTATCTCTTTTAAATTATATTTAATTAAATTTGAACCACTGCTAGGTGGCACAGTGAATGGCACTGGCCCTGGAGTTAGGAGGACCTGGGTTCAAGTCTGGCCTCAGAAATTTAATACAAAAAATATCCATGTGACCTTGGGAGAGTCACTTAACCCTAACTGCCCTCCAAAAAGCAAAAAGAAAAAAAATTGAACCACTGGTTTAGCCAGTAAAAATCTAAAGGGATCCAAATTTTGTCACCCAGTAAATCAGCTATCTTACATAATGAAAACAGTATGACTATACCTTCTATGCCTTCATTTATGTCATTTGTAAAGATGTTCAACATAACTGAGCCAAAGACAACTGTGCACTATTCCATTTCTATCTAGGTTATCATAGATCCATTCATTAACTTTGTGAATCACAATTTTTGACCAGTCATTTAATCAACTTTGAGACTCCCTAACTGTATTAGTGTCCTTTTCACATATCTTCATCTTGTCTAGAAGCACTCAGTAGTGTGCTGGTAAATGTTTCACCATCAGCTCTTTGGGAAAAGCAAAAAACAAAAAACACACTCAAGATACACTTTTAAGTTTAGTTTATATTATTAACACTTTCTCCATCACTTTCTTAACTCTAGGAAATCAAGAAAAAATAAATCAAGCCCTAATTTGTAGGTTTTGCTGATTTCTGAGGGGTAAATTCTCCCACTGGAAATTTAGAAAATGGCTCTCAAAAGTTGGTTTGAGGCCAGGTAGGACAGCGAGTAAGAGTACCGGTTCCAGTGTCGGGATGACCTGGGGATTGAATCCAGTCTCAGACACTTAGCACCCACCCAGAAACACCTGGCCATGTAACCTTGAGCAAGTTACTTAACCCCAATTGCTTTTAAAAAAAAGCATTTGAATTGGCTCTAGGACACACCTACCATGTTTCCCCGATAATAAGACACTGTCATTATTTTTTTTGGACAGAAAAACACCAGAGGGCTTATTTTCAGGGGAGGGCTTATTTTAATGAACATTGACAGCAATTTTAATAAACAGGTAAATGTGAACAAAAAAATGTACCTTTATTCAATAAGCAAATCACTGGGGAAGAACAGGATGACGCGCTCACTGCTGCAGCTCTGATTGGATGCAGCTCAGAGTGCGGCGTGCGTTTCACGGGGGGGGAAACGGTGCATACAGAGGGTACCGTATTTCGCTACAGTAGCAATCTCAATAGGGCTTATTTTTGGGGGAGGGCTTATTTTCGGGATAGGTCTTATTATCGGGGAAACATGGTAATACAAGGGCACTGTTACTGATTCTGACAAATATTTAGATTTAATCTGATAACATGTATGATTTATAATTTCACTAGCCTAATAATCCTGTCAAAAAGGTAACAGATGAGGTTAGTCTGGAATATTTTGTTCTTAATAAATGTTGGTTGATTTGTGGTGATCATTGATTCCTCTCTAAAAGCCCTCAAAATATAATGATATATTAGATGTAAGCTCCATGAGATCATGGACTTAGTCTCATCTAAACATTGCATTTTCTCAAGTGTGGAAAGTAAACTATGGCCACTAGGAATTTATTAAATGTTCATTTAATTAAATTAAAATTTTCTACACCACCTTTGTAGAACTATCTCTTCTCTTTTGAAAATCAGGACACCATTTATCTCAAATTTTGCTTTCCTATTATTTTCTATGCTTCCTTGAAGATCACCTATGTTCTTTAAGAAACCATATATGAAATTTCTTTCAGTACCTGGGGATAGAATTCTTCAGAGGAAACTTTGGACTGGTAATTCATAAGATCTTGGTACAATACTGCTTAGTGCCTCTGTTGCCATGGGCAAATCACTTAACTTCTTTGAAGCTCTGTTTCCTTATCTGACCTTGGGACAATACCTGTATTATCTACCTCACAGGTCAGCTAGGTGATAGAGTGAAGAGACCACTGGAACTAGTCAGGAAGACTCATTTTCCTGAGTTCAAATCTGGCCTCAGGCACTTGCTGTGTGTTTCTGGGCAAATCACTTAATTCTCTTTGCTCCAGTTTCCTCATCATAAGATGAACTAGAGAAGGAAATGACAAACTACTCTAGTATCTTTGCCAAGAAAACACCAAATGGGGTCAAAAGGAGTCATACATGACTAAGAAATGAGAAAACAATAACAAACCTATCATGCAGGGTTGTTATAAGAATAAAAGGAATCATGTATATGAGGATATTTTTTTAACTTTAAAGAAATTTATAAATATTCTTCTCCCAGGCTAGGTGAGGCAAATGTAGTGTGGTGAAAGGAGTGATGAAGTTTGAGCCACAGAACATCAATGTGGATTTCACCTTTTCATTTATTAATTGTGTAACCTTGGGCAAGTCACATAGACCCACTAGATCTCAGTTTTCCCATGTGAAAAATGAGGCAATTGGATTAGATAACCTCAAAATCCCTTCTAGCTCTAGATCTGGTCCTATGAACCCTTCTATGACAGCTGATAGCCCTTTTAATCTTTCTTCACTTGATTTTGAATTCTACATTAACCATTTTTCTTCTCTCCTTTCTAATGTGATCACAGTTGTTAACAGGGCTAATTAAAGCAAAGTATCAGAAGTTGAGTAGTTTAGCTTTTGTTGTTGTCTGTTAACACATGACCTGATCCATCCTAAGTAGTCGCTTTATCCTTTCCATGTTCTTGTTCTCACCATAGTTTTAGCTAATCTTTCTTGTTGTCCTTAGAATTCCTCCCTCCCTCCCCTCACCCCTACATAAGCCTCTGTGCATTCTGGGCTTTACCCCTCCTAATTCCATTCTTTCAGAATTCTATGAGTCTTTTGTATCTATCTCTGGTTATTAGATTTCCTTTCAATTTTTATACCCATTCTTTTAAATATGAGCTCATCTATAAGATTCCTGTGCAATCACATTGGATGGTTCATATACTTCCTACCTTTTTCAAGTTCACTCTCCCTAAAGTGTAGCTCATCCATCAGCAGAGCCAGGATCAGGGGAAGGCAAACCAGGGAGCAGCTTTTCATGCAATAGTCAGCATGGTGCAAAGAAAAATATTTTAATAGTACCTTTCACAAATGCTCATATTTTCAATAGAAAAATTCCCTTTTCTGTGACATAAGGTGTGAATAATTCAGGGAGGAGAGAGGTATCAATTTTCCTTTTCCCATCTTACATACAAATACCATAATTGAAATCTGCACATTAGATTTTGCCTGGAAGTTCCCTTCTTGTCTCAATCAGACTCCATACCACTTTCTTTTCTAAGTTTATCACCATGGCTTTGATGATTGCCTTGTTGGTCAAGATCAGAATATTCCCTTATAGCTCCCCCTTGCTGAAGTTTTCACAAAGCCAAAAATCAGGAACTTTAACAGAAACTTTACTTTTACCATCACCAGGTATCCACTTTGTTCACATTCATTCTGTTCAATATGTAGCTGAACAGGAATCTTATCCATAACCCTCTGGGTAAGTGACAGTTCACCCTCATCCAGTAAGGGAGCAACCCAGTTCCTCTTTAGGTGGTTAATGCTAATGGCGGAGAGTTTTAATTGCTAGCAAGTTTTTTGCTTATATTGAGGCTAGATCTACTTCTTTGCAATTTCAGCCTGCTGCCTTTTAATCTGCCTTGTGTGGCTGAGCAGGCAAGTCTTTCTACTGTGTAAATAAATACTCAAAGACAATTAGTCTTCTCCTCTCTAAGCTAAATATTCTTAAGTTGCTTCTGGTGATTTTCCAATACATCCCAGATAGCTAAGTGTCACAGTGGATAGAGATAATATTTGTAAACACACTTAGCACAATGTCCAGCATATAATAGGCACTGTATAAATGCTTATTCCTTGTCTCCACTCTCCTTCTTACCATCTTGGCTGTCTTGTTCTAGATCTTTTCCAGTTTATTGATATAATAGCAGATAGAAGGAATAGTGCTTAGACTGTTGTACTCAGAGTCAGGAGGACTTGAGTTGAAATCTGTCCTCAGACATTAGTTGTGCAATACTGGCCAAGTCACTTTTACCTCTCTTTGCCTCAGTTTCTTCATCTTTCCATTAGGGTTGTCAAGTAGTTTGCAAACCTTAAAATGTGATTTAAATATAACCTATTATTAATTGTTATTTTTTGAAGTGTGGTGGCCAGGGCTGAAAAGAATTCTTCAGTCTGATCATGGCTAAAGCCTTCCTCATAGGCACTTGGCCTCTCTTAATACAAACTAGTATGACATTCGTTTGGCTGCTATATCATGCTCTTGAATCACATAAAGCCTGAAATCCACTAAAAACAAAACAGAACACACAGATGCCTTTCATTGGTTGATTTTATTTTACCAAAGTGATGCATTTTGTACTTTTCACTATTAAATGTAATCTTATTAGATGTATCCCATCCTTTTGGCCTTTTGAGATCATTTGGCTCTTGACTTTGTCATAAGATAGGTTAGTTATCTTCCTTACCTCATTCAACTTGTAGATTTGATAAATATGTTGTTTTAGTCCATGGTTGCTACTTTTGGGGAGCAGAGATTTCTACAGAAGAGAGAGACTAACAAGTCATCAGAGAGTGAAATACATAGGAATTTATTTGCCATTTTTTAACTTACATAAGAGAAGGTACTTAACTTGACAAGTCCATGAGGAAAAGTGAAAGGATGGAGGTAGAGTGAGTAGGCACATGGATCCCAGCCACCAGGAGGATTAGAATACAACTAGATCACTGAAGGGGCAGGGTGCATGCATAATTCATTCACCAGAGAGGAGTCCAAGCCTCCGATGAGATGATCATTACATCATGGTGGGAGAAGGAATGAAGTCAACAATCCAATGACAGACCTGCTTTTCAGGTTATGCCAGGTTTCTGCTACATCCCTGATCAGTGCAGGTTTGCCTGGGGTTCATCTCATGTGGTGCCACAATTGTAGACAAATGCCAAGTGTTTTTTTCCAGGAGGACCCTGATATCTAGCATGGCTATCTGATTGGTTTCATAGCTGTGATGCCATAGGCAAGAAAGTGCCAATTAGTGAACCTGCATGGGAAGATGGGAAGCTTTTAGTGTGGAATGTTGCAGGTACAAAAGCTGCGAGAAAAGGGATGAGGATGCCAGACAGAAAAAAAAGCACAATAATTAGAACACAGAGAGTCCATTATAAAAAACAAACAAACAAAAACCATTGAGATTCCAAAACTGGACTTAAAAAATTACTTACATTGCCACCTTCCCTTTATAAACATCATTGATAAGAATGTCGAATAGCACAAGGTCAAGGGCAGATTCCTCGGGAACTCTTGTAGAGAACTGATTTTACATCTACCCATTAATGGTGACTTTTGATTCCAAACCGACTTTGCTATATCATGTAGTTTACATTTCTCCATGTAGTTTACATTTCTTCATCTTGTACAAAGAGATAGCATGAATAACCTTAGCAAATGCTGTACTGAAATACTGAAATGCCTGCTGTACTTTTTAGTCTAGTCACTATCAAAAGAGGAAATGTTCTTAGTCTGGCATGATCTGTTTTAATTTTTTTTTTTATGAAGCTGTGCTAGCTCACCACTTTTTAAAGGGGAAAGTGCTTTTCCCTTATCATTATCCTTTCTTGCATATTGGGTCTTAAGAATGACTGGTTCTTTCTACTGATGTCCTTACATCATACCTGTTGATTCTTCATCATCAGGGTTGGCAGATATATGTTAGCAATCTTGTCGCTCCCCTTCCATTTTCAATATAAAGCAATTTTGAGTGGGTTCATAAAAGACTGCATGACAGGAAAAAAAATTAACTCCCTCTCTGGTCAAAAAATCCCAGTATTCCTCTATCTTAAGTTATTCTCCAGAAACCCCAAATCTCTTCTCAGATACTATTTCCTTAAGCATATATTCTTTTCAAATTTATTGTTCTCTCCTACTTTGAATTGTCAGCAGTAAAAAAAAAGCATATCACACTCTTTTACTCAAGATATCATAGTACTGGGGATGTAAAGACAGGAAGAAGGAAAGAAAGGAAGAAAGAAAGAAAGAAAGAGAGAGAGAGAGAAAGAGAGGGAGAAAGAAAAGAAAGATGGAGGAAGGAAAGAAGAAACAGTTCTGATTCTTAAAGAGCTTATATTGAGGAGAACAACATATACATATAGCAATAAACACACAATATATAGAGAATAAATATGACATATACGTAAGGCAGTTAAGTATAAGATAGTTGGAGGTGTGTGGTTCTAGCAATTGAGGAATTCAGGAAAGACTTCTTAGAGAAGTCGATAGTTGAATTGCATCTTGAAAGAAGTGAGAAATTCTAAAGGATAGAAGTGAGAAGGAAGTGTGTTACAGGCATGAAAGACAGTCTATGAAAGGTACATAGAGAGGAGATGGAGTGTTGTATCTGAAGAACAGGAAAAAAAGCTCAGTCAGACTGGAAAGAGAAGTAATCTGTAATGAGGCCAGAAAAATAGTTTGGGTCCAGGTTATGAAGGGCCTTAAAAGTCAAAGAGAGGAATTTAAATTTAATTCTAGAGTCAATGGAGAGTGACCTGGTGACCTGGTCTGACACACAATTAAGGAAAATAATTCTGGTAGTTGTGTGGAGGCTGGATTGGAATAGGGTGTGACTTGAGACAGGGAAACCAATTAGGAGGCCATTGTAATTGTCTAGGCAAGAGGTGATGAGAGTCTGAACAAAGTTTGCAGCTGTGAGTAGAGAGAAGGGGCAGATGGGAGAGCTGTCTGATTTGGCAAGCTTTTGGATACTAGTTGCATGACTCATGGTAAGTCACTTAGACTCTCTCTTTTTCAGTTTCCTCACTTGTAAAATGGGAATTATAATAGCTCCTAACCCCTGGCTTGGTATGAGGATGAAATGACATAATGTTTATAAAGTGCTTTGCAAAGTTTAATGCACTATGTAAATGCAAGCCATTGTTATTATTTTTGTTACTGTCATTACTCTTTGTGGTTGAGGTGATAAAAAGAGAATTAAGGAAGATCAAGGGGATAACTAGTGGCTCAGTGGGTAGAGCTGGGACTGGAGTCAGGAAGACCTGAGTTCAAATGCAACCTCACACAATTAGTAGCTGTGTGACTCTGGGCAAGTTTGCCTTGATCCACTGGAGGAGGAAATGGCAAAACACTCTAGTATCTTTGCCAAGAAAACTTCAAAGATGGTATCAGTGTCTGTCCCATGGAGTCATGAAGAGTCAGACTCAACTAAACAAATGGCAACAAAAAAACGGGGGATCAAAGGTGAAACAAAATTGGTACAGGTCTGAAGGGAGGTGGCTGTGGTCTTGGAATTGTTGGGATAAAGGAAAGGAATTTGTGTTGGTTTGTAAGGTGATTAAGAAGTAAGAATTGGTTTCAGAAAGTTTTAGCTGGGTGCTTAGGCTTGAGATACAAATGCGCACAAGTGGTATCATGAAACAATGGTTAAAATTCCAGCCATTATGGAGGGTGGGAGAAATTGTACAGGGACTTGCCTTGAATGTCCATTGTTTGTATTTCTGCTGTAGCTGAGTTATGGTTACCTGTGTTCCAAGTACAGAATGATCTCCCTCCTGGAGGGGAAGGGGAAGGTATGCAAAGAACAGTTATCAACACTCTAAGTTATTAGAGAGAATGAAACAGCAGCAGGGTTTCAATGGAGAAAGAAAGAAATCAAAGGTGGCGGAAGGGGGACTTAATACTTATTAGGATGATGGAAGAGTGTTTCATTTAAATAAGAATCTGAGGCTCTTCCTAAAGAGAAGGGAGTTATATTCCCTGAGGGGAATGAAGCAACTTGTTCTCCCAAGAATGGTATATTAGAACCACAGAACCTATTAGGTAAAAGATAATTTAACAAGGGGCAGAGGAAGAAGAGAAGAATAGTTGTTGGTGACTGGCTGCTCAGGGATACTGAGACATGTATTTGCTAAAATGATAGTAAGAATAGAATAATCTATTGTATCCAACAGATGTTTACGTGCATCTGTATGCCAGGCATATCAGAAAACCTCCTAAAGCTTCAAAACATGGCAATTACCCACTTCTAATGAGTCAACTGATCACAAGTGACACTACCAATCTGAAAGTCTTGCCAATGGTTACGAAGTCTTGGGCAAGAATCTGAAGACCACAGGGGAATTACGTTGTGTTTTTCCCATTGCTGCCCATTGATGGCAAGGAGCACAAAAGAGAAAAAATGATTTTAAAGTGAACAGTGCTATGGATAAGGAAGAATTCATTACCAAACAAGAGATAGAGAGAATTATGGGATGTAAAATGGATTTTAAAAGGTTTTGCCCAAACAAAATCAATGAAGCCAAGATTTGAAAGAAAACAAAAAACTGGGGAAAATATTTTTACATTGAATTTCTCTGATGTCTTATTTCTCAAATATATAGAGAATTGAGTGAAATTTATGAGAATGCAAGGCATTCTTTAATTGATAAATGGTCAAAGGATATGAACGGTCAATTTTCAGACTATCAAATCAAAGCTATCTGTAGTAATATAAAAATGCTCTAAATACTGATTGGTTAGAGAAATGCAAACTAAAACAATTCTGAGGTACCACTTCAAACCTATCAGATTGGTTAATATGATAGGGAAAATAAAATGACAGAAAAGGAAAATGGCACCTATTGGTGGGGTTGTAGGAAAATTGGAACAATAATGCATTGTTGATGGAATTGTGAATTGAACCAAATATTCTGGAGAGCAATTTAGAATAATGATCAAAGGCCTATAAAAGACCCTTTGGTCCAGCAATACCCCTACTAGGTCTGCATTCCAAAGAGATGTTTTTAAAAAGAGAAAGGACATATATGTACAAAAATGTTTATAACAGTTCTTTTTGTGGTGACAAAGAATTAGAAATTGACAGGAATGCCCATAAATTGGAAAATGGTTGAACAATGCTATGGTATATGGTTGTGATGGAATACTGCTATGCTGTGAGAAATTATGAGTAGGATGGATTCAGAAAAAAAAAACCTGAGAAAGCTACTTTGAACTAATGCTGAGTGAAGTGAGCAGAACCAGTAGAATGTTGTACACAGTAACAGCAATATTGTTCAATGATCAACTGTAAATTGTAAATGACTTAGCTGTTCTCAGCATTATAATGATCTAAGACAGTTCTGAAGGAATTATGATGAAGCATGCTATCCATCTCCAGAGAAAGAACTGATAAAGTCTGAATGCAGATCAAAGAATACTTTTTTTAAACTTTATTTTTCTTTTTTTTTTTCAAAATTTTTTGGTCTGTGTTTTCTTTTATAACATGACTCAAATTGTTTGCTTTCTCAATGAGAGGGGAGAGGAAGGAGGGAGAGAATTTGGAACTCAAAAATTTTAAAAAAATGCTAAAAACTGGTTTTATATGTAATTGGAAAAAATAAAAAATATTTTTAAAAAGAACATGAATAGCTAGATTAGAAGGTGGTATCTTAAAATTTGATTTGGATTTATAGATAATGACTTAAAATAAGAGTTCTCAATTTTTTCTTTGTTTTGTAGATCCCTTTTATGGTCTAGTGAAACCTATGAAACCTTTCTCAGAATAGTGTTTCTAAATGTGTAAAATAAAATGCATAAGATTACAATGGAAACCAATTATATTGAAAATAAGTTCTTAGACACTGGGTTAAGAAGTTATGACTTAAAAAGTAGAGATAAATTCCTGCCTAGAGAGGGAACACACCTATTAAAGACACATACGAAAATATCTACTGTTTTATCAATTTAATCAAAGGACTTTAGATTTAAAGGCACAGGGGAGGAAGAAGACTACCTATGTATAACCTCAAAGTGATATATTATATACTATATACTCCAAAGAGTAGTCACAGAGAAGGAATAAAAGTAACTGAGACACCCCAGAAATTTATAGGAGACAGACGTTAGGAAAGGAGCTAGTAGTTAAAGCCCATGGCATCGAGTGTCCATGCAAATTTCCCAGAGTTTAGGCCACAAAAAAGAACAAAATGGAAAGGATCAAATGAATGGAACAACAATATGGTATCGTAGTGATAGGGACTTCAGTTACTCAAGCATCTGTTGGTGCCCTCCACCTGCCTAAAGCAAAGGAGCTGATAACTTCTTGAAATGCCTACTAATCATTTTTTTCTTTCAAAAGTCACAGGAACCAATAAAGGGACTTGTTTTTGTCCAGAAAGGGAAGAGAAGAGAGTCTGCAAACTATAGCATAGTCTTTGACTTCTATACTGTGAAAATTCTAGAATTAAGGAACTGGACTGGATTCATCACGAATAAGCTATATCACACTAATTTCATTTCCTTTCTTTGGACAGCATTATTAAACTGGTATATGAGGGTAATGTTGTAGATACAGTTTGTCAGTATTCTAGCAAAGCTTTTGATAAAATGCCTTATATGATTTTTGTGGAAAAGATGGAACACTATGGATTAGTTAAGATCAGATGGATTCAGAGGTAGTTGAATGGCTGGACTCCAAGAGAAGCTGTTAATCTTTTGATTTCGACATGACAAGAGGTCTGTAGTGAAAAAGTTCAAGGATTTGGGCTTGGCTTTGTGTTTTTCAACATCTTTATCAATAGTTTGGATAAATGTTATGCTTATAACATTTACACTGGGAGGGATAGCTAACGTATTGGATGATAGAATCAGGATTTGACCGCATCTTGACAGGCTAGACTGAGCATTGGGTAGTAACTAATTTAAAATTCTCATAGACATTCTTGTACTTTGGTACAAAAAATCAACAATAATGGGGAGGAATGGATTGAAGCTGTTTTTAAAAAGGATTTGGGGGTTTAACTGAACTGCTAGTTTAGTATAAGTCAATAGTGTGACATGAAAGTCAAAAAAAGTTAATGTGGTCTTGGGTACTCCTAGCTGTAGAAAGTATATGAGTCCAGCTGTCTATATCTGGGCCAATTATAAACAAAACCATTCATTTGTGATGTCTTTAGGGGATAAAGAGTAAGGAAAAAAAGGAAAGAAGGCAGGCAGGAAGGAAAGAAAGAGGTAAATGAGTGAGGGAGGAAAGGAGAGAGTAAAGGAAGAAAGAAAAAGAGGAAAGTGGGAGGGAGGGAAGAAAGGGGGAGAGGGAAAAAGAAAAGAGGGCAGAACAGAGGAAGGGAGGGACAGAAGGGAGGAAAGAAGGAAGTAAGGAAAAAAGAAAGGAAGAAAGAAAGAAAGAGAAAGAAAGGAAGAGAAATAAAATGAAAGGAGGGCAGAAGAAAAGGAAGGAGAGAGGGAGGGAGGAAGGGAAAAGGAAGGAAAGAAGGAAAGAAAAAAGAGAAAGGGAAAGAAGGAAAGGAAGGATGATCTAATTAAAGATAGAGGGTCAGTGTTAAGGTCAGAATGACTGAGCTAAGGCAGAAAATTGTAATGAAAAGGAAATCAAAGAGAGAAGGGGAGTGAAAAGGAAAATGAGAAGAGAAAGGATCCAGGGGACAAAAAAGCAGTCAATTCAGAATAGGTGAACAAGCTCTGGGAGCCTTGGAATCTGGTAGTTTGTTTCATGTATATAAAACAGCTATATTTAGTATGAATGGGAGGTAGTGATGGAGGGAGCCTCTGGGATCTTGGAGGCCTGAAACACTGGGAAAAAGGATAAGAGTTTCTAAAGGTGGTGTTAGCAGTTCAATGAGATTGTAGATGAGAGCAGCAGGGTTGCTTTTTCCTGTCTTTGATGTCCTAGTGCTATACATCCGCACCGTTGGTCTCCTTCCACCACTATACAGCAATGGTACACTTGGGGAGAGGAGAAGGACAAGAAAATCATCAGAAAGTTTGATCAGCTTCGACATTTGAATGGTGAATTTTGGAGTCCACCCTCATTCTTTGCTAGAAGCTTTCGACTACTGGGCATGTGAGAGAGCATTATAACAAGAAAGAGTAAGTAGTCCCAAAAAATAGAAAGGTGAATACTTCTCTATTACTATAGTGCTTTAGGGTTTATAATATATTCCCTATGTTCTAGGTAGTATAAAAATTCTGTTTACAGGGGAAGAAAGTGAGTCTCGGAGCTAAAGTGAATTGTCCAAGTTCACATAGCTTGTTTCAAAGCCTGGAGTCTCATCAGCTAGGGCATGTATATGTGGCCTCCTAGAAAGCAAGGGACTATTTCATGTATTGCCTTTTTATCTAGAGATACTTTGTACATTGTTGGTGCCTAATAAATGCTTGTGTATTGATTGTATTGGCAATTGAAGATCTGACTCCGGGCAAGCCCTCGGCAGCTCACGCAAAGGGAAGGGAGCTAATAGCTTATATGTGATAGATCAGTTAATTGTAGAGTTTTTGCCATGCCATGACCCCAACTCTATTGAAGCTAGATTTAGAGCAAGACATGCCCTTTGAGTTGATCTAATTTCAACTTCTTTCATTTTTTAGATGGAGAAATTGAAGCCCAGTTTGGGGAAGTTAAAGATTGTACAGATTATAGGTGGCAGAACCAGAATTTTAACCCAGTAGTTCCAGCATATCATTTAGGGTCTGTATGTTGGGGGAAAACAGAATAAACAAACAGCAAACAAATGGGGTGGGGAGAGGTAAGGAGATAATAATCCCTTGGAAAGAGGACTACCTTGTAGGTTCCTAATGTTTCTACTACCACATGGTTGGACTGGCATTGCTTCATTGGTGATAAGCAAAGCAGCCCCACAAATAGAACTTCATCCTAACCGAAATGGGTCTCAGATGGTCTCATATGTATTATACATCATTATTAATTGGTTAGCTGATTGGTGACATTGGTGAGTATGAATGTGAATACCCATAAATGGCACCCATGTCATGCCAGTATCCAATGTGTTGACATAATGGCAGCATCCATCAAGTCTTTCACTGCAGCGTTTTAATAGAATGATATCCTAACGGATATTCTGAAGGATTCTCTGACAACTAGAGTCTGTCTCAAGAGTTATTTAACAGTTAAACAATCATTTAATCAATTCATTAAATTAAACATTAAACACCTACTATATACGTAGGTACAATGCTAGGCCAGATGATTTGAAGTTACTTGGTTTCCAAAGTAACACAACAACAACAACATATATAGTGCTTTAAGATTTGCAAAGCATTTTATGTATCTCATCTGATCCTCACAAGAACCCTGTTAAATAGATGCTATTGTTATCTCTATTTCACATATGAGGAAACTGAGGCTGACAGATACTTGGCCAGCATCACACAGCTAGTTGGTGACTGAAGATTCAAACCCAGGCCTTCCTGACTCCAAGTTCTACTCTATGACACTGTGCTTCCTGACTGCCTCAGAATCAAAGGGTCATATTTTTAGGCCTAGGAGAGACTTCACAGGTCTTCTCTTGTCCTCCACCCTTCCTTTCCATTTTACAGATGGGGAAATTGAGGCCCAGTGATTTTCCTGAGGTCATACAGGTAGGAAATAGTAGGACTGGGATTTGAAGGTCATTTGAAGTCAATAATGAAGACTATCACTTTGGTAAATACAGGGGGTTTTGATGAGAACAACTCCTAGAATAACCTGTTAGCCTCCTTAAGAGTTTTATCTGTTGAATTTGTATTCCCACTGCTTAGCACAATGCCTGGCTAATATAGCAGGTGCGTAATAAATGCTTGTTGATTTTTGATCTATTAATATGCCTTTAAACAGAAGGATTAGGAGAGAGATACAGTGTTAGTCTCCAAATGCATTTCCTTCATTCCTCTCTGCTAATAAATAAAAATTGCTTTTCTGCCTTTACCTTTTTTTCATGTATAAAGAGGCATAGATGAGCATTGAAAGAGAAGCCATATGGTGCCTCCTTGGGGTAGTTTCCACTGCTTGGGTTTGGCTGGGTGGACAAGGTCATTGAAGGGCTTTCTCCCAACTCGCTAGCTACAAGTAAAAACACTTCAGGAATAATACGTCATCAGTGTCTAGAATACAACTTGGCTGTCATTTTGACAGTCCAAGAGGAATTACCTTCTGGTGGGATTAATTTGTGAAATGATATCCTAAGCCAGGGATCTCAACATACATATCCCTCAATTATTTTGGAAATGCCGGGAGAATCTAGTATGTAGTAGGGGTTTTATAGTTGTGGCTCCTTAAAAAATGAGATTGAACTTTAAGATGAATTTTTAAAAGACCACAGAGGAAGGAATTTGGAAAGAAATTATAGACTTGGAGCAAAAAAAAAAAAGTTTGGGACATAGCAGCTGAGTGTTGATTGGTATGCTTTAGCATTAATTTGGAGGACAAAAAGCAAGAGTGACTTCCAAGTCTAGTTTTTAATTGTTCCAGTGTCTCTTTTGGTAGAAGATCAGGTGCTAGATTTACGGTCAGGGAGAATCCTGTCTCAGACACTGGTCTTGTGACCATGGGCAAGTCAAATGATCTCTCTGGGTCTCACTTTTCTCATTTGTGAAATGACTGGGCTAGATTCAGTGGTTTTTCAGGTTCCTTCTATTTCTAAATCTATGTATGATTCTAGCATCTGATTCCAGAACAGTCAATCTGAGAGTGCCCAATGGGGAAAATAATTAATGGAACGAAGGCCTGGCTAGGGAGTTGGGATGTGATTATTTAATTTAGTTTGAAGTAAAAAGAAGCTGGCCTTAGGTTGTGTCAACAGAGGAACTGTATCAAACTTACTTTCTGAAATGTACTTTGATTGCAGTCAAATCCCCTGGGTCATCAGACTCAGCAATAAGAGCAATTAAACAAAATGGAAATATGAAAAAAAATCATGATGTAACCCATAAGTGAGAGGTGTCAGAAATGAATGATTCTGCCAATAACAGGCCCAAGTGTAACCAATGGAAGTTATGTTCTTGCCGTGATTAGGAGTACAACATGGTATAGCAGAGTGCTAGATTGGAGTCAGGGAGAGATGAGCCCTAATCCTACCTCAATTACATTCAGCAAACTTTTATTTAAATACCTATTATATGCCAAGAACCACATAAAGTACTAGAGATGCCTTGCATATTTCTTAGCTGTAAGACGTTGGGGACAACACAATTGCTTTTAGTCTCAGTTTACAAATCTTTAAAATGGGAATGATAATACCTGTGCCACGTACCCCACAAGGTTGATATAAGAATTAAATGAGATAATACATATAAATCACTTTTCAAATATTAGAGTGTTATGTAAACGTAGGTTGTTATTATGTTCCTCCAAGATTTCCAAACTAAAATTCGATGTAATTCAATAATAATAAAAACAAATATTTATTAAAGGCCTACTAGGTACAATGCAATATATGCTATAGTCTAGCCCATATCTCTTCACTTTTTCTTCAAGATGAAATGAGAGACGTTATACAGGGTTTTGCTAAAACACCAGCAAATTGTCACTATAGTATTCCTCTCATTTAACACAGTAATTTTGTCAAAAAAGAAATAATGTTAACCTGATGTTTCCTATGTTCTTACTGAAGCTGTACTGGCACTATATTATCCCAGCTTCCTTTTCTCCTGGTTCACTAGGCATCTCTTTAATTAACACATTCTCTATTTTTGCTAGAATTTGAAGTTAAGCTCTCTGGCCTATAGTTTACAGGCCACAAAGCTAGGGCATTTGCCTTTCTAAAATCCTGCAGTACCTCCCTTCTTCTACACAATCTTTCAAATAACTTTGACACTTGCTCAGAGATCATGTCTCCTGGGTTTTTGTTTGTTTCATAGCCAAGAATCAAATGACTTAAGATTAGCAAGGACACTAGCTACTCTCTTACTTATCTTGGTCATTTCTAGTCCTGAAGTAATTCTTCTTGAAAGAGAAAACAAACACAAAATAAGGAAGGCATACCACTAAATGGACATGGGCGGGGTGGAAGCAGTCCGGGAATGGAGAAGAAGATGGACAATGGAACTTAGCCAAGACAACATTGCATAGGGACTGGTAAATGCAAGCAATCTATGGAGTAATTGGGGACAAGTAATTGGGAGCTGAGAAACTTTCTCAATAGAAAACTTGCATGATTGAAGTGGCACATTAATCAGATTACATATGATAAAGGTTGTGCTTGTAAATGCTTAACACCTGGATATATATATATATGTATATATATGTGTGTGTGTGTGTGTGTGTGTGTGTGTGTGTGTGTGTGTGTAATATCCCTCCATAATATACTTTTAATTTGAATGTGCATTATGAAAATTTTTCCATTCCTTTCTTAAGTGCACATAATTTCTTAGGTATAAATTTCTATTTCTTAGGTATAAATGTTCATACACTGAAAATAGAACAATTCACTCTCAAAAGTGGGTTTTAGGGGTGGTTAGGTGGCGCAGTGAATAGAGCACCAGCCCTGGAGTCAGGAGGACCTGAGTTCAAATCCGGCCGCAGACACAACACAAAAAACTAGCCATGTGACCTTGGGCAAGTCACTTAACCCCAATTGCCCTACCTTCCCCTCTCAAAAAAAAAAAAAAGTAGGTTTTAGCTGACTCCAGCACAATGCCAGATAGGATGTCACAGAAAAAGGCAAGAAGAACAAGGAGAAGACTTGTATAATTGTATAAATGAGAAGAGGTACCAAGAGATTGAAGATTTAGCAGGGGAGCTAATTCTGCAATTTGAAGTTGGGTAAGGGAAATAGAGGTGGGTGGTAAAAAGCCCTTGGTAAAAACCTCAATGTTAATGGACACAAGTGTTGATTCTCTGCAATTTATACCTCACTCACTAGAATTTGGCTGCCATAACTGAGTGCCCTCTCCCTCTGTGATGAGGCCCTAGGGATTCAATGCTGTCTTCCAAGAACCAGCCACAAGCAACATTGCCCACAATTGCTTAAGGTTTCCTCCAATGATCAGACCAGATAATGGTTGTCTTGGAGGCACTATCAAAATCACATCTGAAGGAAATGTAGTTGCAGAGATTGGCGAGGGAGTATCCTTGGCTTTTGGGGTCTTGCAAGATATCAATCCTCTTTTGCACAATTATTTCTGCATTTTCAGAGCCTCCCCAGCAAAATCAGCATATTTGAGGTGTAATTACCAATACTGAGGATTAGAGTTGTCCCACACTGGCAAACTCCCTTCCTTTGGCTCTCTTCTTTAATCAAGGGCGCTTTGGGGGCCAAATTTGACAGCTGCAGTGCTGGCAACCAACCCAGGAACATGGTTCTGGGATAAGTTACATTTGCGGGAGCTTTTGTGTCAGGGTTATTGGCAATCTGTTAGAAGGTTTCACTGTCAGCATCAAAGCCAGAAGGGTGTAATGCACCATCCGTCTGGCAGAAGTAACAATAAGATAAAGTGAGTTTGATAAAATCTCATTATGTTTTCATCTATTGGATCAAAGGAGGAGGAAAAGAGAACATTTTATGGGGAGGAAATGTTTATGTTACGCTGCCTTATGGCCCTCAGGAGTTTAGAGGACACACACAACTCAGAAGCTTGTCACATACTGTGTGGTTTATAGTATAGACCATCATATGACACTCTCTTTTTCAATTCTTTCTCTTGTTCTTTTATTCTTTCCTTTAATATTCTCCTCAACATCTTTACTAAACTATATAGGAAACCTTAGGCTTATGTCTGTAGATATTACATAGCCCCAGAGTGGAAAATACAGAGGCATTCTTGATTCCAAAATCCCAAGAGCAGCTTACATCAATGATTATGCCTTGGCTTTAGGTGGGGAGGGAATTTCCTAGGACTGAAATGATGACATTCTTCATGGTTTGTGGAACTTTATTTCTATGCAAGATGTACTGAGATGCTCACTAAATAAACAAGAACTACCTATTATCACAGAAAAACAAAATCAAGCGAGAAGAGATTTTAAAGGTTGCCTTGTCCATGACAGAAAACAAGTAATGGTCTTCTTTAAGACAGAGACTGCTTCATTTTTCGCTGTTTCACTGCCAGAGCCTAATAGAATGCTTGCATATTAGATTATTATTGTATTATTTGAATCTATGATTTTGTCAGAGTGTTGACTTACTGGAGTGGAAATTCCAATCAATGATGCAGGTCAACAATTCTTCTGAAATTTATAGTCTTAGAGATTAGCCTGGGAAATAGGGAGGTTAAGCAATTTGTCCATGGTCACATAGCTAGTAATTATCCATAGTAGGACTTAAGCCCAGATCTTATTGACTCCAAGGCTGGATCTCTATCCACTATACCATACTGCCTCTCACCTTACATAGAAGAGGAGCTTAATAAATTCATTTTGAATTGGTTTGAATCTCCTCTACAACATAGCCAACAAGTGGTCATCCACTTGTTTGAAGGCCTCCGATAACCGAGGAATCTATCATATCCACAAGTATACATCCCATTCCACTTTTGAACAGCTGTAATTGTTTCTTACATCAAGCCGAAGCCTGCCTCTGTGTAGTCTTTAGAATTGCTGCAATAATCTCTATAAATTCTGGTGTCTGGATATTACTAGTTTGAACTGACATGCACAGTACTCCATTGAGGCAGGTAAGCATTATGATCTTCATAGGATCAGCATCATAGGTTTAGAGGTGGAAGATAGAAGATCAAAATATAGAGAAAAGATCTGTATTATGTATTATTAAGCAGTATTCTCTACTCCTAAGAGCCCTGGTCTATCCGGATTGTAGTCTTACATTTTTCATTTTAAAATCTCAAGAGTACTTCTACCTTTCAAAAGTAGGTTCTAATTACTTCAGGAAGAATTCTGGCAGGTTGAGAGGGGGCAAGATTGTGCCTGATTAGAGTGAAACAGTAATGGAGAGTGCTGTTGCCAGTTAGCAATATGTCCTATACCAGAAGGTAGCACATAATTGGGCTGTACCAAAGCTGTTAGCTCACCCCTCTTTATATTTTACAGGAGGCATGCTGGTAAATTACACAAAGGGCTTTCTGAATTTCAGTACCCGTCAGATAATTGAGAACTGTTCATAGGGTTTTTGGAGTAGAGACATTCCAGGCTCTAATTTCTTTAAGATGACATCTTTAATATTCTTTTTTCCAACTCACAAACTCTTCCTTTTTAGAAAGATTTGAGACAGTGACAATGCCAGATTTTTTTCCACCAGACATGACGGGTGAGATAAGTGAAAATAGCTCTTCGGGTAAAAAAGGAATTATTTGTGAATTTGGGTAAACAGACAGTGAATAAAATTCCGAGAGATCGAGAGAGGGCACTCACTGTTCCCTGACTTCTCATTTTCTTCTCTTTTATGAGAATGCTTCCTTGAGCTGGAAGGAGGTTAATTACTAATCTTTCAGAATCCCATGACTCTGGACTCCTTATTATAATGCTAGATCATATACCAGTGTGTTCCTTATAGAACGTGACTGGCTAATTATTAAAATAGTCCAGTTTTTTCTCCAGATGTTTCCTTTCTGGGTAAACAAATTGCTAAGTTCAATTACCTTCTATTTGCACTTCATTGCTTCTTGACAGCAAATATGCTGTGAAAATAAGTTGCCTCCCAGTGGTTATAATCTCCAAGGATAGAATAAACAAATGTTTGTTCAAATTTTTAAATTTCCAAATATACATATACCTCTGTATATATACATACATATATAACTATGGCATATACATCTATACCTGTACACATATGTGTTCTTAAAATTGTCCTTAAAACTGTAAAAACTCTTTGAAAGTAGTATCATATAACCTTATTTCTTAGACTTCTTAAAGGCATATTAAAGGTCATTTTCTTTTTCTTTTTTTTTTTTAAAGCAATTGGGGTTAAGTAACCTGCTCAAGGTTACATGGCCAGTTATTTCTGGGTGTGGTGCTAAGTATTTGAGCCTGGATTTGATCCCCAGGTCATCCCAACACTGAAGCCGGTACTCTTACTTGCTGAGCCACCTGGTCTCCCCTAAGCAATTGGGGTAAAGTAACTTGCTCAAGGTTACACAGCCAGTTGTTTCTGGGTGGGTGCTAAGTGTCTGAGCCTGGATTCTATCCCCAGGTCATCCTGACACTGGAGCTGGTGCTCTTACTCGCTGTGCTACCTGGCCGGCCCTAAAGGCCATTTTCATAACACAAGATTTTAACCTTGGCATTTTAATTCAAGGTTACATAGAATGGGTTGATAAATCCTTATCTACAGAACACAAGATTAGCAAGAATCAAGGCTAGACCCAAGAATCACATAATTTCCGAACTGAAAGGGACCTCAGATGCCAGGGAAAGTTTTATTGACACTGCTTTCTTTGTGTTTGTTTTTTTCAAGTGATGATTGGACCAACAGGCTCCAAAGTCTGAAACTCTATGAGTCTGTAGTTCTGTCCTTGACTCTTGATAATCCCATGCTTTGTAGTCGATGTTTTCTCCACACATACTATGCAATCTCATTTCAAAATACCTCAAGGAGACATTTTTAAAAATCCAAAGAGGAGAACAGGAGGAAGTTCAAAAAGAGGACATGGACAGTCAAAGCAGTATTGACAGTACTGTGTTAAATTTAATATATACTTAAACCCAAGCTGTATGTAATAGAGATTCACAGTTTCATTTAAAGTCCTTTTTTTCTGTTCCTTGGATATGGACTTGGTCATGTTTTTTGATGTTTATCTAGCTCATAATTGACCAAAAATGAAAAAAAGAAGAAATACAAGGAAGTGAAAAAACACTATAATTTTGAGCAATGTAGAACAGTTATCTGTCTTGTTGGTCATGGTTTGAGGGATCAAAGAGACAACAATTTCTAGAATTTATTGCCTCATCTTAGTTCTTTTCTTTGAGCCATCAGAACAGAATCCATGTGCTATAATAGTCCAATAGTACTTGTTCCATCTATAATGTTTGATGGACAAACATCATAATATGTATTACCAGGCCTTTTCAAATATTATATGGTTACATCCTCAACTTTTATACTGAGAGACCCATTTTGGAAGAATAGATTTTATTGTTTCCATCATATGTATAAAAACCCAAAACAGAGAAAGAATCAATAACTCACATTTGTATATTGCTTTAAGTTTTGTAAAGTACTTTATACATTATCGAATTTAAGCCTTGTAATAACCATGTGAAATAGGTGCTGTGACAGGGATTACTATTCCCATTTGTACAAATGAGGAAACTGAGGCTTAAGGAGGTTTAAAATAGCTGGTTTACGTACAAAGTACTGGGAGTGGGATTTGAAATCAGGCCTTCTTGACTTCAGATCCAACATTTTACCCCTCATGCTTTATTGTCACTTCTATGATTTGTAGCTATGAATAGGCTTGTAAAGGAATAAGAACTTGGAAGCCCAATAATAACTGGGGAAAGGCTTTCTGTTTCTTCACAAGGTAAAGGGTGAGTATGAATGTTAGGGCAAAGGATAAGGGATGAAAGCAACCATCACTTAATGACCACTATTGATAAATTGTTACCCTGGCTTTTGAGATTTTGAAAGGTATGCCAGTATAATAGATCATTATGAAATGTATCCCTAAAGATGGAAGGGTAGAATGATATTGCTTCAGACTTTTGTCGGTCAGTTGTTACAGTCATGACTGATCTTCATGACCCCATTTGAGGTTTTCTTGGCAAAGATATGAGAGCAGTTTGCCATTTCCTTCTCTTGTTTATTCTATAGATGAGGAAACTGAGGCAAACAGGGTTAAGTGACTTGCTCAAGGCCATATAGTAAGTGTCTGAGGTCAGATTTTAACTCGTCTTCTTGACTCCAGGCCCAGCACTCTATCCACTGTGCCACCTAACTGCCCCATTGCTTAAGACTACCCCAAGGTGTTAATTGGGAGGAATTCCTCCATCAGGTAGTAATTGTGCGGTGGCTACGGAAAGATAGCTATCTTTCAAAAGGGGAAGGGCTGACTTCTGGTACTGACTTTCTGAAAACCGGTCCCTACCTTCTAATGGACAATATTATTGAACAATGGAAGTCACTTGTGGATTCCTTATCATTTTCTGTACCTTGTTTCACTGGGTTTAGGTCATGATTCTGTCTTGGTCTTCTCATCTTCCACTCCCTAAAACCCACCTTTACTTAGAACTTGGTCCTCTAAATCTTTTTGGTCTTCTAAGAAGAATGTAAGCTTCTTGAGGGCAGGAACAGTTCCATCTGTATCTTTATATCACAAAGATCTAGCTAGCATAGTGCTTTGTCCATAGGTGCCTAAAATTATTTGTTGTGTTTATGTTCATGTACTGGATTCAACAAGCTTGCATTTGATGGGAAGCAAAATACAAAGCAAAACAAAATACATTTTAAGCAGTGTTTCAAAAGCTTCTTAGTGAAATTAATAATAATAGCTGAGTTTGTATAGTACTTAATTTACATTCCTGTGAGGCAGTTACTACTGGTATTCATATCTCTAGTTTTATAGAGAAAGAAACTGAGGCTCAGAGACGTTAATTGCCTTGTCCACAGTTTCTCATCTAGTAAGTGGAGAAAGCATGGTTCAGTGGAGAGAATTGTGGTTTGGATTCAAATTCCAGCTTTGCTGCTTACTATCTGTGTGGCCTTGTATAAGTTATTTAACCTGCATAGGCCTTAGTCTCCTTATCAGTAAAAGGAGGGGGTTAGCCTAGATCACCTCCCAGGTCTTTGTCAGCTCTAAATCTACGATCCTTTATAGCCTTTATGCTATCTAAATCTATGATGCTGAGATAAGGATAGGAAGCATAGCCCAGTACCCTATGTACTTCTTCATTTCTGCCTCTCAATTAAAAAATCACATCAAATGTCAAAGTTTTCATGATGAAATGGAGAAGGGTTGGGTAAGGGACATGAAGGGAGAAGGTTGGGTAAGGACATGACTAAAGAGTGTTCTCTCCTCTCTTTCTTCCTTACATCCTATTTGTGACATACATTTTGCCTAGAGTTATCTGATTAAGACCGTGAATCAAGGGATGAGGAAAAGATTATTTCACCAGCAACAGTGTCAGACTGTGCCAGGAAAGGTGGTGATGGATAGAGGAATCCAGATGCCAGATCGCACCCTTGCATCCCACTCTATTGAGAAGGAGTTGCTCATAACCACTCCAGTCCAGCAGCCAGTGATTACCTCTCAAAGGAAAACTTGGACCTTTGAGCCCGACCTGTTTCATGGTCTTTGATGATTCTACTGATTCTCAAGTGTCTCTATTTGTGGGTACAGCAGCTTGTAAACATATCCTGTATAGCTGCAGGTCAGAAGGTGGATGTCTGTGAGAGGTGCATGATTTGTATTGATGTCTACTGTGGATTTGTCAGGGACCTTTCTGGGACCAGAGGGAGATGAAGCAGGCATTCTCTGTTCTCAGGGAAAAAAAATAAGTCTGACTTATATTTCCTCATGTCTGACATGTTATTTTTTTCTTATGGGAAGGAAGTGTACACATTTTCTTCTCTAAATGACAATTTTAGTTCTAATTATACATCTAGTTAATGTCTTCCTGAGGGACTATCTGTTGACATACTGACAAGACTGCAGCCGCCACTATGTGTGGAATTTGGATTTGGGGCCCATTTTCTTGATGTGTGCCTTTTTCATCTCTCTTATTCTCATAGATTTTGCACACTAGGACTTGAATAGATGGGATCTTAGACTCCATGCACTAATGAATTCCTATTAAAGCACTACAGGGTCCTAAAAAGAGGGTTCAAGAGATGGGTGGGTTTTTAGTCAGGTGCTGGGTAGTTCAAATTGTGGTTGAGACTAATAGGACTTCATAGCTGGGGTCACCACTCAATCAAGTAATAATGTGTTTATAAAATAACTAATATGTGTTAGATGCTAGGGATTAAAAAAGGCAAAAACGAAATGACCCTTGTCTTTGAGGCTTACATTCTATTGGCAGGAGCACATACATCTATGTGTATACAAAACTGATAAAAATAAATACAAGGATTTTTTGGGGGGACATATGTCTAGAAAATGGGGGGGTGATTGAGCAGATCAGGAAAGGCCTCATGTAGAATGTGGCACTTTAGCTCAGCTTTGAAGGAAGCTAGAGATTCTAAGAGTTCATAGTCAAGTCTTGTAAAGAAATCTTGAGGAAGACTGGCCTTCAAAGTCAGACAAGCTAGCTTTCCTTGCCAGGCAATTTTGTTCCTTTCTCTCTCTGCTTCACAGAGTACCATTCTGTCCTTTGAGGTGATGAGAAATCTCTCATTACTATTTACTGCATGTTCAAGGTATTTTTTTTAATTCAAAGCTTTCATTTCAGGGAGGTGATTGGAGCAAGCTTCTGGGCTAAGGAAAGATATGCTGTGTTCAGTTTGCCCATTTTTACAGATGAGGAAATTAAGGTTCAAAGTGACTAAGTGGTTCTTATCTCATCTTAATTCTGCTGAAAAAAGGATTTTGTATTTGATTCTGGGGGCAATAGGGAACCAATGGATTTCACTGAATAGAGGTCATGAGATGGCTGGACCTGCATCAATCTGACATTTGAGTAAAGGATGGAATAGAATGGGAAGAGACTCGAGCCTGGAGTCCAACTAGCATGCTATGGCAACAGTCCAAATGGGAAGTGATGAGGGCCTGTACCATAATGGTGGCAATGTTAAGAGACAGAAGAGATATTATAAAGGTTGGAAAGACAGGGCTTGGTGCATGATTTTGATACAAGGAGTGCTATGAGTAAGGGGTTGGGATGATATGTTTGTTGTGAACTGGGAGGGATGGGATGAAGGTGACATCTTCCACAGTAATCGAAAATGGTCATCAATTCAATTTTGGACATGTTGACTTTAGGATATCAACAAGACATCCAGTTTGAGATATTCCAAAAGGCATTTGGTGATGTGAGACTGGAGGTCAGGAGTGAGTTTAGGGCTAGAAAAGTAGTTTTGAGAATCATCAGCATAGAGATAATAATTGAAATCATGGGACCTGATGAGATCACCAAGGCAAATGATATAGAATCAGAAGAGAAGAGGGCCCAGGACAGAGCCTTGGGTGACATCCATGGTTAATAGGTAGGATGTAGATAGATCCAGCAAAGGAGGCAGAGAATGAGTCAGGCAGGAGAACCAGGAGAGGATAATGTCACAAAAAACCTAGAGAAGAGAGTATCAAGAAGAGGGCATGATGTTCTCGAAGGCTAAACAGAGGTTAGGAAGATTGAAAATTGAGGAAAGGTAATTAGATTTGGCAGTTAAGAGATCATCAATAACTTTGGAGAGAGCAGTTTCAGTAGAATGGTAAAGTTGAATGATGGGATAGGAAGTCAAACTGCAAAGAGTTTAGAAGAAAATGAAATGAAAGGAAATAGAGGCATTGATTATAGATGACCTTCAGCTTAGCCATAAAAGGGATGAGAGATATAGAAGGAAAGCTGTCAGGATAGACAGATCAAGTGACAGTTTTTTTTTTGATGATGGAGGAGAGGTTTCCTTGATTGAAGAACTTAATGGAGCATTCTCCAGAGAGCATAGAATTAAAAAAGAGTTTGGACTGGTTGGGGGAAGCTTTTCTTGGGTGTAATATGTGGAAGGTCGACTTGGGATGGAACATAGTAGTAGCCTAGATCTTGTCACCCTGGACTTATATTACCTTCAGAGAGAATAGAGTTGTCCAGATGCTTAGGACAACATATGGAAAGTACAAGAATTCTCCCAAAAGATGGAAATAAGAGAGAGAGAGAGAGAGAGAAAGAGAGAGAGAGAGAGAGAGAGAGAGAGAGAGAGAGAGAGAGAGGGAGAGAGGGAGAGAGGAAAGGAGGGAGAGATGCCTTCAAGTATACAAATACAAAGCACATGAAAATTAATTAAAAGTGATTTCAAGAGAGAGAGAGACTGTACTAATGAGGGAGGTGAATCAAGAAAGTCAGGTGGTATCTAAATTGTGCTCTGAGAGCGGGGCTTAATAATCTAAATGAGATGAGACATCTTTTTCTTCATGACTGTACTTGAACAGAATGGAGCCAAATTTTGATATTAATTATCGTTTTTTGGGAATCTCAGATAATTTTAGGGCTGTATATGCTGAGAATCTGGGAAAGAAGAACACAATCTCAACTATTATGGTTACTTGCCTCATAGAATAAGGCATCATAATATTCTTAAGACAGTACTGGATTTGGAGCCAGAGGACTGAATTAAAATCTTGGCTCTGCCATCTGTTATACTATGACCTTCAGGAACTCAGTTAATCTCTCTGAGTCTCAGTTTGCTTAATTGCAAAATGAGGGTTAGATTAGATTGCCCCTAAGTTCTCTTCCAGCTCCAAAAACCTGTGGTCCATAAATTTATAGTTAAAAATAATTTCTGGGACTAGAGGAACCAAGTGATTCTCATAGTTATGTAGAGCTGCATTTTGTTTTGGGGAAGCAAGAACTCATAAACAGCCCTGATGCTTCTAGGTGTGCTTGATCAACTCAATTAATTGATTATGTCTTCACTATTTCAAGGATTTGTCATATTTGTTTGTGTTGTGTGTACCCCCTTTACCAAAGTAAATTGTAACTCTATCTTCTGTCTTCCCTCCCACCCCCAGCATGATTTTTTTAGTGGCTTTTCCTCCCCCCCCCCCCAAATGACCATGTCATGACCAGCCTCCCAGGGATCAGTCTTTTTTAAGCTTATCTATGACAAATGGTAGACATACAGATGGCCACTGGACCCATGATTGAAGCTCCCTCTCCTTGGTATTACCTTTTTGTACTCTGTCGGCATAGCCTTAGAGACCTCATGCTATCCTTACATCAGAGTAGAGCCCTTGGTGTAATTTGGTTGATAACAAAGGTTATGATGTCCCCTGCCTCTTTTAAAGCCCTTATATCTTGTTTGTACTTAACTGTTTGCATGTAGTTTTCCCTAGTAGACAGTGAGCTCCTTGGGAGCAGAGATGGTTTTTTGTTTTTCTTTGTGTCTTTAGCATTTAGCACTGTGCCTAGAATATAGCAGGCGCATAACAAAAGCTGATCCACTGACTGAAACAGAATATAGACCAATGCTTTGTCTTTTCACTGTGCTTTTAGACTCTAATGAGGTGATTTTCCATTTCCCCCCACAGATAGCTTGATTGTACATGTTATTTATATATTGTTTCCCTCATTAGACTGTGAGCTTCTCAAGAAAAGGAACCATCTTTTGTCTTTCTTTGTACCCCCAGTATTTAGCACAGTGCCTGACACATTGTAGGCACTTAATAAATCTTTATCGATTGAATGACAGATTCTTCTCTAGCTTGCATCAAAGGAAACACCGAATAATAATATTATGTGTGTATATATATATATATATATATGCATATATGTAAATCCACCTTTGGAAGGAGTGAGGAACAAATGCTGATATTTTGTCAAGAAGAACAGTGAAAACAACTCAAAATAAATTCTGAATTTTTTATGAATAGGGAGATGGCCTCAGAATCAGGAAGATCTGGATTCAAGTTCTGCATCTGCTGTTCTGGTTGTGTCCCTAGGCAAGTCTGTTAACCTCTCAATACCCCCAGGAAATTCTAAGACCATTAATTATAGAACCAGTGCTTACCTCCATTGGTACAAGAAATTTCTCACTTACATGAAAAATATCATTAATCTGATTCCCCCTTCTCTGTTCCCGCCCCCCCCCCCATGAAAGCATTATAAGAAGTAGCTATATTGTCTTCTCAGAGATTAAATGAGAATGTTACTGGGTCAAATATGGCCACAAACTAACTGTTATATAAGAATAACCTGAAATAAAGTTACTTTTAAAAAGTGACAGTGCAGAAGCTTGTTGTTCCTTTTGCTATATTTTTCGTAGTGCTTTGGGACTTGGTTTACTCAGCTATAAATTTTTTAATAGAGTATTTCTTGCTTTTGCCTGGGAAACTAACAAGAATATGACACTTCAGGGGCTGTTTAATGGGAAGGGAAAGACAGTTTTTACAGCTTGCTGGGACAAGCTACAACTACATTTTTTTTCTGTTGGTTTTGGACTCCTTCTCCAATCCTTTGCACAGCTAAAGGGTTCTTCCCAGATAGACTTTGAGATTTGTCTGTGAGGTCTAAAATGACCTTAACCACTAGTACGATTTCCATTGAATTTGATCCTTTCAGTGTATTTCAAGGGAAAGATCACTGGATTTAGAATCAGAGGTCCTATGCTTATATCTTGGTCCTGATACTTAATACCTGTGTGACCTTGGGGAACTAATCTTGCCTTTCTAGGTTTCTGTTTCCTCATGATGACAATGAAGATGTTGACCTAGATGACTTCCAAGGTCCTTTCCAGTTTGTGATCCTAAGGAATTTACCTGTACTCTTGTCTATACCATTCATACCTCCTAGTAAAGCTAATCATCATTATACTTGGGGTAAATAATTTACAAGATGACCTATCGTGCAGTGATGAACCAGGACAACAATCCAAGATTCTAGACTCCCAGTTTCATGTTCCAAATCAATTCAACACACATTTCTTAAGGGCTTACAATATATAAGGCACTGTACTAGGAATTAGTGATCCCAAAATAAAAATGAGACAATCCCTGCCATTAATGATTATTCATTCTACTGGGGCACACTCCCACCTGTGTTCTGCTTGGTTTAGACTCTGACAACATCATTTTTCCCCAGAATGAGCTTATCAACTCATCATTCTCAATATTGCTTCAGCTTTGGCACTCACACCTTCTAAGTACCGTTAGTTGCCTTTCCCCTTATGGCTGAAAGACTAGACAAAAACGTAAAATTGCCCCCATCCCACTCTAAAGTCTCCCTTTAAAGAGGGCTCAGAATTCCCAGCCTTCTCTTCACTTCCTAGTTGTTTTGCTTAGTTTCAATATCAATATCATCATTCCCCTGCAATGGGTGCCATATTCCCATTCTGCTTTTTGTGTATTATCTTCCTTTATTAGATTGTAAGCCCCTTGAGGTCAGGGACTGTTTCTTTTTCTTATTGGTATCCCTAGACCTTAGCAGAAATGCCTGGTGCATAGTAGTATAGTATTGGAGTGAGGGGAGATATAATATAAAAATAAGTGTAAACAAACCACTGGCAAAGTAACATAAAGTATTATCCAGAAGGGGAAGGTATTCATAGTGATATAAACATCTGATTTGTGCTTCAAAGGCAATAACAGTATGACATCCTGGAAAGATCATTGAACTGGGAGTCATGGGAACAAAGTTCAAATTTGAGCTCAGGCAATTGATTATAGTACCAACACCTGCAGTAAACCTAATGTAACCTGGGGGCAAATAACTTAACATCTCTAGGTCTCAGTTTTCTCAACTGTTAAAATGTAATGAGGACTTTCCTGCACGTGCTCAGATCACCTAATAGGGGAGGACCCTTCTTCTGGGAGAAGACATCTTGCCCTTGTTCTCCTCTCTCAACTCTCTCTCCTTGGCTGCATAATCCAAACAGAATGCTTCTTTAAAAACTAACTGATCAGGACAGTTATTCTCTTTCTTTTGATTTCCAGAAAGGTTAAAGATCGCAATTACCAGTGAGGGGGCAAAGATGACCTTCCTTCTCCCATTATTTTGTAGCACCAAGAAGTGGGTTTAGGCTTAGGTTTTGATTTGTTTCATTCCATTTTGTTTGTCCTTAACAGGCTCTGGTGGTGGAATGACCACTGGTTCTAGTGGCTCCAGATTTGGTAGAGTTAAGATTACGGGACCGATGGGCAGCCAGCCAGTGGGCCAAGCAGCGAAGCCTTGAGAAGTCAAAGTACCTGTCCTTGACTTGAGTCCAAGGTGGGGAGTGGGGTGGCATTTGACCTTGGAACTTTGTGCTCTAGATGAATTGAGCTAAAGGGTGGACCTAATTTTTTTTTCTCTCTCCTTAATAAGAGGTGGTATAGCTAGGCTTATGCAGTGGCACACAAGTGAGGAACCTGTGGCCTTGAGGTGACATGTGGCCCTCTAGATCCTCAAGTGCGACTCTTCAACTGAATCCAAACTTTGCAGAACAGATCCCCTTAATAAAAAGGATTTGTTCTGTAAAATTAGGACTCAGTCAAAAGGCTGTACCTAATTACCTCAAAGGTCACATGTGGCCTGGAGGCCACAGGTTTCCCACCCCTGCTTTAGAGTGTTGGTAGGATGTTTGTATGTTTATTATTGCTATACCTTCGATGTAAATATTGTAAAAGCTTATCTGTTAGGTTATTAAATGGAACTAGGGTGCAGAGGACCCTTTATAATTGGGAGAACACCATCAGTGGGGGCTAGAGCTAAGGGAAGAGAAACTAGACACCTACAATCCCCCTGTGTACTGAAGAACTCTAGGGGAGAAGTGAAATGTAACATTCTTGGTTCACAGGTAGTGAGGGGCCAGAGGAATCACTGTTAAAAGAATAAGGAGCTGGATTGATGACCAAATTCCCTTTCATCTATAGATCTTTTACCATGTAGAGTTATGATTTTATGAAACTAGTAACCCTATGAAGTGTAGGGGAGAAGTGTATTCCACATGGAGGGGACTACTTGGGTAAAGCCACTAAGATGGGGATGCAATGTCATCTAAAGGGAGCAGCTGACCCACAGTTTGACTGAAATGAAGCATGCCTGAAAGGTAGCATCAGGAAGTAAAACCAGAAAGATATGTGGGATCCAAGACTGTGGAGGACTTTAAATATCAGTGGGAAAATGACACATTTTATGCTACATGCAGTAAGGATCCCCTGAAGGCCTCAGTTTCTTCATTTGTAAAACATGGGGGTTGGAATAGAATAGTCTCTAAAGTCTCTTCCAGATCTATAATCCTATGACCATAAAAGATTTTTGACTTTTAGGTGACATGGTGTAATGGGAATGGGAATTTGAAGATCTTTCCTGCCCCTTAATAGACCTAGGGGGGGAATTTGAAGACCTTCCTTGCTTTGAAGATAAACTTTACCTCCTAACAGACTGAATGTAGTCACATGGAGCCTATGGAGGGAGGAGTTTGCTGAAGGGTGAAGCAGAACCACAGGAAGCTGGGAGTCAGAGCTAGAGATAACACTGGGAAAGAGAGGAGCCCAAGCAAGGAGATGGAGAGGTTCATGAGTAAATATTGACCTTATATTGGTTAGTGGGAAACCAAAGGATGCTGTGGCTCTCTGTGTTGTTAGGGCTTGTTAACTTCATTACTACTGTGAAGTTATTACTGCATTTGGGATTTGAATTTCTGGTGTCTAAATGTTTCAGTTCTGTCCTCTACATGGAGAGTTGTTATATTTTGTGATTGAGCATCATGTAATATTTATAGTCATGGTCTTTATAGTGATCGTGGGTGCTGTAAATATTGAATTGGCACTACACATGGTCATATCTCAGTTTGGGGGGTATCAATCTAGAAATTATGTACAAGACAGATTAGAAAGAGAAGGTGTTAGAAAGAGAAGGGAAATCTATTAATTCTGGGACTATTGCAATAGTCTGGTGAGAAGTGATGGGGGACTGAACCACATTAGAGGTTGTGTGAGTGGAGGGGAAGGGACAGATGTCCGAGATGTCATGGAAACAGCACACATAAAACCCGGCAACTGATTGGTTTTGGGGGTTGAAGAAAAGCATAGAGTCAAAGTTTTGAACTTGGGTTCCTCAAAAGTTCTTTTGACAGAAATATGGTAGAGGAGGCATGGGTTTGGGGAGGAATTCAGCCTACTGAAAATGATCATGAAGAAAATTGTGATAGATGCCCAGAAATAATATGTGGAGGTGTCATTCCATTTCAATAAGCCACTATTATAGAATCCATGGGTTACTTAAATTGACATTGTGGAAAAGTATATAGAGCACTGAGCTTGTAGTCTGGTAAAACTGGGTTTGAGTCTGACCTGGCTCATTAGCCATGTGACCCTGGGCAAATTACTCTCTCAATCTCAGCTTCTTTCACTCTGTACAGATATACACATACACACATGTAAATATGTGCATGTATATACACATACACATATATGTGTATATATATATATATATTTATATCTCCATCTGTATCTATATATCACACAATATCTGCAGCACTTACTTAGAAGGTGTTGCTATTTTGGTGACAGGGATGAGACCTGTGATTTCACAGGGATCTCCCAGGTGTAAACACTTTTCTCTACATCTACATTCTAGAACAGGGGTTCTTAGCCTTTTGGGGGCAGCCTGATGAAGTCTCTGGACCCCTTCTCAGAATAATGTTTTAAATGAATAAAATGAAATGCATAGGATTGGAAAGGATACCAACTATATTTAAAGATAATGATATAAATATATTCAAACAAAACAAAGCAAAGCAAATGTTCACAGATCCCAGGTTAAGAACCCCTCTCTAGAGAGTTGCATAGAACACCAAAGAGATAGATGTCTTGTCCAAGTTGAAGTAGCAAGAAGGTAACTGAGGTGGCCTTCAAACCAGGGTCTCCTGACTCTACCGTGTTTCCCCGATAATAAGACACTGTCTTATTAAATTTTTTGGACAGAAAAACACCAGAGGGCTTATTTTCAGGGGAGGGCTTATTTTAATGAACATTGACAGCAATTTTAATAAACAGGTCAATGTGAACAAAAAAATGTACCTTTATTCAATAATGAATTCAATAAAGAACGTAATGTAGCGTGTAGCACAGGGGATCACCTTCACTACAGTAGCAATCTCAATAGGGCTTATTTTCGGGGGAGGGCTTATTTTAGAGGAATCTTACACAGTAAGGGGAGGGCTTATTTTTGGGATAGGTCTTATTATCGGGGGAAACACGGTAATACATTCTCTGAATTAGGTCAAGCTGCTTTCTTGGAAAGGCAAAGACTAAATTAACATGCAATGATTTTGCTATTAACCAATGTCTTCCCTAGCTTCATATGCAGAGGAGAGAAAGTAATCCTTCGCAAACAAAACAAAAACAAAAAAGGCATTTGGTGAATTGTAAAGGAAAACTCAGCCAACTTGCATCCCTTCCAATTGCATCCTGCCAATTTTTGTCATCTACCTCTACTGACTACAGTCTCAGACTGAGTAACTTTAAAACAAACTGCCTCTGGCTTTGAGCTTCAAGCCTCCCTAAATCCATTGTTTTCCTCTGCTCCCTTCTACTTACTCCCTTCTCAGGGAAGGCACTGCTCCTTTCTAAGCTTCTTTCCCTGCGTGGGAGTAAATGACTTTTCCAGTCTTCATACTCCAGCACATCAAAAGAAGCCTGTTGATTCTCTTACCTGCAGTTCTCAAAATGGAGCAGACTCCAGGCTTACCCCAAGCCTGAGTGAAGAAGGATACTGTGGACAAAAATGTAGCAGAGGATTAAGATAGCTGTCTAAAGGGCCAGTGACACTGCGGTCAAGTTTTAGTGTGACTTCTTTTTGTTCAAGGAGAAAACCACAGCCTATCTTACGTAGGCTTGAGAGAGAAAACTACAAAGTGCAATTAGGGGGAGTTGAATTCAATCTCTTAACCACTTACTGAGTGCCCAGGACCATGCTAAATTCTGTGGGGGGGGATAGAACTTTTTTTTTTAAAGCAATTGGGGTTAAGTAACTTGCTCAAGGTTACATGGCCAGTTATTTCTGGGTGTGGTGCTAAGTATCAGAGCCCAGATTTGATCCCAGGTCATCTGGACTCTGGGGCCAGTTCTCTTTCTCACTGTGCTACCTGGCGGCCCCGGGGATAGAACTCTTACTCAGGGTTCCTGCTTTCAATGATCTTTTGTTGTTCAGTTGTGTCTGACTTTTTATGACCCCATTTGGGGTTTTCTTGGCAAAAATACTGGAGTGGTTTGTTATTTCCTTCTCCAACCCATTTTACAGATGAGGAACCAGAGGTAAACAGGGTTAAGTGACTTGATCAGGGTCACACAGCTAATAAATGTCTGAAGCCAGATGTGAACTCAGAAGAGGAGTCTTTCTGACTCTAGGCCTGGCACTCTATCAACTATGGCAATGAGCTCATCTAAAAATATTTTAATGCCAACTCAGAGAACTTTTCCTATGGTGGAAGCCACTGAGCGAAGCTTTTTGATTCAGTTTTGTTATAAACATGATGCAATTAATGCATGTGTCTCGGTTTTTTTGTTTGTTTTATTTTTACCCCTATGAACTCAGGAAAAGCATTTTGTTAACCTTTAAAAAGAAGTAATCAGGAATAGTAGATAAGACACTGGACATGTAGTCTGGTCACCCTCTTTTCCTTGATAGTATCTTCTCTCTAGTTTCTGTGATGCTACTCTATACTCATTCTTCACCTACCTGTCTTACTGCTTCTTTCCTGCCTCCTTCACTGGATTTTCATCCAAATCATGCCTGCTAAAGGATAGGTATTCCCCACAGATCTGTTCTGGTCCCTTATCTCTTCTCCTTCTATACAATGTCACTTGATCTCACTAGCTCCCATGGTTTCAATGATCATCGCAATGCTGATGATTCTTAGATTTATTTATTCAGCTTTAACCCTTCCTGGCAATTCAAATCTCACATCAATGAGTGCCTTTTAAAACTCCCCAAATAGATATTCATAGATATCTTAGATTCAACATATCCAAAACTGAACTAATTATCTTTTCCTCCAAACCTTCTTCCTTTCTGAATTCCTTCCACATTCCTATTTAGGAACCCACGACTATTCCAGTCATTGAGGTTCATAACTGAGGTATCATTCCAGACACCCCTCATTCTCACCCTCCCCATACCATATCCAATCTGTGGTCAAGGTCTGGTGATTTTAGTTTTGTATCATCTCTCCTATCTGCCCCTTCACTCTGTTGATGCAACCACCATCCTGGCACAGCTCCTTATCACCTCATGCTATTGCAATACTATGTACTATTGCAATAATCTGATAGGCCCCTTAACTCAAGCATTTCCCCACTCTAGTTCATCCTCCATTCAGTTGCTAAATCAATCTTCCTAAAGCATAAATATGACCATCTTATGCCCCTCAAGTGATACATTTCTGTGGGACTGGTGTCATTTAGAATATACCAACTGGTTGTTTCCCTGGGCACAGATAATAAGGAAATGGTAAAAAGTTCAGGAATCTAGTCCATATTGTCTTTTCTTATAAAAAATATAAATTTACCAAAATAATAGAATTCAAGTTGACTAAGTACCTAAACTTTATGATAACATCAAGAGACACATATTTGAAACAAAATTAAACAGTAACTATCATTTACAGAGCATGTTAAGGTTTGCAAAACTCTTCACATATTATATCCTGTGATCTTTACAATTACACTATGAAATAGGTACTATTATTAGAGAAGAAGCTGAGAGAGTTTAGGTGATTTTCCCAAAGACACTCAGTTAGCAAAGGTCTAAGGCAGGATTGGAACTAAGATCTTCCTGACTCCTGTTCTAGCATTTTCTACATACTGTGCCCCCTAACTACTTCAGGCTTAGAAATGACTGGAAACTTCCTTTGTTCTTCAAGTTCCATAAGAACTAGGCTGGCCTGTTTTGTTTAAGTCAAATGAAGCTACCAAATTTCAAACATGATTTTGGAAGAAGAGGTAATCAACAAGAATTTATTAAACAGGGGCAGCTAGGCAGCGCAGTAAGTAAGAGCTCAGGCTCCAGAGTCGGGAGGACCTGGGATAGGTTCTGGCCTCAGATACTTAACACCGCCCACCCTCCCCCCCCCCCACACAAAAAAAAACGGGCTGTAAACCCTGGGGAAATTTTTTAACCCCAATTCTTTTAAAAAAAAAAAAAGAATTTATTAAACATCAATTATGTCAGACACTGTTCACAATAGGAATACAAAGACCAAAATAGAATACCTGCCCTCAAGATACTTAAAGTCTATCTTAGGAAACAAGAACATGTATCAGTTTTATAGAAGAAAATGATTAATACTTTACTATTTTACAAACCTTCTAGAAACTGATCTTCCACAAGATCATATTACTTCCCATCCTATTCCATTCAATAAACTCCAATGGCTTCCTATTACCTTCACGATCAAACATGGAATCCTCTGACTCCTCACATTCTTCATAAGCTAACCCTTTTTTTACCTTGTCAGTTTGAACATTTTTCTCACCTGACACTCCATGCTCCAGTCCTGATTATTTTCACTGGATATCTTCCATTTCTGGAGCCCTCTCCTTTATCTTCACCCCCTACCTTCCCTCAAATCTTAGCTAAAGTATCATCTCCTGCAAGAAACCTTTCCTACTTTTCCTTAATCTAAATCCCTTTCTTCTGTGACTATTCCCAATGTATTGTTAGTATGAATATGTGCATACATGCATGTATGTATACATAGTCACACATATGTATGAATTCCATACAACTTGTATGTAGTCCTGTTGATGTTATCTCCTCCATTAGACTGTGAACTCATTGGACAGGAATTGATTCTATACCTTTCTTTGTATCTTATGTACATAAGAGGCATTTAATAAACATTCATTTCCTGACATAAATTAGACTGAGGGTGAAGCTTTTATAGGAGGAAAATATTTGTTCCTACAAGTCACTTGCTTCCTTCTGCTGGCCTTGATTTCTGAGAAAGTCCCTTGCCTACCTCCTAGGGGGTAGCAAGTCTGTCCCATTCCTTTCCTTATTCATCCTCCTATGCCTGAAGGCAGATAAGCCAGGCTCTTAGTTCACTGAAGCACAGATTATCAGGGCTGGAAAGGACTTTATAGGTGATCTGATTCAACACCTCCATTTTGCTGATGAGGAATCTGAGGTTGGGGGAGACAAAGTCACTTGACCAGGTCCAGGTTCACTCCTTTCCCTTTCCAAGTGAAAATATGGCTTTAAGGTCTGGAAAAAAATCTGTTCCATATTCATTGAACCAGGAATGTGAATAGATATGAGGGATAAAAGCTCTTGCACTGTACTTTCCCCTTTGTACTTTCTTAGGTAAGCTTGCATAGTGTGGTTGGTTGATTGTTGTCCTGTTTCTGAGAGGACCAAAATGACAGCACTGTGCTAGAGTGCTTGATCTGGTAAAGCATTCGGAGGTTGTATTCTGATCAGTCACAGTCTCACGGTATTCATCCTGATGGAAAGCACTGGACTTGCACAGCAATATGTATAACATGTTTATACCATATGTATAACAATATGTAAAACATGTTTCCCCAAAGATCTCAGATCCATATAATTCTGTGAGGCTTCCATGGCAGATTTTCCTTCAAAATGAACATGGGGTTATAGGATCCCTAAATAAAGAGTCAAAAGGAATTTCCATCCTAGATCAGAGAACAATCTGTGGAGGAAATCCATATCCCAGTCATCAGGTTACACTGTTTAAAGTAAAAGACAAAGTAAAAGCCAGAAGGCAATAGGAGTAGCCTAGTTTCTTGGCTTTCACAACTCAGGCTGGGAGATAAGGAATCTCCATTTTATTTTATATTTTATTTTGACTTAATTTCTTTTTGGAGGGGGAAGGTAGGGCAATTGGAGTTAAGTGACTTGCCCAAAGTTACATGGCTAGTTTTTTGTGTTCCGTGTCTGAAGCTGGATTTGAACTCAGGTTCTCCTGACTCCAGGGCCGGTACTCTATTCACTGCAGAAATCTTCATTTTAACCAAGACCCAGAAAACCCAGCCTCTCTGATAGGTCCCCTTCTCTCCACCTGTACAGACATTGCCCTAGTCCACAACCCTGTCAACTCCTCAAATCTCTCCCCTCTCCAGTCCAAGCTTCACTTAGCTGCCAGAATGATTTTCCTAAAGCTTAAGTTTGACCAGATCACCCTCCTCCTCAATGAAATCTACTTTTAATTCTATTTCAAATATAATGTCTTCTGCTAGGCATTAAAGACCTTTCACAATCTGGCCCTTTTCTATCATTTCTCACATTGTACTAGTCACCAAGAGGCAGCTAGGTGGCGCCATTGTGCATGGAGCGCAGGGCCTGCCCTGGAGTCAGGAAGACAACTCTTCCTGAATCCAACCAAATCTGCTGTCACACTAGCTGTGTGACCTTGGGCAAGTCACTTACTCCTGTTTGCCTCAGTTTCCTCATCTGTCAAATGATCTGGAGAAGGAAATGGCAAAATATTCCAATATTTCTGCCAAGAAAACCACAAATGGGGTTATGGAGAGTCAGACATGACTGAAAATTACTAAATGATGACCAGTCACCACATACTCTATAAGCCAGCTACTCTGGCCTACCTGGTATTCCTTCCACAATAGTATTTCCCCTCTTTGTGCCTTTGCACTGTCTGTCTCCCATGCCTGAAATGCTCTCCCTCCTGACCTCAGCTTCTTGTAAGACTCAGAATCAAACCAACATGTGAAGGAGGCCTTTTCCTAGTGTTCTCTTCAACCCCATCCCCTCAGAGATTACTTTGTGCCTCCTCTGTAGAGATCTTTTATATGTACATAGTTATTTATACGTTTTCTCCCATTAGAATATAAGCTCTCAAAGGGGTGGCCACTGGCCAGGGAGTCGGGAGAATCCGGCCTCAGACACTTAACACACACAAAAAAACTAGCCATGTGACCTTGGGCAAGTCACCTAATCCCAATTGCCTTCCAAAGAAAAAAAAGAATATAAGCTCTCAGAGGGCAGGAAATGTTTATGCCTCTCTTTTTATCTCCAGCACTTAGCACAGTGCCTGGCATAGAATAAGCACTTAATACATGCTTATTGATCGACTTATTAGACAAATTATTCTTTGAAGCAAAAATCTGGGAAGTTTCTTTTCCCCCCACTAAGTGAGGCTCTTCCTACTCCAATTACTAAGGTCTTCTGCTTTCTAAAACCAGTTGAGCTAGAAGGGGAAATAACCTATGAGTCCAGAGCAAATCTGCCTGAGACGAGGAAGCAGAGAGAGATGGTGTGTGAGAGAAGCTACCTACCAAAGAAACCACCAGTTAGTCAGGAGAGCCTCAGGAGCAAGGGGATGGCCTCACCTGATGACTTCCCCTAGCATCAGAGGCATGGGTTGTTCCCTCCATGTCTTCTCTCTCCACCTGTGTATGCTGGAAACTTTCCACTTTCCATCAGCAGCTCTGCTAGGTATGGTCTCCACCAAACATCATGCCCTGATCCTGTCTGTTACCCCCAGGAGGCATTCTTTCCTTCCCTGATTTTCAGCTTCCTTCTGTATTTTGTCTTCCTCCATTTGACTGTAAGCTCCTTGAGGGGAGGGACTTTCTTTTTCTTATTTGTATCCTTAGCATTTATAAGAACAGTGCCTGGCAAACAGTTGGTGCTTAATAAATGTTTATTGAGTTGAATTAGATATATGCTGTCTCTTCAACGTTCTCAATGTATGTCCACTCTTCTCTTAGGAGGTACAGGTATGTGTGTGTACACATATGTAATATATATATAGTGTGTATATATGTATGTATATATAGATGTATGTATGTATATATGTGTATATCTGTCTCTATATCTATATATGAGAGTACTCCCCAGGTTTAAAGGGAGCATGCTTTATTGCTATTTTTATTTCTCTGCTTGTACATTAAATACAGTTGCTTTGAACTAATTGTGTACTCTGGCTAACTAATATAGTCAAACATAAATTTTGGTTATGGACCTCTCTTTGAACCTCAATTTCTTCATCTATAAAATAAACATGATAATAATAACACCAACCTTGCAGTACTATTAGAAGGATTGAATGAGACAATATCCTACCAGCCTCAGTTTCCTTATTTGTAAAATCGGCATACAATAGTATCTGCTTCATAGGGCTGTTATGAGTCTCAAAAGAGTTAATATAAATAAGATGCATTAGCAAAGAGTTATTATATAAATGCCAGCTGAGAGCCACACTACTTTTTAAGCAGTTTTGCCTTCGCCTTTATTTTCTGCTGAACACTTTAAAAACTCATTTTTAATCTAATGCCATGATTTGCAAACTCAGATTTTACAGAGTAGTTCCCTTGTATTTGATGTCGGAAATTCTTTAAACCCCCAAACTTGGAATTAATGTCAATGTTTTAAATAATTTACACTCAAAGGTGAAATATTCATAAAAAGGAAACTGCCTGAACAAATGTCACCACTATATTTTTATTGGTCAGATTTATTTCCAGTTGCTGAGAGCTGGAGATTATAAAAATGGTGTGGGGTGGGAGGAATGATTGGCTGCAATTGTTGGGCTATCAAAGCTCTCTGTCCTGCCATTTCTAGGATTAGCATAATGTTGAGACTGTGCAAGAATGACAGCCACGATTTCCAAATTTTTCCCCGTCTTTTGTCTTGTGCAGTTTTGAGCAAGCTGTCATAATAAGGGCATACTACAAGCTCAGCCTTATGTTAACAACTTCCTGCAGTTGAAATAGAATTCCCCTAGGGCAGCCCACACAGCAGTGTTTGACATGCGAACAAAAAGGTATCAAAAATGGACATTTTCCTGGGGTGACCATACACTTTGCTATCAAGGTTCCGGAATACTAATTATAAGATAAGGGCAATCTTAACTGCACCCACCCTGCCTTGACTCTCATCCTCCCCTCCCTCCACCCAGGTTGTTTCCAAGTCCTTTGAAATGCAATGAAAGGTAAATTATTTCTCGCCGGTTAAGTTTACTTAGTAATAGTGCCATGCTCTATCTAGTTATCATTTCCATATGGCAGGGGGTTAGGGGCATGATGTCCCCAAGATCTGGAAAATCTACATAAAATATTTTTGGTGCTCCCTCCCTACCAGAGAAGTCTGAATACTTTCTTTTTCTTTTATGGGGTGTTTACAGTACCTCATCATAAAATGTGGTTGTTCCTAGGCTCTGTGTTGTCTGGTTGGCTTTTGCACATCGTCTGTGGCTTCCACAAAACTCCCACCAAATTCCCATTTAATTTCTTATGCCTACTCCAGATATTGAAACTGAAATGAGGATAGTGGGGAAAGTCTCGATGTGAAAGGTATAGCTGTACACACGTGTGAGAGTTTGGGTAGAGTCATCAATCAATCAGTAAGCATTAATTAAACACTCACTTTGTTCCAGTAATTGTTCTAAGTATTGGGGATACAAAAAAACAAGACCAAAGTGGTTTGTCCTCAATGAACACACATTCAAATGAGAAGTATAATATGAAAATAATTATGTATATATGTCAACTGAGTATTGCTCAGGTAAGATGTGCACGTACATATTTTTAAAAAATATGAGACATGGCTAGATCTCTCTGGAATCTTACTTACTTTTGATTTCTTTGATTTCTTCCTAGAAGGGAGCTAGAGAAGGTGCCAGGAGGCTGACTGTTTTGTTTTCCTATTAGTGGGGGTCTCCTACTAGAATCATATCTATTTGCCCTTCTAAATATTGCTAGTTGAGGGCATAAATTTTCAAAAGCAATCAACCACTATCTTCACTGGTTACTATCCCTTAAAAGGAGAGGGTAACCTAAGCTTCCAGATGCAGGTATGATGCTTTCCCAAAAATTAAACAGAAGCACATCACAAATAGTTAAGAAAGAGCAAACCCACTTATCAGTAAGGCAGATAGTTGGGAAAGTAGAGATAGCATTTGATCTGTATTCAGGAAGACCTGAATTCAAATCCAGCCACACACTTTTAGTGGCTGATCTTGGGAAAGCCATTTCACCTTTCTCTGCCTTTCTTTATCTGTAAAATGAAGATAATAACACCTGCTCTCTAGGGTCGTTGTGAGGAGATATTTGTAAAGGGTTGTAAAAACCTTAAAGTACTATACAAGTGCTAGTTATTATCATATTATTATTCCAAAAGATAAAAACCAGAAAAAAGAGTTAAACAGAATAGAATATACTAGAAAGTACAAAAGAATGAATGCGCTGTTTATATGGGAGCAAGTTGAGACCTTGTTCAACCAAGAGAGAGCCCTTAATCTCACCCAAGAGAAATCCTCCCTAATCTCTATGGAGACAACCTGGAAATCAGGGACATGTTGATAAACCAACTTCCCCTTTGTATCTGCAAGTGAGTTTTTCTGTTTCTTTTCCCTGGAGCTAGTCCCGAACACAGTCTGAGATGTGCTGGTTGGTCAATGGCTCTCTGGGGAAAAAAAATAATACTCAAGACAGGCCTTTAAGTTCAATCTATGTTATTAACAGTTTCTCCATAATTTTCTTAAGTCTAGAAATCAACAAAACAATAAACTAAGCATTGATTTATAGCAATTTCTGAGGTTTAAATGCTCATCCTGAGTTCTAACAATCAGCTCTTCTGAGTCTAGCACTTTCCTAGTTCTGGGAGAACAACAGTCTCTTTCTTGAAGCAGGAATGAAGAGTGTGTCTCCTCTCCTGAATTCCCCCACTAACTTTAACCTTCATGCTGGCATATAGTGTTGAGTCATCATTCTGTCTACCAATTAGGATAATCTTATGCAAACTAACAGTCTGGAAATCATGATTGCATATAGTAAGCTATATCCAGTGTAAATCTCAGCAGGAAGTGTGGAGAGAGAGGAAGGGAGGAAACAAGTATTTATTAGATACCTACTTTGTGCAGACACCATGCTAAGCACTTTCTGAATATTTCATTTGACCCTCACAGCAATCCTGAGAAGTAGGTGCTCTTATTATCCCCATTTTACAATTAAGGAAGCTGATGCAGATAGAAGTTCAGTGACTTTCCCAGAATCACAAAGCTAGTCAGTGTCTGAGAGCAGATTTGAACTCGGTTCTTCCTCACTCCAGGTCCAAAACTCTATCCATTTGTCATATAGTTAAAGGTTCATACTTTTCCAAATATTTATTTTCTTTCTGTTTAATTCCAATCCATATCCCATCCCACAGACATTCTGTAAAAGGTCTACCTAATATATGACTGGTTTTCCTACTGACCAGAGATATACCAACACAGCATTTGGGCTATTTGTCATCCCTGGCTCCATTACATTGTGGGTAGATGATGTATTGGGATCAGGAAGATGATATTTCTTATTCCACTTGTGGCCTTGGATAAGTCATTTAATCCTGATTCCCTCAGATTCCTAATATATAAAATGGGGGGTTGGGCTAGATGGCCTCGAAAGTCCTTCTCACTCTAAATTGATCACTGCATAATCCTGTGATCCTTTGACATGAGTCATATCCACTTCCAGCAGTTAGAGCTACGTTACCATGGACAAGTTACTTAGATTTCCTGAGCTCTTCAATTTCCCCATCTTCAAAATGGGGATAATAATAAATGAAAGTCATCTAGGTGGCACAGTGCACTGACCCTGGAGTCAGGAGGATCTGAGTTCAAATCCAGCCTATTTAATAGCTGTGTGACCTTGGGTGAGTCACTTAACCTCTCTTTGACTCAGATCCCTCATCTGTAAAATAAATTGGAGAAGGAAATGGCAAACTGCTCCAGTATCTTTGCTAAGAAAACCTCAAATGGAGTTACAAAGAGTTGGACACAACTGAAATGACTGAACAACAAAAGTTTATTGAAAGCAGGAACCCTGGGTAAGATTTCTATCACGACTGATTAAACTCAGCAAGAATTGCTATAGTGGTTACCTCCTAAATTTGTTGTAAAGCTTAAGTGAGATAATGTATATAAAATACTCTGCAAACTTTAACCCATCACAGTGGAGAGTAAAAAGTATATTTGGAATTAGGAAGCCTGGGTTCAAATCCTGCTTCTGACACAACAGCTGTATGACTCTGGGCAAGTCAATTAATATGTCTGCCTCAGTTTCATCATCTGTAAAATTAGGATAATATCTACAGTATCTGCCACCAAGGTTTGTTGTGAGGCTCAAGTATGAATGCATGTAAAGCTTAGATGTGTCCATTGCGGGGGGTGGCCTCTTTTTTTCTCTCTTTTTTATTTTTTAGTTTACATCATTCATTTCCACAAGATTTTGAGTTACAAATTTTGTCCCCATTTTCCCCCTACCCACCACCCCAAAACAGCGATCCCACTGAATATCCCCTCCTCCAATCTGCTCTTGCCATATCTACCCCCATCTCTCCTCCGACTTTCCATTAAGGCATGGTGAATCTCTATGCCCCAGTGCCTGTAACATGTGTCCATTGTTAACATCATACGTTTAATCAATGATTTCCTCTATGCCACTTCTTGTGCAAAAATCAAAGGCTCGAAATACAAATTTGGGACTATTCTATGTAATTCTGTTCTGTCCAATAGTCTTGGAGGTGGGGGGAGATAAGACTCTGTCCATTAGTTTCCATAAGATAAAGGAGAGTAATTATTCAAAAGTCTTATTCCAACATCAGAAAGTATGAATTGCTCAGTGTAAAACTTTACGGATGATAAATAAGAGATCTTAGAATCTTGAAAGCCATACAAAATTATGGAAAGAAACCCAAGGCACTTGTCCTAATTGAATAATATTCAATATTTGTATGTGTAATTGTTTTCTACCCCAAATAATTTGAAGATGTACTTCTGGTTATTGAAAAATGAATCTGTAAAGAGAAAAGCAAAGTTCTGTACATACTAAATTAATTAGAAAATGGCTTAGTTTAAAAAATGATCTTTTTTTTTCTTTTATGAGGTGTTGAGGATACTCTTTGTTATTCTTTTGTGTCCCCTGTGTGTTTCTCCTCAACTGGCTAGAACTCTATTGCTACCCCCAATTCCTGCTTTTTCCTACTATTTTTTGTCATTCAGTTGTTTCAGTCGTATCTGATTCTCTGTGACCCCATATGGGGTTTTCTTGGTAAAGATATTAGAGTGGTTTACCATTTCTTTCTCCAGCTCATTTTACAGATTAGGAAACTAAGGCAAACAGGGTTAAGTGATTTGCTTTGGATTGCACAGCTGGTAAGTATCTGAGGTCAAATTTGAATTCAGGTAGATGAGTCTTCCTGACTCTAGGACTGGCATTCTATCCACTGTTCCACCTAGCTGTCCTTTCCTACTGTGCTATTGCAGAAAAAAAAATGCCACATTTTACTGGACATGACTTTATAGTACATGAACTAAACACCTGGGAAACAAACCTTCTGACACATCCTGCATTAGGGTCAGAGCCTTATTAGAGTCTAATTAAGATCTAGGAGTGTGGAACTATCCATAGTTTCACTGAGATGTTGAGCCATTTCTATGATGTATCTTACTCAAAGGAACCCGGAAAGAATGCAGCCTTGTCTCTCAATACATCTTAGCTTCACAGCTGGTGTTTACTTCCACTTTGACGTTGACTTGGGCTACCTTCATATCTGCTTAGTCCTTAGGACAGCCTAACTTGGCTGAGGTATCATATGAAGGCTAGACTCAGTTTGGACTCATATTTGGCTTCAGTCAGAGCTGAGCTGATAATTTTCTAAGAAATAGCTCTCTGGGGAAAAACATATGTATAGCACACTTTAAAGTTTAATCAGCATCATTAATATTTTCTCCATCACTTTCTTAAGTGTAAACAACCTGCAAATCAATATATCAAACCCTCAGTTATGGCATTTGTTTATTTCTGAGGTGTAAGTGATCACAATGAAAATGTAACAACCAGGTCTCTCAAGCTAGTTGACTTTAAATTGCCTCTGGCTATATTATTGTCTCCTCTGTTGATCTGATGACTCCCCCCGCCCCCCTTTTCTTTTCTGTTCTCAGTCAAACTGCTTGGCAATTGGTAACAGCTTATAAACTGGTTTCCCTCTCTCCAGTCATATAGCTACCAGGCTAATTTAGGTTCTCACCATTTCTTGTTTGAATTATCACAATTGTGTCCTAACAGATCTCCCTGCCTCATCTCTCCCCACTACAACCCATCCTTCATTCGGCTGCCATAGGTATTTTCTTAAAATAGAGGTATGACCTTATCTCCTTTAAGCTCAACGATTTCCAGCTGTTCAGATCTGAGTGGTAGTTCTAGACTAAGGTAACTCTTTGTTTCTCCTTGCTTCCTAAAAGGACTTTGATAAGTATGTATGATTTTAGCCACTATTCTTCTAAAATAATATAGAGAAACATGAAAAAAATCTAAGGAAAGGCAAAAAACAATTAAGAGTATGGGAAATTATCATCATTGTCAACATATGCCTTCAGGCTACTGTGCTGGATGCTGGGGAAAGTGGATAGAAGCAGTAATAACATTTATGCTCTCAAGGAGTTTGCAATATAATTGGAAAGACAAGGTATGAGGACAATTATTATTTGAAGATGCATGAAAAAAATTTTGTTTAAACTTGCAAAAAAGTAGACCAAGTTAATCTTATTATTGTATATGATGGACTCTTCCTCTGAAGAGAATGATCACCTATTTCCTATATTCACGTAATATCAAATAAGATTAAATGAGCTTATGATAAAACAAGAGAGATTCTAGCTCTCCTCAAGATTTTTTTTTTGACACAAAGTGGTACAAAATACAGGAAATGGGCCACTGATCAAAACAGACAAGTGTTTAATGATAATTTCCCCTTTGAAGAGATGAAGAAAGTAATGAAGGGAACTGCTATTCTGGACTGATTCTAATCAGCAATGAGTAAATGGTTGATGAATCAGAAATTACGGGAACCTTGGTGGAAAGTGACTGCTTCTTCTTAGAATTTATGATAGAGGGGAAGAAAACTAGGCAAACCGTGACTTGCACCCAATTTATGAGATGAGCATGGACTACAATTCTGCTGGCAAAAATCAGTCTAGTTGGAATGAAAAGCTCTTGAAAATGAATTTCTGAAATAAAAGGGAAATAATTACATTAAAAAAAGGGGGGGAGTGACTTAAAAATACCAGTGTGATACCCAAGAAATGCATCAGAGTATAATTTTTTTTTTGGAAAATACATATAGAAGATGGAGGAAAAATAGTTAATGGAAGACAATTTTTAAAATATTCTACCTTCCCGGAACAAAAATGTCAGGAATACTAAATTTCATTCTGAGTTTTAGCAACAGAAATTAGGAATAGGAAAAGAAGTTTTTGGCTCCACTAGGTAAAAGAGGAGGATCAATGAAAGGACAGTATAACTTCTTGGGGTAGAAGGGATAATAAAGGATGGTGTAGACAAAACTAAATCACTCATCTCTCCCTTCTGTTTTCTTTGCCAATGGAACAATTTGGGCCTGGAAAATATTTACCTCAAAATATTCAATATTGGCTCAAACCCAAGATAAATGGGAAAAAAGTTGGAGAGCACCTTGCTGAGTTCAAATTACTAGGCCTAGAGAAATTGCTTCTCAGCCTACTGAGAAAATTGGCAAATTTGTTTGTTGTTTTACTTTCTGTGTATTTTTTAATGTTTGTGGAGAATGGGATAGATGCCCCAAGACTGGTCAAGGAAAAAATGTTTTGATTTTCAAAAGGAAATGAAGTAGAGTGCACAAACTATAGGCTAGCAAGTTTGACCTCTATTTCTGGCAAAATAATATAATATGTCATTGAAAATTTCATTAGTGAGTATCTGGAAAAGGAAACAGCAATCATAGAAGCCAAAGATGAATTCATCAACAACAAAGCATGACAGACTTATTTTGTTTACTTTTCTGATGAGTTTTTTAGAATGTTAGGCCCGATGAGTGATATAAATATAATTTACCTGAATTTAAAAGATACTTTCATAAATATTCATATAGTATTATTTTGGATAAAATATAAAGGGTAGATCATATTACAGTTAGGTAGATTGGAAACTGAATATCAGACACAAAGACTAGTTATTAATGATTTGATGTCAACTCAAGGAGAGGTGTCTCTCTCAATGCCACAGGGAATATATTCTTGGCCTTTTACAGTCTAATATTTTTATTAATGAAAGCATGAAGTTATAAATGGCAACCTTATCCAATTTTCAAATGACACAATGCTAAGAAGATAACTATCACACTGAATGACAGAGTCAGGATCTAAAAAGATAGCAACAGACTGACTTAAAATGTAATTAAATAATGATCAATGCAAAATCTTATACTTGGGGTAATAAATCAGTTTAAGTAGCATAAGATGCAAGAGCATGGCTAGATCATCTTGTCTTTCTCTCTCTCTCTCTCTCTCTCTCTCTCTCTCTCTCTCTCTCTCTCTCTCTCTCTCTCTCTCTTTTGTCTTTTGTGGAGGGGGGAAGGAAGGGCAATTGGGTTTAAGTGACTTGTCCAAGGTCACACAGCTAGTGAGTGTTGTGTGGATTTGAACTCAGGTCCTCCTTACTCCAGGGCTGGTGCTCTATTCACTGCACCACCTAGCTGCCCAAAAAAAAAAAAAAAAAGAAATTTGGGTTTTCTCATAAATTGTGAGATTGATATGAGTCAAAGCTATGTTGATTTCCAAAAAATGTTGAGGTTCCTTGACTTCCATTAAGGAAAATACAATATTTAGAAAAATGTCAGAGGTAGTTCTAGTCTATTCTGGAACCATATTTTAGAAAGAACCCTGATAAATTGGAATACATGTAAAGGAGGGTGACTAGGATGACAAGAGCTTTGAGATCATGTCATGTAATGATTCACTGAGAGAACTGGGGATGTTTTGCCTGGAGAAGAGCAGAATTTTTTAGAGTCTGGTAGCTATGATCAACTATTTGAAAGTCCATCATGTAGAATAGAGGTGCCAAACTCAAAACTATAGTCTCCATTCTGCCTAGTTTGAACTAGTTTAAAATATAATTGAGAATTGTTTAAGAAAATTGTTTAAGAATTAAATTGAGAATTAAGAAAATAAAAATAAAATACAAAATAGATGACATTAATTAGTAATTTTTTAAGTTACTATGCTGTTTCAGGAATCTTATTTCTATTTGAAGTTGACATCATTGCTGTAGAAGATGAAGTAAACTCCATTCTTATCTCCCAAAGATAAAAGGAGTTCCAGTGGGTAGAACTTAACATAGAATCAGAGTTCCCCTTGATAGAATGTAAAATTTCCTGACAATCAGAGCCATCCCCAAATGGAATGTATTGTATTGTGAAGTCTTAGATTTCCCCTTACCATAGGTTTCTATCCAACCCTGGATAAATGATTTAGTTGGAAGTTGTAGACAATATCATTGGTTGGGTATAGATTGCATTAGAAGATCTGTGCCATCTCTTCCAACTCCGAGTTTTGTGCCTTTCTGGGATGCCACAATCATTGACTTAAATAGGACTGAGATGATGAACAATGTCTTGACAACTTTGTTATTGAGTGGTAGTCATTTTTATGAATAAGGATGGGAAGTTAACACTCTGGCTTTTCCTTTATCGTTCTGAGATTCAGATCAGTCGTTATTTCATTTATCATATGTTCCTCTAAATGAATCTTTCTTCACAATGTAGAAGATGAATAACAACAACAAAAGAATGGAGAAGATGGAAATTTGAGAAAATAGTGGAGTGAAGCATTTGTATTGGTTTTCAGACAAATCTGCTCATGTAAGAAGTGGAATATAACACGACTGGCCCAAGCTGGCCCACCTTAAGCGGACACTAGCTGTAGCATACAGGGAATAAGGCAAACAATCATGATCATTGTTAGATATCTCTCTTTCAGGGCTCATGTTAGCTTTCTTGTCCTTCAACTGATTGGACTCCAGTACTTCCCTCTGATCTTGTCTTTTGTTCCTGTTTACTTGGGCATTTTTGAATTCTCTTACTTTTGCTTCTGCCGTCAACATTGATGCAATGACTCCCTACTCTCCTCCTCTCTTATGATTTTTGTTTTATGACTAGTGCCCCATTATTTCTATTCCTAGTTCTGACACTTTGATTCCTTCTTTGTGATCCCATTAATTGCTTTCACTTGACTTCTTGTGTGTGTGTGTGTGGGGGGGGGGGGGGGCTCTTAAACCCTCCTAGATAGGCCCTAATACTTTTTTCTTCAGGTGAGAACACTTCACAATTAATCAGAGGCCTGAACAAGGTGTGAACAAGGTTTAAACAATTTTATTGACTCAATCAATGACTATGTCAGTCAAAGGCTTTAGATTAGATGCAAAAAGTCCTTGATTAGTTTAGAAGTGTTGAAAGGATGGATTTGTATCCTAGCATCATCTCCAAGATAGCAATGGCTTGCTGTCATGTCTATATTAAAATCTGAGAACTGAATAGACAACAATGAGGAAAAAAACAACTTAAGGATCCTACTTGAAGTCTAGTTCCCATATCATGCTTATAGGGAATTTCACAAGTAACCCATGAAGGAGAGAAGGAATCCCAGAAACCAGGATCAGGGAATTACCCTTTTGATACATGTACTCTCTAGCCTTGATACCACTTTCCCCTGGAATCTATGTACTGATAAAAAGGGTGTTATACATATGGGAGGATGCTATTTTGTACCAACTAGGTCACCTTAGTGAATATCCCTTTTGAAAATCTAAGTTAGAATTAGCTTGCTAAAAGCTAATTCAAACTATATGCTAACTGACTGATATCAAATTATAATCATGGGAAAAACAAACCTGTGTAGCAATTGTGAGCTATGGCATTAGAAAACTACCTTAGGGGGCGGCCAGGTAGCACAGCAAGTAAGAGCACCGGTTCCAGTGTTGGGACGATCTGGAGATCGAATCCCGGGCTCAGACACTCAGCACCACACCCAGAAATAATTGGCCGTGTAACCTTGAGCAAGTTACTTAACCCCAATTGCTTTAAAAAAAAAAAAAAAGAAAACTACCTTAGGGGGCGGCCAAGTAAGAGCACCGGCTCCAGTGTTGGGACGACCTGGAGATCAAATCCCGGGCTCAGAGACTTAGCACCCACCCAGAAACACCTGGCCATGTAACCTTGAGCAAGTTACTTAACCCCAATTGCTTAGGGGCGGCCAGGTGGCTCAGTGAGTAAGAGCACCAGCTCCAGTGTTGGGACGACCTGGAGATCAAATCCCTGGCTCAGACACTCAGCACCACACCCAGAAATAACTGGGCGTGTAACCCTGAGCAAGTTACTTAACCCTTAAAAAAAAGGTTGCTTAAAAAAAAAAAAAAACTACCTTAGAACCCTTTGGGGATTCCCCTAGATCTTCTTGTACAACTGTAATGGAAAGCTATATTTCCAAAGAACTGAAATTGAGAGTCACTGAAATGATAAAAATATGATGGGCACGATCAGGCAACACTATATTACAAACAAGAAATTAGGAAGGGAAAAATAGCATAAAGGAAGTCATCCAGGAAATGTACAAGAGAATAAGATAGACTGGTAACTTGGTGAGAGTGAGATATAATCAATAGACAGCCATGTACAACAGAGCATCAAAATATAGAGGAAGCAATGAAGCCCCACAGCATGTTAGGTCAACGCTGTTAGGGGAGAGGGCTGTGCTAATAGAATGTTCTCATGGGCAGCCTGGTTAGAGCTGGATTGTTGTAATGTTGGGAGTTCACCTATACCTGCTGCTCTCCAGGCTGTAAGCGTAGGTGTAAACTAATAGTGTTCCCAGTTTGAAAAGCTTGGACAACATGCATTAGGATTGTTCTTTCTAATACTGTCCTAGCTCCACTGGGAATTTGAATGAAGGATGGAGATAAAACTGTAAAGTTTTCCTGTGGAGTCCTTGCTAACCTTGATTACTGGTAAATGAATCAACAGGACTAAATAGCAATAATTAGTATATAATATTATAATATTAATATTAGCAATTAGATTTCCCCTTTTCATAGACTTCTATCAGAGATTGGATAAATAATTGAGGGGGGAGTTGTAGAGGACATTATTGCTTGGGTATGAATTGGATTAGGTGATCTTGGATGTCCTTTCCAACCCTGGGGCACCCAACACATGGGGTACTAGGTGGCATTTGTTTTGTTCAGCTGTGTATATATGCTGGAGTATGTAACTATATTTCTGTGAATGACAGAATATACACCAGTATTGTATCATGTGATTTATCTCTTCCTTCCTTCCTTCCTTCCTTCCTTCCTTCCTTCCTTCCTTCCTTCCCTCCCCATCTCTCTCTCTCTCTTTTTCTTTCTTTGGATTTTACAACTAGGTTGCATAGTGGATAGAATCAGGAACAATCACATTCTGCCTCAGATACTAGCTGGGTGATTCTGGGCAAATTGTTTAGCTTCTCTCAAATTCAGTTTCCTTATTATATTTATTCCCATAAATTGGGAATAATGTCAGATCCTACACTCACATGTTTGTTATAAAGATAATATTTGTAAAGCTCTTTGAAAACCTTAAAGACCTATATAAATGCTCTCTATTACTATTATTTTTTTAGAGGGGAAGTTAGTTTGTGCTAGTGCAGCTGGCTTTCACAATTATACCATTTTTTTTCTCAGAAGAAATTCATAAATCAAGACAATGTTATATAAAAACACTAATATGTACCTATACACACATATGTACATATACATGTGAGTTTATATGTGTATGCAAATGTATATATCTTCTTTTCCTCATGAGTACTGATTCTTTCTGCTTCCCAAGATGTATTAGATCGCTGATGCCATGAGATCTTCATTTATGTGAAGATCTACTGACTAAATTTATCTGATAGGAGTCCTGACTAATATGACAAATTGCTTTGATCATTTGCAAATGGAAACTCCATTCACCCTGTCAAGTTTAAGACTAAGATATTTATTTTTTTAATCTTATTTAATATTTTATTTTTCAAAATTACATGTAAAAACAATTTTTTAACATTTTTTTTGTTTTTCAGCTTTTGAGTTCCAAATTCTCTTACTCCATCCCTCTTCTCATTGAAAAGGCAAGCAATTTAACATAGATTATACACGTGTAGTCACACAAAACACATTTCTACGTAAGTCATTTTGTGAAAGAAAATGCCAACAAAGAAAAAAAAACAAGAAAAAGGAAGTAAATAAAAAGTATCTTTGATATGCATTAAGGCACTTCCATTTCTTTCTCTGGAGACAGCCAGCACCTTTCATCATAAGACCTACAGAATTGTCTTGGATCATTGTATTGCTAAGAATAGCTAAGTTATTCATAATAGATCACCAAACAATATTGCTGTCACTGTGCAAAATGTTCTTCTGGTTCTGCTCATTACATTTTGCATCAGTTCATGTAAGTCTTTCCATGTTTTTCTGAGAGCATCTTGGCCATCATTTCTTAAAGCATAATAGTATTCGATCATAATCATATATAACAATGTGTTTAGCCATTCCCCAATTGATAGACATCACCTAAATTTCCAATTTTTGCCACCAATAAAAGAGCTGCTATAAATATTTTTTAACAATATGTCCTTTTCCTTTGTGTTTTTTAGATCTCTTTGGGATACAGATGGAGCAGTAGTATTGCTTAGTCAAAGGGTATGCATGGTTTTATAGACTGTTGGGCATAGTTCAAATTACTCTCCAGAATAGCTGAATCAGTATACAATTTCATCAACAGTGCATTAGTTACCCAATTTTCCACATTCCCTCCAACATTTGTCATTTTCCTTTTCTGTCATATTAGCCAGTCTTACAGGTTTGAGGTAGTAGCTCAGAGTTATTTTAATTTACATTTCTCTCATCAATAGTTATTTAGAGCATTTTTTTCACATAAGTATAGATAGCTTTGATTTCTTTGTCTGAAAATGCCTGTTCATATCCTTTGAACATTTATCAGTTGAAGAGTGGCTCTTATGTAAATTTAACTCAGTTTTATATACGTTTGAGAAATGATGTCTTTATCAGAGAAACTCGCTGTAAATTTTTTTCACGGTAATAATCACCAACTATATATTTCCCTCCATCTTATTTCCCCCCATTTATCCTACTCTATTCTTTTACCATGTACATTCTCAAAAAGTGTTTTGCTTCTGACTTTTACCTCTCCCTCCCTTTTATCAGCTCTTTCTGCTCCTTCCTTTATCCCTTTCCCTTCTTACTTTCCTGTATGGTAATGATAGATTTCTACACCCAACTGAGTGTATATATTATTCTCTCTTTGATCTAATTCTGATGAGAGTAAAGTTCATGTGTTTCCCTCCCACTTCCCCAATTTCCCCCTCTAATGTAAAATCTCTTTTAGTCCACTTTTATGTCAGATGATTTATCCCATTCTACTTCTCCCTTTCCCCTTTTCCAAATGCATTCTTCTTTCTCATCCCTTAATTTTATTTTTCTAAATAATCATACCTATCACATTCAAATTACACCTATGCTTTCTATGTATACTCCTTCTAACTGCCCTAAATAATGAGAGTGTTTAGGAGTTATAAATATCATTTTCCCACACAGGAATATAAACAGTTTAACCTTATCAAAATCCTTATGATTTCTCTTTCCTGTTTACCTTCTTATGCTTCTTTTGCATCTTCTTTTGCATTTCTATTTGAAAATCAACTTTTCTATTCAGCTCTGGTCTTTTCTAGGGCTAAGATATTTGAACAAATGTCAACTCATCCTCTCTTAACTGTTATAATAGATTTCCCCTATCGTCATCCCTGCGTTCTCTAATTTATTATTTTTCCCTGTTTATTGGCTCCTTCTTTGCTTACATACACAATCAGAGCTCTGTAATGGTAAGGGAAGTTGAAGATTTTCCCTGCCCTTTGGCCTCTTGATAGGCTTAGGTGAATTTGAGGATCTTCCCTGATATTCTGCTTCATAATAGGCTGAATGTGATCACATGGAGCCTGTGGTGGGAGGCTTGTTTTTCAGAAACACCCACACCATCTTACTTTGTAATTAGGCAGTGGGTTATGAAGGTTGTGACATTCTCTGACCCTGGAGAAGGCTACATATACTCTGAGGCTAGGTTTTGTTTTGGGGCTTACTTATGGGAAGAGTTGTGTGATTTAGCCAGATGAGACTCTGGGTAGATGTTGAGCCCCCCCCTCCCCATGCCCTCCCTCCCCCCAGTTTTGAAAACCCAGAAGTTGGTGCGTCTCTCTCTGGTAACTATGTGGTTATGAATGTTCAGACAGCTAGAAGCCCTGCTGCTGAATTGTGTTATTTTCTCTGTCTGTATTTTTTGTCTACTTGTAAGTTATATTTGTTTTCTCTGAAGTACAGGGTGCATTAGTTTTTTTTCCCCCTGAACTAGGTAAAAGATTTTTTGAGTAAAGTTTGAGTAAAGTAAGATGGTTAACCCCTTTTAAATTTATTTTCCTTTAGAAAAGCAGATCAAAGAACCTGTACTAGCAGTCATCCTGGGTATGCTAGGGTGCTTGCTGCTACAAGCTCTCTCATTCATTAAGAAAAAAAAAATAAAGGGCAGCTATATGGCACAGTGGATAGAGCACAGGCCCTGAAATCAGGAGAAACTGAGTTAAAATTTGGCCTCAGAAACTTACTAGTTGTGTGACCCTGGGCAAGTCACTTAACCCTAATTCCCTAAAAAAAAATTAAGCCTAACTTTACCTTATTCCCAAATTATTATCCTGTATCTCTCCTGCCTTTCCCTGGGAAATTCCTTTGTTTTGGGGAGTGGGGTGGGGGTGGAAGCTCTCTCTTTACCTCCATTTCTTCTCAGCCTCTTGCCTTCTGGCATCTGGGTTCATCAGCTCAATTGAAATTCTCTCTTTATGTAATTGATTATGTCTTAATTGCCCTTTTAAGTTTTTTTTTAATTCTCTGAAGCATTTGGTGCTCTTCATCTATCTGGGTTTTCATGATACTGCTCCCACTGGTTTGGTCACTCTTTCTCAGTTTCCTTTTCTGGATCATCATCAATACTGTCCTACTAGCTATGAGTGTACCTCAGGCCTCTGCCCTGACCTCACTTTCTCTCTATGTCTCTGTCTCTGCCTGTCTGTTTCTGTCTGTCTGTCTCTGTCTGTCTCTCCTCATAAGCTCCCATGGTTTAAATGATCATTTCTCTGCAGGTGACTCCCACCTGGATTTATAGATCCAATCCTTTTCTCCCTCCTGAGCTTCAGATCCTCATACCTTCTTGCTATTGGACCTTTCATACTGGATGTTTGCAGGTGTCTCACACTCAGTATGACTAAAAATAGCTCATTATGTTTTCCACTAAGTCATGCCCTCCCTTCCCTAACTTCCCTGTTTCTGCCAAAGGCATAACTGCCCTTTTAGTCACCAAAGTTTACAACAGTATGCAAATTGTGTGTTTGCATCTTTGACTCTTTACTCTCCCTCCTTGGCAATTGCCAACGCTTATTCATTCCACCTGCACAAAATCTCTATCTCTATCACAAAATCCATCCCCATCTGTTCATTCATACAACCACTTCCTTAGTTCAGACCCCCATGACCTTTGGCTTAGATTATTGCAAAATCCCCATCTCCTTAATAAAAGGATTTGTTCTGTAAAGTTTCAATGCACTTGAGGACCTAGAGGGCCATATATGGCCTCAAGGCTGCAGGTCCCCACCCCTGTTCTAGATAAGTAGGTCTACTTGCTGTCTCTGATAGGAGACATTCCATCTACCATCCCTGGGTCTTTGCATGCATTGTTCCCTCTGCTTCCTCTTAAACTAATTAGCTTCCTTCACATCTCATCTCATGAATTACCTCTTTTCTACGTATTTGTGAAATTTTTCTTGATCTCTTAACATCCTTATGTTTATTTCATATATGTATTGCATCTACTTATGTGTATACATACTGTTTTGCCCAATAGAATGGAAACTCATTGAGGGCAGGGATAGTTTCCGACTTTGTCTCTCCAGAACTGAGTATACTACCTGGGAAACATCATAATTGCTTCCTAGCTAATGTATTAATTGATGACAACTGATTTTTCTGTTTTCCTTGAATGCTTTAGGTAGGTTTTATTCATTTTTTTAATTATTAAGAAAACCTGTTTCTGAGAAGCATTTAGAAAACCCCTTTTCTGTTCATCCTTACCATAAGGTCATACTTAGTAAGTTGTGATTTTAAAGCTGGAAAGTTATAATTACAGTTCTTGCATGCTAAGGTTACTTAGAAGTCCTCCAACTTTATTCATCATTTTAATAGGATTCTTTTCATTCAGTAGAAATGCTTCATGGTTCCCCCTTTATTCCTTAGGCTTTCTAAACATAATGGATTTCTAAAGTCTTTTTCCCCACCTTGATTAATAGACTCAGGAAAAAACTGAAAACCATTTTCTTCCATTTTAAGACTAAAACAGGAAGACTGGACTTTTCTAAAAGTCAGGAGGAAAATTTTAATTCTCATAATAGTCTTTAATTCTACTCTTTAGAATATTTATAATACCTTCACAGTATATAGTGACTGGTAATAGAATAAGATCATTTAGTGTATCTTTTATTTAACATAGAAATAGACAGGTGACACAGTAGATAGAGGGTTGAACCTGGAGTTAGGAAGACCTGAGTTCAAATCCAGCCTCAGGATCTTACTAGCTCTGTGACCCCAGACATGTCACTTAACCTCTGTCTGCCTTAATTTCTTTAATTGTAAAATTGAGATAACAGTAACACCTGTCTCATAGAATTATTGTGAGGATAAGATGATATATTTGTAAAGCATTTTGTGACACTTAAAGCATTATATAAATTCAGAAAATTGTAATTTCTAATGATTAATATATCAGACTGATTCAGGCCAATGGTCAGTGATTGGTGAAGAGTTGTGATAAAGTAGCTCTCCTATGACCTCAAGATTTATGAATAGACTGAAAATTTGAGATTTTTCTTTAATAATATGGAAACCCTGAAGTTATTTGTATTCTTGGTGATGCAAGAATGCAATAAAAGCTTAAGTCATTCTTATATGATTTACAGAGATAAAAACAAAACATATCCTGTCTTCAGGTAAATCACATTCCACTTGGGGTGTCAGAGAAGCAGTGTAGTATACTGGATAGAGAAAAGACTGTAGATTAAGGATAACCCGTGTTCAAATAACACCTCAAATACTACCATGGGCAAATCACTTAACCTTTCTGGTCTTCAGTTACTTCATTTGTAAAATGAGGAGATTGGACTTAATGAACTTTAAAGTCTTTAAATCTATGATCCAAAATGTACAGAGATAGTTAAATACAATGTATTTGAATACAACATGGCTAGAGGGCAGCGAGAAGATCAGGGAAGGTTTTGGTTAGGGGGAAGCAGTCCCTTAAAGAAACTAGTAATGGTAAGAGGCAGAGGCTAAGAGAGAAAGTAAGTATTCCAGGCATGGGATATAATCTATGCAAAGTCATGGAGATGGAAGCGAAAATGTTGAATTTTTGGTAAATGGCCTATTGGTTAATTGGACTAGAACAAAGAAGGAAAGAAGAGGAGTTATAGGACATGAATTTGGCAGGGTAGGACAATTTATAAAGTGTGTGTATATGTATATGTATACACACATGCACACATGTATACATATCCAATGTGTATATAACTGTTTTCATGTTGTCTTCCCCATTTTAGAATGTGAGCTCCCTGAAAGCATGGAGAACATTTTGTCTTTCTTTGTATTCCTAGTGTTTAGTGTTGTGCCTTACACATAGTTAGCATGTAATAAATGCTTGGTAAATTGCTTGTTGATCAAATCATAAACTTAGAACTAGAAAGGACTTTATACTAAAAACATTACAGCAGAGAAAAGCCATGGTCAGTTTGATGCCTTAAGAAGATTTTTTTTTGGTAGCTAAGTAGAGAATGGATTGGGGAAGAATGGAACCAGGGAAACCATTTAGAAGGCTTTAACAATAATCCAGGCAAGAAGTTCTAAGTATTTGAACTAGGGTATTGGCCATATGTGTGGAAATAAGATAGAAATGGAAGAGATATTGTGGAACAGAATTGCTAGGATTTGACAATGGCTTGGACATGGGAGGTAGGCAATAAGAAGAGGGATGGCTCAGGAATTACTCTGAGGTAATGAACTTGTTTCACAAGAAGGATGATGGTACTCAACAGAAACAGGACAGTTAGATTGAGGATGGTGGTTTTATAGAGGGAGATAATATATTCTGTTTTGGGCATGTTGAATTTGAGATGTCAATGGAATATTGAAACAGAGATGTTCAACAGATGGTTGGAGATGTTAGATTAAGTCAAAGAGATATGTGAGTGTTAGATATAAAAACTAGGGATCCATCTATATAGATATAGAATTAACCAATGGGAACTGATGAAACCACAATGAGAAAAAAGTAGAAAATGAGAAGCAAAGAATGTTTATGATAGGATTTTGGGAAGTACCCATATATTTTAGGTGGGAGATAGATGATGATTCAGCAAAGGGTACTGGGAAGGACTGGTTAGAGAGGTAGGAGGTGAATGAGAAGAAAACAGTTTCATGGAAGCCAAGGGAGAATAGAGTCTACCAAAGGAGATTGTGTGATAATTGGTGTCCAAAGCAGCAGAAAGGTCAAGTACATTGAAGACATTGAGGAAAGGTCATTAGTTCATGCAGCTTAGTTCAAAGCAATACCTTTGGGAGAGTAATTTCTATAAAATGAAGAGACTGGGAGCCAAATTTGAGGTTAGGAAGATGATTGGTGGTCTACTATAATTAGATGATCTGATCACAATTCCAAGGTTTTTAAAAGCTGTTTTTCTTCATATTGTAATCATCATTCTCTTTTACATCCTTTCTCCCCACACTCCACCCCTGTCTATAGGATAATATTAAGATTGTGTATCTAGAGCTAAGAGGAATCTCAGAGGTCAATACTTCTCATTTTATAGGTGAAGAAATTGAATCCCAGGAAGGTTATGGGACTTGTGGAAGGTCTACAGGTAGCAACTACCAAAGGTGATATTTGAACCCAATTCCTCTGCCTTCCAGAGCCAGTGCTCTAGGTACTGTACCCCAATGCAGAAGCAGAGAAAGAGGAAAGGGAAGAAAGAGAGAGAGGAAAAGAAGAGAGGGAGAGGAAGAAGGAAAGGGGGAGGGAGAGAGAGACACAGAAAGAGAGGCAGAGAGAGACAGAGAGACAGACAGAGAGAGAAACAGAGAGAGACAGAGAGAATATATAGAAGGTTGAAATACCCAAGCAGAGGTTGGATGGCCATTTGCTGGTCTTGCAGTGCTGGTTGTGTAGTTTAAAAAAATCTAGCTATAAACCCCACCTCTGAAACTGATCAATTGTGTGAAGATGGGCAAATCACTTTGTTTTTCAGATCCTCAGTTTTGTTTTGGTAAGCCTGGCATAATAATAACTCTAGAACTTGCTTCCCAGGGTTGTTCTGATGTCCCACTAAGATGGTAGATTATAGCACATTGGAAAATGGAAAAAAAAATGTTAAAAAAGTGTCAGTTACTATTTAATTAAGCATTCATGTTTTAGATAAGAATTGGATTAGACCATCTCAGAGATCTCTTCCAAATCTATCATTCTATGATTTGACCAGCTGTCCCCTAATCCTGACACTTTCCACACCATAAATTAATTTACTGTAGAGTTTTTCAGAGTCTAATCATGTGAAGCATTCTCTTACAGAAATTGTTGTTCAGGTTCAGATAAAGGTCACAAAAATGCCCTTGGACTGTGTCAGATCCCTCTTCTTTATTTTGGATTTTGAACTTGAAGCAATTTCTTTGCTAAGTCTCCTCTGTTGAAAGAATTGTGAGTATGCTGCAATAAAACTACAATTCCACTGGAAAATGTTAGCAATAGCTGGCACCCTCTTAAGCTTTGGAGCTCTGGGTTAACAAGATGCCCTCTGCAAAACCATCAGTTCCTGACTGCAGGCATTGGGGGAATCATCTATTACAAAGACTTGCACAGGCAGTTTCCTTCTATTAGTTTGTACAGCAGAAATCTAATCAGAATAACGTGAATGAAAACAAATGAGCACCAAGCCCACTGGCTAAGCCTGGACCCTGCTTAGAGTTTTTCCAATTTGCTGCTTAATATTAGTTCTATGGTGTTATTATGTGAAAAAAAAATTTAATCAAAGTTGAAGACATTTAGATTTGCAAGAAAACGCAAGAAAGAAAGAAAGAACATGAAGCACTAGTTGAAATAACACTGAGGTCTGTTTTATTAATATCCCAAAGAAGAGACCAGTTTTTATCTCGCCACTAATCATCATGACATTCACTTTTCAGTAAACTCCCGACCTGGAGGAAGACGAGACCGTAACAAAGGCAGGTAGAGAAAAAAAGATTTGCTTTAATAGAACAGCTCACAACTTGGGCTGACATCCCAAGGCATAAAATTTAATGGTTGGTACTCAGATAAGAAACAGAGAGAAGGAGCCTCTAGCTGTGTGAAACAATAATTAGACTCTAGACAAGGACCTATGGAAAGGAAGACACTCTCCGTGAGGCAGCTGGCCAGCTGTTTCTTAAACCTGACTGCATCGGTACAAGAGGCTCAAAAGCAGGGGACCCTAAACTTTTTCAGTCCTCAAGGCATTTTAAAACCTCCAGGAATGAGATATATGAGAGTGAAATAGAGTTGGTGCTTGGGATCATCTATAATTTTATTCCAGTGGCACAGACAGCCCATAAAACCTGATTTTTTTTTTTTTTATGCTGCATTGCTGTGTAGATTTTCTTTAGATTGACATCTTGGTATTTTCTCAGTAATTTTTCTCATTTACAGCTCTAAATCTTTGTTTTCTGTTGTTCATGCAAGAACTTTGAACAAGGACAGATACTATCAGGTCCAGGGAACTGTATTTTATGGTTCTCTAAAGTGGTAAATTATCAGTAATTCGAGTCATTTTTATTTGCCCGAGATGACTGAATCTGGAGTGAGTTTGTTTTTGTCATCTAGCTTCTCATTTGTAGAAAGACAGAGTTGGAGTTGCTTAGTCACCTAAATGCACTTCCTGTGTCCCCAAGCGCTTAAAGGTGTTGTTTAGAGAACGTTGTTTCCGTGACAATTATACTTTGTGATTTCATCCATGTGGGTCCTCCCTCCATTAGCGAAGGTTGGAACCATTCTACACTATCAGTAGATGGCCTTCTTTAGTTATCTTGACTGAAGAATCCATCATCTAGTGGTCTGTTTTCTGATGCTGATCCCCTTTAAATTTAGTTAAGCTTGTTGCTTAGATGACAGAAACTGGTCATTATTAGAATTAAATCCAGTGAGCATTTAATTATCACCTGTTATTTGCCAGACTATATTAGATGTTGGCAATAAATATTAAAAAAATGAAACATTCCCTGGTATTGAACAGCTCACATTCTACTGGGGAGAAACAATACACACACACACACACACACACACACACACAAATAAATACAAGATAATTTCAGTGGAAGGGGAGAACACTTCTGAGTGCATCAGGAAAAGTTTTTATAAGGGAGATGGCTCTTGAGATAAGCCTTGATGGGAACTCGAGTTTCTAAGAAACAGGAGTGAAGAGAGAAAACATTCCAAGTATAGATAGAATGTTATGAAATTTAGTGTAACCTGCACACTCTGGTCCTTTTCTCTAAGGCCAAACTACTATATCAGGCCCCTGGAGTTCGAGCAAACCCTGAGACATTTTTTGGGATGTCTCTTTTCTCTGTTGCCTGCTCAAGTCTCCCCATTATTAGGAAATCGATAACTAAACTGCTGTGCTATTTAACCATGTAATACTGGAAAGCTTTTCCAAAGGGATATTTATTTCACTGATATATCAAGAACAAATATGCAAACTTTCCCTCAACATTTCAGTGGCAAAATTCTACCCCATCACACCCCCACATACCACCATAGTCTTGATAGGGTGGAGATGAGGCTTTTAAATTAGCTCAGTTCCTTCATAATATTTGCCCTACTCACTTTATGACAGAATAATCTATCCATGGTTTTGTGGTCCTGAATTCAGTCCCAAAGGCCACTTTTCTCTCTCTGGGGCATTAATGGTGTACGGAATACCAAATGTGGACTGGATTCTTACTCCAACTTCGGACTGGAGACTATTCCCTGCACCTAGAACAGAAAAGAATGAATGAACAGGCCTGAGACATTCCCTTTCTCAGGAGTCATATGGCTTCAGAGAAGAGGAAAGCCCTGAGGTTTTCCCCTTACAGTGGAGCCTCTCACCTGAAGATTAAATGAAGTTACCACACGTTTCTAGATGAGACTGTAGCAATTAGGTGACAAGGACATAGCTAAAAATGAAAGATCTTTTGGAATATCTCCAGTCCTCCATCACATGGACTAAATGACCAGAATCAGTGATGGAATGTCTACACATGCTCCAGTCTCTCCAAACTACTTCCCTCACCTGTAATTCTGAATCTCTAAGAAGCAGTTCCCTAGTGTCCGCCATGCAGAGAGATGCTCTCTGTTCACTAGTATCAACTGATATTAAACAGACTCCATTACCTAATCGAATGGTTTTAAATTTAATATTATAAAAAATATGATGGATATTTTTAGTAATTAACTTCATTGAAATAAAAAATGCATTATTATTTTGACCAAGTTCTTAACTGAAAGCATTTGTATTCTCAGCTCACTGCTGGAAACAATCTGACAAACTAATCCTTGAAATGTTGTTAATGACATAACTTTATAGTTTCATGTTGTATGTCATATGTTTCACACGTATGTGTATATATACATATACACACATACCTATCCAGGATTTTAAAAAAATTAAAAATTGAGATGTATAGTATGTAACCCTTGCAAAGATAGCCTTGAGTGAGGGTACCAGAATGCTCATCTCTGGGGGTAACATAAGGTCAATGGGAATCTAGTGAAAGCAATTTCAAAAGAAACTAGAAATTAATAATAATAATAAAAAAGATGTAAGTATGTTAGAAAAACTTGGCCTACTTTCCAGTTTTGTCTGGGGCCAGTCATTTGGTTGATATCTCATGTATCTACCACGGAAAACTCCATTATTTAATAAAGAAAGGGACTTTTTTTTTTTTAAAGCAATAGGGGTTAAGTAACTTACTCAAGTTATTTCTGGGTGTGGTACTGAGTATATGAGCCCAGATTTGATCCCTAGGTCATCCCGACACTGGAGCTGGTGATCTTACTCACTGAGCCACCTGGCTGCCCCTAAGCAATTGGGGTTAAATAACTTGCTCAAGGTCACACGGCCAGGTGTTTCTGGGTGGGTGCTAAGTGTTTGAGCCTGGATTCGATCCCCAGGTCATCCTGACACTGAAGCCAGTGCTCTTACTTGCTGTGCTACCTGGCAGCCCCTAGAAAGGGACTTTTAATGGTATTGAACCAAAAACTTCCAGTTCGAAGGAAGCTTGGAGGTCATCTATACTAATCTTTTACCCTATTCAGTAACTCTCTCTGTAGTATTCCCTGGTGGCACAATATCTTAGGGTGGGGCTTGAGCCCAAGCCCCCTATCACACTGAGAGGCTTAGTCATTTGCCCCATAGGCACAGAGCTATTGTCCACACAGGTAGTAATAGAACTCAGTTCCCAAAAGGACAGAGCTAGAAGCAAGCAAATTTAGTCTTGATTTCAGGGGAAAAAATTCTTAATAGAGTTATGTAAAACTATACTGGGCTGCCATGACAGGTAATGAGTTTCCTATCATTGGAGGTTTTCAAGCAAAAATTGGATGAATACCTGTTGAGTATGTCATAGGAACAATTATTTTCAGGGGTGATGGCCACTGAGATACCCTGAACTCTGAATTTCTATTATTCTTCACTCCAAAGCCAGTCCTCTATCTACTTGCTATATACTATCTCTTCTTTCTCATTATTTCATTAACTTGAAGGTTATATGTAGATCTCAATTGTGCAGAGGGGAGTTGACTTCTCTAGCAAACAGAATAACTCTTGAATATGTAGAAATACTTGAATGATTCAGTTGACAGTAAGAAATATGTTTAAAATAATTTTTGCTCAGAGCAACTGATATTAACAGTAATTGGAATCTTTGACAAGCTGTGACCTTCGCACATCCTGATATAAGTCAAATTCATTTTAGTGGCAGTAATGCTTCAATGAAAATGGCCAATTTCTCATTCATTTTCAACTATTGTGTGCACTGTGTAAAAGGGATTAGAGAAATATAAAACCAAGAGTAAAAAGTCCAAGAGAAAATAAAGATAGAAGGTTTTAATTGATAATAATCTGGAGATTCATTTTTAATGATGAGACTATGGAAGAATTAGACTTTTAGGATTCAGTGTAATACTCTATACTATTCTCTTGTCTTTTGAATTTTTACTAAGTACCATAGTACGAAGACAAATGTAATTTCCTATAGTTTTCATTACTGATTAGTTTGAAAGAAACCTTTTTTGAGTAAATTAACTTTTACCTTGTTCTAATAGATATCTAGAAGTGTAGTATTTTTTTAATCCTAAGCAAAATAAAAACCCACACAATCTTGTCCATTTTTGTAGTCTCTCAAGAAGTTAGCAATGTGGTCGCTGAATGTAATAAAATGGATTATAATCTAGAACAGGAATTGAAGAGACTAAAACATGTTCTGTCTTTATAAAAATGATGATACTTTGATGTGCTTAGGGAGTTTTTTCTAGTACTTGTGATAGGTTCACACTGAACCATCTTTTTTTCTTTTATCTGGTATCCTCTGTGACTAATGTAAACCTTTTGAGAGTTGGTTGTCACAGGGGTGTTGCAGCAAGCACCCTAGTATCCCCAAATCTGCCAACACATGTTCTTAGCTCTGCTTCTCTAAAGGAAAGCAACTCAAAATGGGTTAACAATCTTGCTTTAATCAATCAAACATATCATTTACCTTATTCAGGGGAAAAAGTCAGCACCCCGAACTTCAGAGTATACAGACAGAAGTTACAAAGCAGAAATTACAAGAAAACAGAAAAAACGTATCAAGCAGACAGGCCTCCAACTGTCTTGACCATTACATCCATACCAAATCACAGTTACCAGAGAGGGAAGCATCAACATCTAGGTTTTCAAAGCCAGGGGCTCTCAACGGCTGCCCAGAGTCTCATCTGGTCAAATCACACAACACTTCTCAAAGTGAGCCCCAAAACAAAGTCTCACATCAGGGATTATATAGCCTTCTCCTCGGTCAGAGAATGTAACAACCCTCTTGACCCACTGCCCAATCACAAAGCACCAAAGTGTGGGCATTCCTGAAAAACAAGCCTCCCACCACAGGTTCCAGGTGCACTTAACCTAGGGGCAGGGAAGGTCTTCAAAATTTACGTTCCTATAGTTCCTATAACAAGGGGACACCAGGCAAGAGAATATGAATGGTCTTAAGTTTCTCATTCATAAAATAAGGGAGTTGGAGTAAATAATCTCATTTCTCTTTCAGTTCCCAATGTTTACAATTTTATAATTCTACAATAGGATGTTATGACCTGAAAGATGCAAGTATAGGGTTAAATTCCTCAATTACTTGCCAATTAATGGTTACTAATAGGTGGGTCAGAGCATAGTACTGATGAGATTAAGTTCATGTATTGATTTCTTGTGTGGTTCAATATGGCTATATTGCATTTTGTAGTCAAAGACATTGAAGTTATGCGATTGAGTGATTGGGAGAATGGAAATGCCCTCAACAATAAAATGGAAGTTTACATACAGTAAGGTAGTGGGTTTTTTTTTTTTGGGGGGGGGGGGAAGATGAGTTCTGTATTGCTCATGATGAAGTTTGAAGTGTCAATGAATGACCAGCTTGAGCTACCTAAGAGCTAATGTGGTTATATGAGACTTGAAGTCAGTAAAAAGATGGGGGCTAGATATATGATAAGGGAATGATCTTCTTAGAGATGATAATTGGTTGCAGAGCAGTTGATGGAATCAGATTTAGATAACATTGAAGAGAGGTTCTTAGTTGTGATGTGTGCGTGTGTGTGTGTGTGTGTGTGTGCGCGCGCGTGCACACATGCATGTGTGTGATGAAATCCTTCAGCAATCTAGTGAGGTTTATGGACTCCTCAGAGTATAGATTTACAATGGAAACTAATTATACTGAAATAGTTGTCGAAATATTTCTAAAGATTTACAGACTACATATTTAGAACCCCTGGTATAGGGGAAGAAAGGACCCAGGACAGAACCTTAGGGGACATCCAAAATTAGTAGTCATAACCCAGAAGAATTTTCAGCAAAGAAGACTGATGACTAGTGAACCAGAAGGGTAGGAGAGAAATAAGATGAGAGTAATACCACAGAAATGAAAGAGAAGTGAGAAGAACCAAGAAAAGAGTGTGATCAACAGGTCAAGAAGGATGAAGATTAAGAAATCCCTTTGGATATGGCATTTGAAATCACTGGTAATTTTGAAGAGAGTCTTTTGAATGATAATGCTGGAAGCCAGATTTTGGAGGGGTTAGAAGAGAAGAGAAGAGAAAGTAGAAACACCAAGTATAGATAGCTTTCTCAAGGAACTTAGCTACAAATGGGAGGAGAGTTTAAGTACATATATTAATGTTATCTCAAATATCCCAATTTCTCAGTTATCTCTGCTCAATTTCCATGAACTTATCCACTTGAATAAAACTCAAAAGGATGAGAGGTTGCAAGTGATGGAGAAAGAGGAAGAGTCTAGAAGTATCAACGGGGAGCAAGGATATTCCAATTCCCCCCCAAGTAATTGAGTCAAATTTTTACCATATTATTTCATGACTCATTACACATGACCACATGACTCATTACCATGAGTAATGAGTCAAATGTAGACTGAAAGTAGAATGAAAGTACAAGAACTTGGAAAGAGTGTTTGGGATCCCATGCCATCAGGTATAAGCTGGGTCTCTGTGGAAGCCAGAAGGAGGGAATGAAAAAGGAAAAGCTTAAGGTGAAAATAAGTGTATCGAATCTAGGACTGGCATTCTAGAGATCATAGTGGTAAGGGTGGGTATATCTAGAGAAGAACATGGTTGGGGTGGTAAGGAGGAAGGCAATGGCTATAAGGTAGCTGGGTATGAGGAATGGGATTGGTACAAAGATAGCCATGGGTTCAGAATCATTGTGGTGGGGAGAATACAAGGGGGTGGCAGGATGATAATCATTGAGGAATGAGGCTAGGTAGAATGCCAATCGCTAAAGATCTAGAGAGGCAGTTGATTAAGGCCCTCTCTCAAATTCTAACCTCATGACAGGTTATGATGTTACAACCTGAGGCCAACTTCATGAGGCAGAAACAGGCAAAGGAATGGCTCAGTGGGATTCAATTGAGGAGGCAGGAGCTGCAAGTCTGGGGTGGATTTGATTAAAGAACAGCACTGGAGAAGGCCATGGGGCCTTCTGGGAGTTGGGTGGTAGGGATCCTGGGCTGAAGAAGAGCTCCCTGGGAAGTCTCTGGAGCAGAGGCCAAAGGTGGGTGGTCTGGATCCTGGACTGAAGAAGGGTACCCTGGGAAGTTCTTGGGATGAAGACAGCATCCAGGAGGGTGTGACAAATGAATTACCTCATGTATATTGTGTTGCCTCAGAGAAGGCCACTTTTCATGCTTCTTTGCTATCTGTGAATCTGTGAGGTTTTTTTTGTCTCTATATAAAACGACTGAAAATCTGCTTAATATCCTGCTGACTGTAGGTGGCTTTTTTCATGATCTTCCTCATCATTCTCTAAGTAGGGGAGACATTGGGATATGGGATCAGTTGTTTAGTAAGCTAATGATTTATGTAGCTCCAAGAACTGTGAGCTACCCTGGAGAGGTGGATAACTTATTACAGAAAACAGCTTTAAATAGCACTTGTTTGTTGAAGTGAAAATAAAGTATTCTTTGATTCTCTGCATAGATTACCTCCCTATAAAGCATTTGTCAACATCTTGGCATTTACCTCAGAAAAAATAGGACATTTGGGTAGCATGTTAAATTTACACATGTTAGTGTGCTATGTCAAGGCATGATAAATGCTCATTAGTCCTAACTAGACTCTTTAATAGACAAAGAGCTAAATTTATCATAAATGATCACACTATATTTATTTAGCATTTTCCAAAATGGATTATGTTACAGGCTAATAAATTCTTAGCAAATGGTGTTCTTGGTTAGCCAGAAGTACTGTATTAAAAACAGTGCTAACTCAATGCAGTCCATCTTTATCATAGACAAGGGAAAATTAAGGTTAGGAGGTATCAAGGAATATTTTAGAGATTTCTCTCATTTGCTGTTTAGTCATTTTTCGTTGCGTCAAACTCTTTATAACCCCTTTTGGAGTTTTCTTGGTAAACAAACGGGGAGTTTTGCCATTTCTTTCTCTGCTTCATTTTACAGATGGGGAAATGGAGGCAAACAGCGTTGAGTGACTTGTCCAAGGTCACATGGCTCGTCAGTATCTGAGGTTGGATACCCTCTGTGAATCGATAAAAGAAATAGGATGCATTAAGTGACATTTCCTTATTCTGAGAGCAGACAATAGACACGATTTTATAATAAGCAATATAAATTTGGGGATTACAACCCTTTCTGCAGTAATCTCTCTTCCTGATTGCACTCCTTTTTCTTTGTAAATATCCAGCCCCCTTTCTATTTCTTCTTCATCCCAAGGATCTCACAATAGTTATTTATATCTTAATATGGATTTTGGTTAATCTCTTCCAAAAGACATTTGCATAGAGGCAAGCATGTTGTGGGGAGATTACTATACTTGGAGTCGGAAGAACTTGGGTTCAAATGTTACCTCTGACAGAGACTGTGTGACTGTGGATGAGTCACAAGCTCTCTGGGCCTGAATTACCTCATTTATAAAATTATGGGATTCAGCTAGAATGTGCTTAAATCAATGATCCCAGATTTTAAGCACGATCTTAGTTTGAGCGATGTTAAAGGGTTTTATCCCCTGTTAAAGGGATTTGAGCATCATTAAACAGTAGAACAGGGAAGTAGGAAAGCTGTGTTTTGGGAGAATCTGCTAGAATCCCAGATTCACAGTGCCTAGCTATTCTCACTCCAGGTTATAGAGGAATTGCTGTGCACCTAGAAGTATGAAGTCTCCAGAGCTTAATGGTAAAACCGCCCACATTTAAAAATAGGAGTTTTGCCTCTTTCTGCAGTATATACAAAGCTAGAGGCATTCTGCAAGATGTTAAAGATATCTCTCTGCACAATTTTCTAGGAGAAAGGAAAGAAAGATGCAAGTGTCAGCCCTTGTGGTATCTTCACTATTATGCATTGGTGGAATCCTCGTGGACTGGCTATTACACAACTTTGCCAGCTCTGCTCCAATGGGATCACGTGATGACTTCAGCTTGCAAAGCAATATTGCTGATAGACATGTTAGTTTCCTCTAGGATAGGTACAGGAAATAATAAGCATTTCTCTGATATATTCATTGGTGTTGCCAGAATGTTTAGTACTATCAGGAAACTTATACTCTGATATCCAATTAATGAGTTTTATTATCCTTGGGGAATCCCCCTAAGAACCTGATATGGGGAGTATGGGAATTGCTGCCTATATTAGAGTTAGTGGTTTTTTTTTTTGAATTTTTGCTTAAATTCTCCTCTTCAGTGGGGTGAATCACAGCTACAATACTATTCCAGTTATGCTCCACCCTTCTTTCAAGGTGCTGTTTGGTTGCTCCCTCCCTAGGGAAATTTTCTTTGAACTCCAAGTTTGAAAATGATCTCTCTTTCCTTAAACTCCCCATGAGACTTTGTTTTGATCCTTCCTTTGCATTTCTGTTATGGTGCCAAATATTTGTTAGAGGATGTGTAGTAAAGGCCTAGGGACTCCTTCTTGGTCCCGGGCGTTTTGTCTGACTGTCTCTGCTCTGACGACTGGTTTCCTTTATATCCCAATGAAGTTTTATAAAGGAAGCCTTCCCCTCCTCTTATTAATTCCAATGCTTTCCCTTTGCTAATTATTTCCTATTTATCCCATATATACTTTGGTTTTATGTTTATTGCCTCCCCCAATAGATTATAAACTCCTTGAGGACAGGGACTGTCTTTTGCTTCTATCTGAATCTCCAATGTGTAGTACAATGCCTGACACATAGTAGACATTTAATAAATGTTTATTGATTGATTCATTACCGACTATGGAGTATTTTGGGTAATTATAGTAGTATACCAGTGACTTGCGCCCTCATCCTTTGCATTAGCTTTTTTTTTTTTTTTTGGAGGGGCAATTAGGGTTACGTCACTTGTCCAAGGTCACACAGCTAGTTAGTGTTAAGTGTCTGAGGCAGGATTTGACTCATTTCTGTCCTCCTGACTCCAGGGCCGGTGCTCTATTCACTGTGCCACCTAGCTGCCCCCCCCCTTTTAATAACGGCATTTTATTTTATTTTATTGCTTTTTGGAGGGCAATTGGGGTTAAGTGACTTACCCAAGGTCACACAGCTAGTAAGTGTTAAGTGTCTGAGGCTGGATTTGAACTGAGGTCCTCCTGACTCCAGGGCCGGTGCTCTATTCACAGCACCAACTAGCCACTCTGCATTTGCATCTAAAACATCATGAAGCATAACTCAAAGAATCACAACTTCTAAGTAATTCAGGCAGCTATCTAAGACAAGTTTCTCATCAGCAAATGAAATAACGTAAGTATCTTGGGAAAATATTCTCATATACCAAGGAGCACAGTCAGCCACATATTCCTGCACGTCATTGGGGGAGAGAAAACATGCCCCAGATGACACATTCATGGAGTTGCATCTTGTCTGTGATGGTCCTCTTTGTTCCGGCTCTCTGTGACTTCCTGCTCCTTTTTGTTGGTCCCCTCCACCTCCGTGGCTACTATTCCTCTCTGTTTCCAAACCTGCCACAAGGCTGCTGATATCTTCCACTCCTGGGATTCCTCTCTATTAATATACTGCTGACATCTGCTGCTGGCCTTCCTTTCCCTGGAGCTGCTGGCACCTACTGGAACTCTCTTCTTCTGGGGTTTCTTCTTTCTCTAAGGATATGTTATCATTAAAAAAAAATGATCACATATTTAGTGCTAAGGAAACCATTTTCAGCTTTTTTAAAGGTCCAGAGCTATACTTGGACCAGAAAAAAAGCCCCTCATTTTAAGAAATTTTCACAACACTCTCACCCCTGACCCAAGTGGGAATTTTTTTTTAAGCAATTGGGATTAAGTAACTTGCTCAAGGTTACACGGCCAGTTATTTCTGGGTGTGGTGCTAAGTATCAGAGGCTGGATTCGATCCCAGGTCATCCCGACTCTGGGGCTGGTGCTCTTACTCACTGCTCCACCTGGCCGCCCCAAAGTGGGAATTCTCACAGGCCTACATGATATTTAGCTTAAATTATTTTTCTTATTCTGTTATGGCTTTAGCAGTTAGCTCCAGAGTTGTGGATCTTAACTGAAGTTTTCTTAATCCTCTTGGAGACATTTAGTAGTACTGGAGGGCATGAGGTGGAACTGGGGATGTTTACCTTTAATTCTTGTTACCACACCAGAGTTGTCGTACTTATACCATATATATTTCTTCTCTTCTATTTTCCCAACTTTTATGCAATTATTTAGTAAACTTCTAGAGAAACACTTGCTAGCTATGTGACCATGGGCAAGTCATTTAACCTCTGCTTGCCTCAGTTTCCTCATGTATAAAATGGGGACAATTTTATCTGACTAGAAAGCACTTACTTCCTGTATCTGCAATGCAGTATTCACAATGGCTACAGCAACTATAAATATGCTTATTAATCATGAAATTTAACAGGCTCTCTACATGGGGACATAGCTAGAACATTTATTCAAACACCAGAAAACTGAGTCCCCAAACCAGAAAGTCAAAGCCATCACAGTAGTCATGGAGTTGGCACATGTAGTTAATGCAATAAACACCCACATTCTCAAGCCTTCAAAACAGAACAGTCTACCTTGGGTGAGATCCTCCTCCCTTTAATCATGGTAATCGCTCAGCCTCCATGCAGCTTGCTCCCAGCAGCTCCAGACCCAGGCAGTTCCTGTCCCTAGCAGTCCTCAGCAGGAGTCCTTAGCAGAAATTCTGGCTGGGTCAAAAAAAAAGAGTTTGAGCTGCCACTGCTGGCCTCTTCCATGCTGGCTTCAGCCTGGCTCATACTCGGCTCTGGCTCCTTCCTGTCCCACCCCTTCCTGCTATGTCAGCAATTTCAAGGGTATGGAAGATCTTCATATACCACTACCATTACACCTCTCAAGGTTGTTGTGAGCAGCAATGAAATATTTGCAAAGTGCTTAGCACAGAGCATGACATAGTAAGTACTATATAAATGTTAGCTATTATTACTTATTACTATTGTTATTCTTGGACCAAGGTCTGTGAGTTTTTAAATCATTGTATCATTGGAACCCAACAGTCCCTTGTACAAAACAGGCATTTAATAAATGTTTGTTGAATTGAATTGAACAAGATCACTAGAAGTAGGATTCAGGTTCTCAGGAAGTACCTAAAACCTCTAGAGGTTTTAAGAACCATTAGTATCAAGTATTTGAGACAGTCTGTTCATGGTGATTGTACTCCTGAAACCAACATCTATTCTTAAGAGATCATTTAGTGGAGAAAACATCTTATTCGCTTAAAAAAATTGAGGTCATCTGTATCATTTGTACCAGAGAACCCTGCCTATGGCTAAATGCACAAGATGTATAATCTTGGCATGGAAAATTGAGATTTTTAAAACACACATATCCACACATATCCCTCAAAAGTTTCAAGGGTAGTTTCTTGAGAACAATGCTTCTCAAGAAATGGCAAAGAGAAATAAAGGCAAAATATAACCCTTTCTTTAAATTTCTGACAGATTGTGTAGTTGATAAAATTTGGTTGGCCTAATTTTGAACTAAAGAATTCTGTAACTGATAATAATTTGATTCAATAACTCAAAAGATATGTGACCTAATCAGTGAAAGTCCTTCCATCTCTAAAACAGATCATGATTTCTGTGTAAATTGGTAGGTGATCTGGGATAATTTCTTTGAACAACAATAACAATAAACTTATTACTCTATTATTCTACTCAAAATATGACATGCAAACCAATGCTAACTGAAAAAAAATCAACCACAAAGAACAAAACTAAAATAATGTATTTGTATCTTTTGAATGATAAGATGAAGTTTAAATTAATGCTAAAGAGGGTTTTTTTGTTTTTCATTTTGGTATTTAGTATTTGGGGATAGGGTCTGGACCTGTGTTTTCAGTAATATAGGAAAATCTTGGCTGAGGACATTCCCTCTCCAAATGTAGATTTTCATATGATCTGAAATTTATAGGCTTAAAGAGTTGCCTAGAGCATTGAAAGATTAAGTGATGGGGAAGCTGGGTGATGTGGTGAATAGAGCACAGGGTCTGGAGTCAGGAGGACCTAAGTTCAAATCTGGTCTCAGACACCTGACACACTAGCTGTGTGACCTTGGGCAAGTCACTTAACCCCAATTGCCTTGCCTTTCCCCTCAAAAAACAAAAGATTAAGTGACTTACCAGGCTCATATAACTAGTATGTGTCAGAGGCCTAGAGTTAAGTATAGATCTTCTTGGATCCAAAGCCAACTCTTTATCTCCTATTTATATCATATAACCTCAGCATATTTTAATGTATTGTAATTCTTTGAAAACTGATCATCTTCATGTGTATCTGGGCAACTAATCATTCAGATTAGATAGTAGTTCAGTATAAAGTCAACATTTAAAGGTCCCATCAGAAGGAAATAGTAGGGGGAATTCCTTTCCTCTTTGAAGAATATGGCTCCAGTTATTAGACAACCGACGTTTGAATGCTGGCTTTATCACTTATCACCAATGTGACCCTAGGAAAGTCACTTAGCCTCTCTTTTCCTTGCTTTCCTCATCTGTAAAATGAGGGTATCAAACTGACCTTTCTCATTTCTGTTAGTTTGGGAAGCTTTGTGGGATATCCAGGTGGAGATCTATAGTGAGTAAGTGGTAATACAGGGTAGTAACTAGGGAGAAAGATTAGGGCTAGATACAGATGTCTATACTCTCTATCCTACCTCTCTGTCTGTCTTTGTCTCTCTTCTCTCTTTCTCTCTGTCTCTGTCTCTTTCTTTCTCTTCTCTGTATTTCTCTCTCTGTCTCTCTCTCATTTACATAGAGCTAACAATTGAATACTATGGAATCAATGAAATAACCGAGAGAGAGAGAGAGAAGGCAACCTAGACCCAAGCCTTGAGCAATGCCCATATTCTTTTTTTTTTGGTGGAAAATGGATCCAGCCAAGAAGATAGAAAGTATAGTCAGATGGGAAGGAAAAGAGCCAAGAAAAGGAAAGCTGTGTTGTATAAACCAAAGGAAAGGAGAGTGACTAGGATAAGGTGGTGATTGGCATTGTCATGACCTTCAAAGAGGTGAAAAAGAATGGGGACTGAGAAAAGTCCATTAGATTTAAAACTCAAGAGATTGGTGGTAACCTTTAAGAGACAGGTTTCACTTAGGTCTGAAGCCTGTGTTCAAGGAACTGAAGAGTAAGTGGTAGGCAAGGATATAGGGGCAATAAATGTAACAAAACAAAACACCTTTCTAGGAGAAGACAAAAAAGGGTGATGAGAGCTTGAGGGGATGATAGGGTCATTTTTAAATGTTTATGACTGAAGAAGACAGGAGTATGGTTGTGGGTTACCTTGTATTTATTTGCATATATTTTGTAGATATATAGGCTGGGAATAAGGAAGATACCCATGGAACAATGTCCATTCCTTAGGAGCCTGCACGATTACGTTTGGGGTTTCCAAGTAGAAACTATTGAGATACACAGTTGAAAACCTCCTTTATGGTTTTTATCTCTAAGGCAATATTCTCCTGCTGGGTAAGCAAAATTTTGTGTGCCTTTGAGCCCTTTTTCCCTGGGTCTTGTTTTCTTCTTTTAGTGTTTTCCTTCTTAATACATTGTTAAACACTTTGGGCATTGAGACTGCTTTGGATGAATTGATGTCGATTATCTCTCTAGATGAGAGTTTGTGATTATGGAGATGGAGGCTTTATAAACTATGACTGTTCTAGTCCAGAGATGAAAAGGAGGGCAGTGCCAATTTTCCTTTAATATTTTGCTCCCTTCCTCCCACTCCTCCAAAATAATTAAGAAATTGCCCAGAGGGCTTATTCATAGATCTCTCCTGTCCCAGTAGGGAATGGAGAAATAGCAAAGAGTTACTACTGTAGTCCCACAACTCTACACTTAATGAGAGCCTGTAAGAAATATTTAATATTTAAAGAGTCTTTTAAATAATTTTGGGTGAGAAAAAAAATACCCAACCCAGAATCTTCCTTTAATGAGCTCACATAAGGGACCACAGCATTAACAGGAATTTCTGGGTTGTTGTTTTTTTTTTAATTTTTATTATTTATCTATTTATTTTTATTTTAAAGGTGCCTTAGCATCATTAATATGTTATGGACAACATTCTGATTTGGAAACTGAGTATTTTCTATGCCAAATATTATCCCCATTCCATAGAGAAGAAACAGAAACATCAATTTCCTTGCTTACCAGTTAGTGGGTCATCATTAGTAAACAAGTATTCATGGAGAATTCTAAGGGTGCAGAGTACTCTAAAAGGGGCTTGAAAGTACTGGGCAGAACAGGAAAAGAATGAGTAAAAATGAGAACATTCATATAGCATTTACCATGTGCAGTATCTCTGCCAAGAAAATTCCAAATGGGGTCACAAAAAATTGGACATGACTGAAAGCAACTGAACAGTTATAATGTACCGGGCTAATAATGCGTTAAACACTTTACAATGATCCTGTTTGATTTTCACAACAACCCTGGGTGGTAGGTGCTATTATTATTCTCCTTCTACAGATGAAGAAACTGAGGAAAACAGAGGTTAGATGACTTGCCCAGGGTCATGCAAATAGCGAGTGACTGAGGCCAATTTGAATTCAGGTCTTTCTGATTCTGGGTCTAGCCTCCCATGTACTATGGTACTACCTAGTTATCTAATTTGGTTAAACACTGAAGAAACCTGATCCTAAAGAACTTTAAAGATAATGGAGACAACATGTTTTAGAAAGTAGTCATTGATTTTGAATCAAGCAAAGTAGTGTTTCAATCATGCCTTTGGCAATTATCATGGGTGATCATGGGCAGTCACAACTTTTTTAGAGCATCAGTTTTCTCATCTGTACAATGGGAATAGTACTTACTACCTCTAGTAGTTAGTTCCCAGGTTTTTTTGTCACTCAAATGTGACTAGTTAAAAGTATTTTGCATATTCTAAAGCCCAAATAAATGTCAGTTATTGTTATAGGAATCTACCCTCTTTTTCCTTCACTTCCCTTATGTGTTCATTGCCCTTTTTTTGATTTTCTGGTACATCAGAGGATCACTGATTTAGAATTAGGTTTAGAGGCCATTGCCATTGCATTCAATTCCTGCATTTTAGAGATGTGGAAACGAAGCAGAGATTCAGTGACTTACTCAGGGTCATGATGCTAGTGTCTGAGGCACTTTCAAACCCTGATCTTCCTGACTCCAAGTCTGGTGCCCTCTCCATTACACTATACTGTCTTCCTGCCCTTTCAGTGGTGGTCAGTGTTTTGGGGTATGGAATGTAGCTTTATTACATATTTACTAACTGACAGAAACTGTGCTGAATGCTGGTGATTTGGGGGTATAAATCCAAGCAAACAGTACAACCCCTGCTCTGAAGGAGCTTACATTCTAATGGAAGAAGACACCACAGAAAGTCGAGGTGGAAAGAGAAGGGGGTAGTTGGCTGTGTTTCGGGTCAGGAAGTTGCTAAGGGGACTGATAATGAGTAAGGTAAGGCAAAAAACAGAAACAAAAATAAAACAAAAAATCCCCAACCCATACCTACCAGAGCTGAGTAATCCCAGGGAGGAGTTCAAGTTTTTGGTGGGGAGGAGATGGATGGCCTGAATAGCAGAAGCATGGCATAGATTGGACCAGGAAATAGATGGAGATCTGAATGTCCCTTCATTGGGTTCTACCTGACTTTTTTTTTTTTTTATGGGGGAGGTTGGAGGAACGGGCAGGTCACTAGAAATTGTATTCCAGACCATGTTAAACTTTTCATTGTCAAAATTCAGGACTACATTCACCCTCAGGTGTCTCAGACTGGTCTGCTGGCTATCCTCTTTCTCAGTCCTGACTTATCTTTGTACATCTAAACAGATTTGGCTGATTTTAGTTTAACAGATTGACCAAAAGGGCCTAATCAACTTGATAAGTTACTGAATGTCCCTGTTAATAAAATAGGCTTTAATGGAGGGAAACCTTTATTTGGGACATTGATTATATTACTTTAGGTTGTGACCAAGCTCCTTAAATGCCTTCCAGAGATAACAGAGGACTTACCCTGGCCCTGGGTACCTGTCTACTTATTCATGCTTCATTAAGAATAAATGATTTGATAGGTTTGGGCTATTTCAACCAAAGAGCCATTTATCGCTTTGTACTGGGCTTATGAAATGGACTTAAGGGGTCTAACAGTCTAGAATGTTTACAGCTGGCACCAGGATTGGGGGCAAAGCATTTGCCCCTTTGTAGGCTCTTCCTGTTTCTCACCCCAAGAACAAGTTCCAGTATTAAATCCAAAATAAACTGAAAAAATATAATTTCTTAAAAGACCCCAATTCATACCCTGTTTGTTCAAGCCCTCTGGTGGATGGGCCACAGTTTATATTAGTAGATCAAAAGAGCAAAATGGGATTGCTGTCAATCAAATTGTTGTTGCTTTGTTTTATTTGGGCAGAGATGGTGCTGGGGTGGGAAGAGAGGCCACAAGATGCCAAATAATAGGTCTGATCCATTTTTTCACATCCCCAAATCTTGTCCCTTTGCAGATCCAGCCTAACTTAGTCCTAGTAACTGAGAGCCTGAGGTAGCCCTGAGGGGAAGACTTTTCAGAAAATTTCAAAGAAATTCTGTTCCTCAGAGTGTTGGAAAAACTAGAACATTAAAATCCAGTGCCGGGTTGAACACTGACTGCTTTTCTCAGTTCCTCTTCAGTTCTAACTTTATAGATGCTCTATATATGTATGTGTGTGTGTGTGTGTGTGTGTGTGTATGCTGTTCTTTTTTCTGACTCATTGCTTTTTCCAATTCATTTAAAATGTCTCAGACCAGACAGAAGGAAAAAAAATGGGATAGGCCATTATTTACTTTCTCACAAATTTATAACTATGTTTTCAGAGCAAATAAAAGAAATAGAAAGGAAAATTATTGCATTAACATGAAAGGGGATAAGTTCCTGGAGAACAGAGCTGAACTCTAAGGAAAAGGCATGAAGATTAAAGAGTCAACAGGGAGATAGAAGAATATCAGATTTGCAATTCAAATTTAAATCTTTTAAATATATTTCCTAGGCAGATTTCTTTAAGGATTTCTCAATGAGGTTTTCCATTAGGTTCAACCACAGACTATTTTGCTGAATATTATTAAAATATAAGACTGTCTTCTACTTAACCAGGGTGAATGATAGGAATGGTATATATTATACCCATATGAGTGTCAGCTGACTGCTTTGAATAATATAAGATCCTACAGGCATGTTACAGGAGGTCAGCTGGGGCTTGGAAAATGAGAATGGACAAGAGTTTTTAAGAGCATGGGAAACTGAGGCTATCTCCCAGTGGCAAAGCTATAATTAAGGCTGCTTTCTTTTGGGGTACTAAAATTTAGAAGGTGCTAACAGCATTAAAGAGTCCTTACAGAAACAACTAAATTTAGAAATTAGTTGCGAGGAATAATTAGTTAATAGAGAAATCTACTAAATGGTTCCCACTCACTACTCCAAGTGAGACTTTTCCCATACCTACCTGGGTCTCCCTCACCCCATTCTGTATTGATCTCTTCAGCAGTAGGATTATGGTACCAGACTTCTTACCTCTCAGCCCCCAACTGAAATGTAATACCTATGTCAATAAATGTTTATAAACTTGTGCTATGTGCCAGACCCTATGCTAAGCACTGAGGATACAAAAAGAGGCAAAAGATAGTCCCTGCCCTCAAGAAGCTCACAATTTAGCTAGGCAGACAAACACACACACATATATATGATAGATATATGCATATATATAGATAAGTCTATATATAGATATATCTAGATATAGATACATTATATATAGATATATGTACTTATAAACACATATATAGATATATGTAGATATAGGTATAGATATGATATAGATATTAAGCTACATTCTGCACAAATAGAAAATTATTAAAAGAGAGAAGGCACTAGAATTAAGAGAGGCTGGGAAAGTTGCCATGAAGAAGATATGGTTTTATTTAGGACTTAAAAGAAATCAGGGTAGTTATAGACAGAGATGAGGAGGGAGGCTTTTTAAAACTGTCTTAAAAGGTGATTTAAGGGCACATTTCAAACTGCTTACCTCAGAGCATATTTTGTGAGGTTCATTCTATTTGCTAGCTAAGGCTTTTCCTGTATGAAAATTCCCTAAGAGTTGGTCAGGGAAGTGGGGCTGAGTTCAAGAGGCCAAGTCAAGGAAGCCTTTGGGATTTGGCATGCTATAGGAGTGTATGACCTTTTTTAGATCTCTGAAACAAACTCTGCATCCATGCACATGGGGATAAAGATTCCAGTGGTTCCCTGTCACCCTCAACATCTTACCTACAGAATCATACAGTTACAGATCTGGGGAAAAATAAGCACTTGAAGAAAGAATCCCACAGGCATTTATTACACTTTTTAAGGTATGACTGAGCTATTGTTCAATCAATATGCCTAGGTTAAGTGTCTAAGTCCCAAGTCAACCTAACGTGCTACCCTAAAAGGTCTGTAACATTTTCTCATAACAAATTCTTCTTCTCTCATTTTCCTGAACTTATTCTACTAAGGTATACAACTGACTTAATTGATGCCATTAAATATTAATTCAAAGTGAAGGAATTGGAAGGATTTGAATTGAGTAATCAATTCACACGTGATAATCCAGTGTAAATCTCTTCTAGCTTTGGTGACAAAGGCAATAAGAAACATAGGGCAAATTGAGCTTTTACTCAGGACAATAACAATGGGATGGACTGGTGATGCTTCCTTCCTACAGAAATATCTTGCTTCACTTAAAAATGAAAGCTCTCCCAGGCTGCCATTATTACCAGGTAGTTCAATTACCCCATGGCCATCTCCATCCCAAAAAGTTTTTGTATTTAGTGACCCATCTTTTTCCCAACCTTCATGGAGGGAAGAGGTATAGAACTGAACACCTATTCCCCCTGCCCTATATAAACACTGGGTTGCTCCCAGATTAGGACAGGATAAGAAACTTTTTTTAGGCATTTAAAGATGCCAGTATGTAAGCTGGATGAGGAATCTTTCCAGGTTTGATATATTTTATTCAAGTCATCAAGCCATATTTCTCAAACATTTATAATTGAATGCATTATCCATAATTGTGGCTATGCAGGCTAGGGAGAAGTGGAAAACAATATGGTTAGTATGCCTCTCACTGAGTCTTTGCTGACTTCCACAGCTTTGAACATTCAATCTCAGCTAGATGGCACTAAGCAGGTATCGCTCTGCCTTGGCAGAGAAATCAACAGAATATCCTTATGCCAAGGAAATCAAAGTTCCATTAAGAAGAAGTGCTATATACATGCCAGCTATTTACTACTAATAAGGGATTAGAATTCAGGAGAGGGGCTAGATTGTCAGAAATGACAATGGAGCTCTTAGGAGCATATTGATGTTTGGTGGAGAGATCATTGACAGAAAGAATGCAAAGACGGAAAAGAAGAGAATGCTGAATAGAGCCTGGGAGCATACTCACACATTGCTTTGGAGGGTAATGATGGAAAGGCGGGAGTGGGGAGAAGGGAACAAATAAACATTTATATAGTTCCTACCTTATGCCAGACATTGTGCTAAGTGCTTTACAAATATTATGCCATTTAATCCTCACAAGCCTGCAAGGTTGATGCTATTATTATCTCCATTTTACAGTTGAGGAAACTGAAGCAAACAGGTTAAATGACTTGTCCAGGATCACACAGCTGGTAAGTATCTGAGCTCTGATTTGAATTCAGATCTTCCTGATTCTTGGTCTTATGACTCTGCCACTTTACTGCCTCATTGATGACTTAGCAAAAGAGGCAGAGAAAAGTATGATCACAGAGGTAGAAAGAATCAAGAAAGAGTGGTGTTACAGAATCTAAGGCATGAGCCTTCAGAAGGAGGTATTCATAGGGGGCAGCTAGGTGGCACAGTGAATAGAGCACCAGCCCTGGAGTCAGGAGGACCTGAGTTCAAATCCAGTCTCAGACACTTAACACACTTACTAGCCATGTGACTTTGGGTAAGTCACTTAACCCCAATTGCACTCCATAAAGTAAAAAAAGAAGAAAAGGAGGAGGAGGAGGAGGAGGAGGA